>NC_045480.1:49095737-49405823 GCF_009650955.1 Corvus moneduloides | reverse complement strand
GTTAATAGTAGCAGCACACTTAATCTATGTTTTGTATTCTTTTTGCAAGACTTCCAGTTAAAAAGCAGCACAAATCGTTCTGGTGGCTGCATTTCTTGAGGTTGTAGAGAGGGAAAGCCTTGAAGCAAAAAATAGGAAGGCTGTGGTGGTTACTTCCATTTGCTGCTCTTTCAACCACACATTTAGCTGAAACCAAAACTGCATATTTAATAGAAATTAGAGGACAAAAAATAAATATCATTATTGGTATGGAATACAGCTACCACAGGCATATATATTTTAGAAAACTTCTGCTGAGTGAGGAATGTTGCAAGAATTATTTTACTAAACCTTTTTTTTCCAGCATAACTGTTAACATTTCTCATCAATTTCTCTGATCATTTTGTGAAGGTAAATGAATACCTACCATTGATCTGACATTACAGATTGAAAAAATTACAGTATATATACACTTCACATTGCAGTGCTGAGAGTGCCATTTTGACACTAAGTGGTACGAGAATTTTTAAATATAGATATTGATATAAACACATATTCTTGTCCTTCCCATCTCCTAAGCTGGCAGCATATTCAAATTTTTCTGCATCTGTCTTACATGATCCAGATGAATTGCTCTGGTGCAGTACTCTGGACATTAATATCTGCATTGATGTCTGCATACAGAAAAGGCTAAAGAAACTTACAGGGCTGCAGAAACAGCTTCCTATTTAGGCTTCCCTTCCTGCCTTTTAAAATTCTTTTGAAAATACAAATTAATGGATAATTTTAAAACAGACTGTAGAGTGAACAAAAACAGACGCCTCACTTTGCTTGAATTGTGTGTGACTAAGTAGTCCTGTCCAGTGAGCTTGTCAGTGAGATTTGTGCTGTGGTAAAGTACTTTCTCAGGACTCAATTTTAACATTTAAATACTTTTGATTTCATTTGAAACATTTTTTTCTCTTCGTAACGGAGAAATCATTTTACTTATGCCAGATGTTGTTATTATTCTGTTCATTACTGTTTAATCAGAAACATATTTCTTATTACTGTATGAAACACATCTGGTGCTTTTTGTTATCTATAGATGAGAGCAAGAATATTTGCTGTCTTCATACTGGGGTATGTTAATATTTTGCATTGAAGCACAAGAAGACAAAGATTGTGGCTAAGTTTCTGAGGAAAGGCAGAATGTGGAATGTTTCAGATTCCTAGAGGGGTACGGGAAATGCCTGTAATGGGGCCATACTTTTAAATCACCCTTTGTTCTATTTCTAAAGTCCCATCCGTCACTCAGTAAACATCTTCAAAGGACAGGTGTAGTGGCATGCTGGCTGCAAGGCTGGAAATGTAAGAAGTAGGAAAACTGTGTAGTGGAAGTTTGTTTACAATTATTGCTAAAGAATAATTAGGTACTTTTTGACTCTTGTCATTTGTCTTATTAGATAAACTGTATTTGGAAACAAGCTATCCACTTATAAACTTTCCCAGCTATGTAACTTGGTAAAGTACAGCACTTTGTCAGAGCAGATCCATTAACCCTCTGACTGGTGCTCTTCTCTTGGCTTTGATTGCAGCACCACACAGAAGCACCCAGCCCATCCTTGCTACCCCCATCAGCCTTGCCCTTGGATGTACTAAACAATGCTGTTGCTGGATTTAGCACTGTGGAAGACCTTATCCGGTACCTTGAACCAGATCGGTGGCAACTGGATTTGGAAGATTTGTACAGGCCAACGTGGCAACTTCTTGGGAAAGCATATATTCATGGGAGGAAATCAAGAGGTAACTTACTCTTCTGTCTGGCCTTGCAGCTTTCTACGGGTATGATTTCTTGACAAAGAATTAAGAGCATTCTTCACCTTGAGTTTTGGTTCCAAGAAAGGAATATGTTAGAAAGAGACCACATATCATTGTTGTTAGCTGTCCTCACCATTGTATTATTTAAAAAAGGACAATAGCTAAACTCAAAACTCAAAGGAACTTAGCAGGATAAGGCAGCAAAGGGGCAAAAAGAAAAGAAGCAAACACTGTAGGGAACCTGTGAGATCTTTATTTCCATAGAGTAGCAGGGCATCTTGATGGGGTAACATATTTGAATTTTTTGGGTTTCTTTTTTCTTATGGAGAGCAAAAACTGTATTTTTATTTGGGGTAGGTAATGTCTTACACTTCTTATATCATGGGACCAATTGTTTATTTCCCTAGAATTTTTCTAGTGTCTACACGAAATGAATTGAGAGCAATTACCTAAATGTTTCTCTTTGATGACACCGCAGGAAATACCATGTGTCCATGTCTGGGTTGATCATGCAGTTGTCGACTTAATCAGAAGTAAAGTAGATTGTGTTTTCAAAATTTGTAGATCTATTGATCAGCAAGTCATTTTCTTCCATCTGCATTTTACACTCATGAATTTCCTGCCGCATGCCATCCCGATACCACCCACTATTTCATGTTTATGGGTTCCATGTGGATGAATAGCATGAAGGCAATACCACCTTCCTTGCCCACCATCCATCATGAAAAGGAAGACATATGAGCATAACTGAACAGACTTCCCTGTTGGTGGTGTAAACTAGGTTATCATCTGATCAGCAAGAAAAGGGAGGAAGTAGAACCTTTCATAGCTGAAATGTAAGGGTCTGACAGTTAATTCTCAGATCAGAGCCAAAAAATCATCCTTTGTGTACCCTATCTATATTGCTATAGCTGTGCATAGAGCAGCTAAACTAGGATCCAGAGAGGAAGAAATATCTCTAAAAGTCCTCAGATAGTCATTTAACACTTCCTTAATTAGATTCAGTATTTGCCAAATGCATGCCATAAGCACACAGTAAGTGGGAGAAAAACAAAATGCAAGTGCTGGATAACATCTATACAGACAAAAGCAACTCCCTGCAAGACACATCTTAGAAAGAAACTATCAGAGTAAATCTTTTAAAGACTTCTAATTAGATGCTGAAATAGATTTTTCCACTGAATAAACATATCATGGTATTGCCACACTTGTCTTAGAGGGACCACCCTCAGACTGCATTACTGAGTCTGTAATATAATAGCCTGAGGTGGAAAGTATGTCCAGTTGAAATGCCATAGGACTATTCAATAGATAGGAAAGCAAAACCTTTTTCTTCTTTTTTCTTTTTTTTCCCCATGTTATTCTCTCAAGCAGCATGTTTGCCGTATTTCAAAACCTTTTTAAGAAATGTTTGTGGGAAGAGCATGTCCTAAAATTTTTGGTTTTATTCAAACTCTTTGATTTCATGATTAGATCAGTTTCATTTTTACAGTGTTTCAGTGTAAAAGCTAAATTACTGTCCTGCTTTCATAAACATGTTATTAAAAGTGTATCTTACTTTACATGGAGAACTGTCCTCTACTCCTACTTAATAATTTGTATGAAAAAGACTATATTTAGACAACCTAAATTCCAGAGAACTTCTGTCTCTGATGTTTTCTCTGGATAAAATGCTTCCAAAAACTACTAGTCAAAAAAGAAGAAATACCGAGTTCAGAGGCTTTGATGTCTAAATGTAGTCCTAAATCCTTCTATACTATTAAAAATGCTTAAAAATAAAATATATTTTGCAGTGCAAAAAAAAATTATCCCATCACTTCCCACTGGAATCTATGTATAATCATTAGATCATATTCCAAAATCTCCTTAAAGAGGAAAAAAATAGTCACAATCAAAGCATAGTCCTTAGCAGTTGTGTTTTTCATACAGTTATGTGACTTTTTTTTCTTATACCCCACTTCTTGCTTGAGATTTTATGACAGCTCCTATTGTAGAAGCCAGGAAGAAACTTAGATTCCCAGCAACATCTCCAAAGTGCTTAGGAATGAAAACCATTCTGCTGCTATCTGTGCTCACACACAAGTGCCCCAACCAGAATTTAATTTGTTTCATTGACTTTGAGAGCAGTATCCAGCTGGAAAAATGTTTTGGGAAAGAAGTTTCCCTGTGGTACTCAATACACATCCCGGAAGATGCCAGAAAATTGCATTGCCAGTTGCATAATGCAATTAATTTCAGGCTCATGTGAACCTGGATTAGTTCAGTTGCATGTGCCAGTGAAGGCACATTCTTGAAATGCACTTTACTGTAGGCATACCTTCGTCTACATTTTTTCTCCCTTTTTCTCCTTCTCTTATTTTTATTTTAGTGTTTCCCATCTATGTGCTACTGCAGAGCCTTTCACTCCTCCTGAGCTAGTGCTAGACAAAAGAACCCTGAATGTTGTGTCAAACATGATACATGAGTGGAAGCCGAGTTGAAGGAGTGTTTAAATGTTCCCATTATAACAGGTACTGTAACTCAGTGCACTTGGGAAATCCACATAACCTTCTATTGTGGTTAAGTAAACACTTTTAGGGGAATATATACATTCTCTCATCTAGCTTCATGCCCACAGTGTGTTAAAATAAATTTTGAACAGACAGCTACTCTTTGAAAAAATAACAGCTTCATTCACACACTTCAAAGAAGTGATTATATAAGCACTAGATAAATTTGCCACAGACCTTTTAATGAAATTGAATTACATAAGGTAGGGCAAGGGTTCATTGTGAGGTATCATAGCAATATACCTTAGTACATTTTAAAGCATGGAAATCAAACATGACATTTGTTCATCTCTCCTGAAGCCTGTTTTAACAGTAAAGCACACTGGAAGATATCTGCTAAGAGCTGACTGTGTGTTCTCCAACAGATCCCTTTTAAAATTAATGTCTGCAGGTCTGAGGGGTTGAGTTCAAATTAATTCCTTTCTTGTGACAAAATATGTAACATGCTGCTTATTTTAGTGCATTGCCCTTTTCTCTAGAACTACAGCTAGTTGTAGGTATGGAAATTGATGCATTTCTCTGCTGCTGCCAGAAGGCAGGAGGCAGCAGAGAAGGACATCCACACACAAGAATCTCTCTCCCTCTGCTCCATGGGCCTGCTGGAAGAGGTGTCAGTGCCCAGGTTCCACTTTCAATATCTCATGGTGAAGGGCTGAGCAGCACATAAGCTTAGCTTCTTCAAACTCACTGCACCAAGCATATCAGTCTCTGCAGAAACAATCTTCCAGTAGAAAGTATTAGCAGAACTAGCACTTCTCACAGTGTGCTTCAGGCATTTTATCCTCATTCAGACAGTTCACTTATTACATGTTTGAAAACGTAACAGAAGAAAGAAGTACTCCATTCCTGTCCACAGTCCTTGATTAATGGAGGTAGACACGTCCACCCTTTAAGTGACTCAGCCTAGAGCTATTAGCTGATCAGAAGGGCTTAAATAATTTCTGATTTCTCACAGTGAATCTCTCCCCCGGAAGTTTTGTCTCTCTTTTCCTCTGCTCCCTTCTCAACTTTCTCCAAGGAATGCTCTTGCAGTGTGGGAGGCAGGCTGGTGTCCTATCAGTAACTTTATTGGAGTTATTACACACTCCTTCCTCTTAAAATTCAGTTTGTTTGTTTAGGACCCTATGTTAACCCGATAGTGACGGAATGAAGTGCCCCAGCTTGGCATTCACTGTGAGTGCAAGCAAAGAAAAGGCTTCAGTGTGTTTAACTGACCTTTCACAACAATAAATCCTTACTTATGGATGCCAGTATATGGATATGGCCTGCAAAAGAAATGTTTGAAGGAACATGGATTGAAATTCCTTCCCAAAGATCTGCTCCTGGGAGACCACCAGTGAGCAATTGTGCTAAAGAAATACAGCGTCTAGATTTTTTTATGTCTTACGTGTTTAAATAGAATTAAGAGGTATTATCTTGCCTTGATAGGCTGAAGTTCTCCTTGATGACCTCTTGAGGCTCTTTACATAGTAGAGAGGGGAAAAAAAGGTATTTCTCTAGAGGGTAATTCAGATCAGAAACTTGTTTTAGCTTTATTGCATATCTTTTTATTTGTGAATGGATAACAATAAATTATTTTTTTAAGGAATATTAATGCACTGGCATATTGTTCCCCCTAGTTTTTTCTTGATTTAGCTTAAAAATGGTTGGTTAAAGATCTCTGCCACTTTGGTCGGGGCCTCTATTTTAGTCATCTCAATAGGACCTTACCTTTTTTCTTTCACTTTTTTTTTTAATAAAGAGAGTAGTATCCCTGTGAATTAGACATCACTTCTGTTCCTTAATGGTAGATATGGAGAAAAACAGTTCAGACAAAAGATCCTAGATCATGATCATAATAGTCTGACTTTTCTGAAATAAATTCAATTTACATTGCTTTTCACTTTTTTTTCCAGTCTTTTTTTTTTTTTTTTTAATTCCAATTTTAACTGCTTCTTTCAAGGCTTGTTATTTCTTGACTATGCAGCTAAGATGAACCTAAGGGAGTTTGTTTTCTTTTGGATCTTTTCATGAACTTGCTGTTCAACCATTGGCATGGTATGATACAGTGGAAACAGTTTATAGGGAAACCGGTGCCAAATATTAATATCTTTAACTTGCATTTCGAGTTAGGTGCTTACAAGGAGGAACTTTTATTTAAGACACATCAAGAGAAAATGAAACCAGAGAAGCAACAGAAATTCATATATATGCTGCTATGAAGAGGGAGGAGGAAATGGAGCCTACTAATAGTTATATAGATATACAATCTTGTGCACTTATTTATTCTGTGCAGAATTCCCTGATGATGACAACTTCTTGAAGTTCTTAGTCCATAAAAGTGCCTTCTGCTTAGATATGAATGGTTTCATTCTTTCTTATACTTAACAATGCCTTAGCAAAGAAGCAATAGTTGAAATTTTAACAAGGAAGAAGTTTGAATGCTTTATGCAAGTGAATTAAAGTTGTTGAAATTTTGCAGGATTCTTAATTGCTCTGTGTGTGTTTCTCCAATCCAAAACGACTCTAGTAAGCAACAGTGGAGCTCATAGTATTAGTGTGAACAAAGTGAATTCCATTAGCGTTGATTTGATGAAACACATACTGGAACGTAGTAGTCAAATCTTGCTTTAATTTGAACCAACTTTGCCAGAGTTTTAAAATAATTGGTGAACAGCAATCATTCCATTTAAGTTTCCTGGTATTCATGCAACTGCAGTATTATACTTTCGTGCTGAACCTGATTCACAAAGGTGAACCTTCCTCATGGGTTCTGCACTGGTGAAGTTTACTTACCACAGATGAACTTGGATTGCAAATCAGGACAGCACCATTTTCTCTGTCTCTTTGCAGTGGTGGATCTGAACCTCCTGAAGGAGGAGGCGCGGCTGTACAGTTGCACTCCTCGCAACTTCTCCGTGTCCCTGAGGGAGGAGCTGAAGAGAACTGACACCATCTTCTGGCCACTGTGCCTGCTGGTGAAACGCTGTGGTGGAAACTGTGCCTGTTGTCAACAGAGCTGCAATGAGTGCCAATGTGTGCCAACAAAAGTCACCAAAAAATACCATGAGGTATGCACTATTTTTACATTTGCATGTTTGGAAATACTGAAAGCAAATTAAGGAGTTTATTTTTAATAAAATGAGTGCACCAGTATTAATATTTTAATATTTTATTTATTACACTTCTAGTAAATATATTTTTCACATTTTAATTAGATACCGCATTGAAAAAAGTAAAATATTCCTTGTTAGTATACTTTTCTTTGCAACTATTAATTTATTTCTGAGGTATTTACTGGTGCGGTTCAGACACATCACAACCATACCTTTTGTTCATCTTTCTGTAGTGGTAGATATCAACTTTATGAAGAAATAAATATTTGTTCATTTCCATTGCTATAAATTGATAGCTAAAATTATTTATGATAGAATTATTAATTGGGTTAACTCTACTGTTTGCTCTTAAATAAAATTAAGTGAAAATCTGAAACTGCAAGACCCTTCTTTGATAAAGCAACATGATTTAATCATGTTCAACATGATTTAATAAATTTTGTAAACAGCTTGAGGTAAAAGCAAAAATAGTAACGAGTGGGTGGAATTAATGAAGAAATTCAGTTTTAATACACTTCATGTCATCCAGTGTGTTTCCAGTGCAATCTAAGTCATAGTCTAGGTGTATGATGAAGCACTTGCTGTTTTCTTGATGCTTGGCTTCTTCTCCTTCAGGTTCTTCAGCTGAAGCCAAGGATTGGTGTCCGGGGATTGCATAAATCATTGACAGATGTACCCTTGGAACACCATGAAGAGTGTGACTGTGTGTGCAAAGGGAATACTGAAGGATAAACATGATTTAATTGTGCTGTTTTCTTTCAAAGCACATTCAATCGATGGCTGATTCTATTATGGGGCTTGTGCATTATCTCCTTCTGTAATCTCAGTTGTTTGCTTTGGGGATCTTCCATCTTGAAGATTTACAGTGAGCTCTAAAAAGAGGAGAAGCCAAACTGGGATTATATGTTGTGTGACAGCTCTGTTTGGAGGCCCAGTGAAAGGATGGGAGAAAGGCATCAATGAGGGATTTAAAATATATGTATTGTTGTTGTTCCCCACAATTTTCTTGGCAATACATGGATTTATAATTTGGGAGTAAAAATAGAGTTAGAAGGCTGACATCATGGAGACTTGATCCTGCTGGCTGTCTCATTTCTGCAGCTCGAGTACATCTGGCCTCTGGTTGAAAACACCTGAAATCTTTCTGTGTTCAGCTACTCCTACGTACTCTAAATCAAAGCATTCTCTGTTGTATAAACTTGGGTTAAAACAGACTGTCTTTTTCCAAATTAAATTTAATTTGTCTAATGCTGGTAGGAAGGACTGGATTTTTCCATATGCTCTAGTAAAGCTCCTGCCTTTTAGAAGGAAGACTGGACAATAACGTGAGCTAAGGAAGCAAACATTGAAAAGAACAGCGCCTTCATTCTTACTACTATGGCTGATGATTTTTTGTTTGTGTGTTTGTTATTTTTTATTGTGTACATTTTTATACTCTCCTTTTGACAATATAACTATTTGCTTTTCTAAACTTGTTAAATATATCTATTTTTACCAAAGGTATTTAATATTCTTTTTTTTTATTACAACCTAGATCAACTATTTTTTAGTTTTGTGAGACTTTAAAGCCAGATTTATACAGTTGGAGGAACAGAGATGTTGTTACAGTGGGAAAGAAGCGTGATCTCTTTGTGGTTTGTTCCAACATAGTGAAAAGTACAGTTTTTCACCTGAATGCACAGTAATATTAGAGATGTGTGGATGAAGCTCTAAGCTTGCTAGCTCCATGAGACTAAAAATATGAGAGACAGAGGTTACTATAACCGGTTTCAGAAGCTGACTTTAAAAATTCCCTCTCTCCATACTGGCCTTTGTTCAGGTAGAGAAGAAATGAGCATAGATAGATGCATTCTGGCTTGTTTAACTCTTTAATTTCTTTAAAGTAGAATGACCTACAATGTAAGACAAGAAAGCAGTGGCTTGCAGCTGTCATGATGCATCATGGTCATGGGAAGGCAGCCTTGTCAATGTTGAAGTGTATGGTTTTCCATTGGCAGAAATAGCTGTTTAAGTACTGTTCACTCACAGGAACATAACACTCTGCAGTGCAGTTTGATGAACTATGGTATTGTTCTTCTGTATGTTATATTCTTTAACCAGTACACTTATCCCACCCTATGCAAATTGAAACGGAAACAATAAAGTATTTTGCTTGTAAAATGCTTTAATATTATGCCTAGTTTATTTTTTTGACTATTGGATTTTCAGATTGTAATGAATCACAAAATAAAGTAATAATGCTAATTTTGGGAGAATAAATATTTCAGTGTGGTCGCGTATTTGTACCTGTCAATATACAATCCAATGGGAAAAGTTAGGATGGTGATTTTCTCCTTACCATGTTGAAAGTCAGCTCTTGAAACAGAAGATTTCTGTTGCCAAGACTTTATTCTGTTGCTTTATTAATTCTGCATTACTGGAAATCCACAAGAAGAGAAAGGAGAGGAATTAATGTGATGCTATTTGTATAAACATTCAAAATGTTCAAAATTGTGTGGATGTGAAGCCATCAGATTGAAATAACATCTTCTGTTATTGTTTCCATAGTGAAAATGAATTCTGATGAAAATTTGGTTTTTTGCAAGTTGGTATGACTTTCTGATACCAGTTCTGGAAAATACTCAGGTGGCTTCTTATTTTGTCCCCACCCTCAAACTCCTACTCAATAAGAAAAATATCTGGTGTAAATGTGACATATAATTATCTAGTCTGAATATTAACCCTGTGTCAGAATTCAGAATTGTGGTCACAAAAGAAACCTGGTTTACTTGAGTTTTGAGTCTTCGACCAGAAGTGTGTTGCAGGGATGTTGGGGATGTTTTTGCATTAATGTTGTCCCCTTTTTTTTTTTTTTTATTTAAAAAGTTTTTGAACAGCAAGTCAAGGTAAAGACAGAAATCATAGCCTCTGGAATCATAATTCAGCAGAAGAATCAAAAAATGTAATTCCATTACAGAAATTTGTGCTGGGGGAAATGCAGGGGGTCTTATCCTCTCTGTAGACTTGCTAGGAGAAGAAGTCCAGTCATGAATTTTGGGGTAGATATTTGGTGGCGGCAGAGTAATGGGGAGTTTCTGGAACCATGTGGGATTATGGAGAGTAATGTTTTCCAAATGTCACAAGTAGTTTTTTGTAGTGCCCTCCTCTGGCTCACTTTCTTCCTTGCCAATTTCTTGAACCAGTTTCCTTCCCAACTGCTTTCTATGGACCTGCATCTGAGCTCCTCATCCCTTTGCTCCTTGTATCCCAGCTTCACAGGGCTGTTTCTCTTTTCTGACCCAAAATCAGCATCCTTTCTGTTTGCCACCCTCTTGTCAAGCACCATTGAGCTCTGTGCCTCCCCCTCGGCTCCATGCTCAAGCTTTGTCTTCTCACCACTTTTGCCTAGACTTTGTTTTTGGACGTTCAGGATGTTCAGGAGATTTGGCACTCCACCTCCTCCCTAGCTGAAAGAGTCTGGACAGGCTCATTTCTCCTGCAGGAGGGGGTGTGGGAAAGGCAGCAGCTGAGGGGAGCAGTGAAGGGTGCAGTTCTCCTGCCTGGTGCTGCAGCCTGGGTCCGGCCAGGCAGAGCAGCTGCCCCTGGCCATGGGTGACATCTGAGCAAAAGGTGTGGTAAAAACTGACTGAAGATATTAATCATTGATTACTAACAAGCAACTAATGGTGCCTTTCACAGCTACAGGAAATGGCAGCTGAATGCAAGGATGTGTGGAAAAAGATTGACAAAAGTGGGTAGTTAGCCTGTGATTTTTCTAATGCGGAATACAAGTTGCAAGTTTTGATCTTACATCTTTGTGGAGATTTTTTTAAAGTGTTGCTGTCTATTTTAAGCCATGAATTCCTGAATTGCATTAATGTAAGCATCAGTGTTTGGCAATAATGGCTGTTTCTAATGGGTCTGAACAGTGGAAACAATCGAATAGAATGAAGTAGCTCCTGTATACAGACAAAATCCAAACAGCATAGTCTGGATTTTGTAGGTTTTGTCCTATGCCCAATAAATGTCTTCAGTTAAAAGTAATTGTTCCCCCCAGAGGAATAGGTGGGGGAACTGATGACTGATGTTGAGCCTTGTTTTTATGCATTCTGTAGATGCTCACATTCCTGGAACCCTCCTGTCAGCTATGGCCAGCATGGGAGTCATGTGGAGAAGCACCATATCTTTACTCACTGAGAGCGTTAACTGCAGATCTCTTGGCTCTTAAATTAGTTTAAGTGGTTTTGCTCTATGTCTGCCTGGTTGAACAGGCTTTCAGCTCCTTTTCAGCAGAAAAGGAGAAAAAAAATGTGGATGATACAACAGTGTATGGAGAAAAAGATAGACAGAAGCACAAAGATTTGGTTTTTATTAGCTAGTGCATCAGCTAATGCAAGCTGTTACCTGATTTCCTTTCTAACAAAGAACTGTGTTGAAACTCTTAAAAATTTGCAATTCAGATGCTAGCTCCTTGAATAGTCTCATTTTGATTACTCCAAACTCTGAAAACAAAAATTGTAAACATTTACTTTCTGTTTGTCTTCTGAAGATACAATGGTAGTGCTACTGTTCAAAGCTCTCTCATGAAACCTCATGGAGAAATGCTAAAGAATCATGGTTGCAAGGTTCTTGTTCAAACCAGGTGCTGAAGCTAAGTAGACCAACTTTTCTCATTCTGTTTGTCATATGATATTTAAATTACTTTCAGCAAGATTGCTCTTTATATCACTTTTTGCATGGGATGCTTTATAAATTTGCCTTCAAAAGCCCTTTTGTGCACCTCTTAAGCCCAGTGGTTTTGTTTGTCTGCCAAAATCACAGTGTAAAAAATATGGCTGCTTATTTCAGCATAAATTGGGCAAACTTTTTGGGGAAAACAGTTTGCCTGTTGCCTCACTGGAATTCTTCTAGATTGTTGAAAGTAAAATAACTTTACAGCTCAGTCATGGGAGAAAGGTGACAGGTTTTTTTGCAATTGTGATAGCACATAAGCTATATTCCTGCTCTGAATCTTGCTCTGTGTCAGCCTTCATTGAGCTGGTCTGTCTTCATCAAGTATAGAGGCAAAGTCTGGCCCTCCCAGATGAGGCAGCTCTGTTAGGTGCATAAGGTTCATCAACAGGAATACCCCATATACAGGCCTATTTTCTGAACAATACAGTGCTTTCTCAAAGAGTCTTAAGGAGTTCTGGAGTATGGAATGGCTTTCCAGATAGCTGATTTGGCCAGCCTTTTTTTTGCCTAATGAAGTAAAGACAGAAGTGCCACTTTGACTCAAGCCCTTGTTGCCTTCATCAGATTCTGCTGCACTAAAGACAGATCCAAGCTAGCTTGGGTGTGGTGTCTCTCCTGTTTAGGGTGAGTGATAAACCACATCTCAGTAGACTTGCTTTCCTTTCACTGTGCAGAATCTCAGTAAATTAGCAAGGTTGGCAAGAAAACTTGCTTATGTTTGTCCTGCTTCACTCATATCTGTGGAGTGGATCTTGTCTCAGCACCTGAAACTAAAACTTAAGAGAGAAGGCCAGTGAAGGCCATAATGTTTAGGGTTCTTTTTTGAAAAACAGTGATCAGAACAATTATCAACTTTGAGACTCAAAAGATAGTAAAATTAACTTCACTACTTTGTTCAAAAGGCTTCATTTAGAGACTGAGAAGAAGAAAATATTTAAACTTTGATTTCACTCTTTTAGAGGTTTTCCACAATTTCAGAAGAGGGGCTGCTTTTCACCCCCATTAATAGTTTTTTATTCTGTATCCTTTTGTCATAAATTGAGTGATTACCCTCAAAAACAGTAAAGTAAACACGTAAGTCTCTATTTCCTCAGGTTTTAAAAGCCTGGACCCCCTGATTCTTTCAGCCTTCAAGGTGGCATCTCCTTTATTGTGACTTATGTACTTTTCAGTGAGGAGAAATCAGTGACCTGTGTACCATATAGCATCTTTATGCTTGCAGGCTAAGCAGACTTCTGGTACACTTGCAGAGAGGAGGTGCCAAGCAGGAATTGGCTTTTTTGGTGCCTTCACATAATTGTAAAGTCATAGCAGACTAGCTGAAGGGTGTAAGTAATTCAAATGAACAAAATTCCACCATTGTTCTCCAGAAAGGATGAGCCCCATGTGCAAAGCCTCAAATCTGTTTACCTGTTTAGTTAGTTTTTCATGTCTCACGTTGAAGGTAAGCGTAGAAAGACAAAGCATATCTGAGGTATACGAAGCTTTTTTATCCAGAGCCTTAAGCAACGAACTATAACAACGATTTTACTCTGTCTTATGTTGTGTAGTTAAATCTCAGAGCTTAAGCAAAAACTTCTGATACAGTTAGAAGTAATCTCCACTTGGCTGGGGAGCAGGGTGAGAGGGCATCCTTTCCTGACAATTTTATGGCATCTGGCTCTTTGGGAAGCAGTCTGTACATATATGTGAGATATGGTTGGCATATTTGGTCCTTGGTGACAGGCTGGCTTCCACTTAGAAGACTGATTATTGATTATGAAGAATTAGGAGTCTATGAATAAGAAAACAAGCAAAAGGCCTGTGTTGCCTTAGACCAAGTGATCATCTAGTTCAGCATTCTTGTCTCTATTCATAGTGATCATTGATGAAAGCATGCAAGTATGTTATGCTTTTCAAATTCCATAAATCAGCAGTTTAGGACTCCTTTAGCCAGAGTTTGAATTACAGCCAGTAACATCCTCAGCAGCAGCTGTAAAACACAGCCCATTTAAATAAATGGATGTCTTCTGCATGATGTGATCACAGAGTGCTGAAATTCAGTGCAGGTTCTGCCTCACAGAAAGATGGTTATCATAAGTGTCTTAAACTTGATTTCCTTTGTCACACCTGAGCTGAACAGGTTCAAAATGAGCAGATCAGCTGTTTCACTACCAAAAAGACAGGAGGATCATGAAGTAACTTTTACACTGGAGAAGCAACACACTTCTTGCATGCACTATGAAGTGTACGAGAAAAGTAATAAAAGTGTCATACGGACTAATTAATTTCAGGAAGGATAGAAAAAAGTTACTAATTGTTCTTTTACAAAGCGTTGTTAGCGTATGTATTTCCTTCTGTGCATTTCATTACACCCAAGGCATCAGTCAAGTTGAAAAATCTTTTCTCATACATTTGGCATATTCTTTTTTTCCCATCACTTTCAGATAAATTAAAATATTAGCATGTTTTTGGCGCTGAAATTTTGACTATTGCTAACAATAGTTCAAGAAGTATTGAAGGCAAACTTTAAAGCATAGCCATTGCTAAACAGAGATGATGTGTAAACATCTCAAAAAAAAGAGACAAAATTATGGCCTAAACCACAGTGGAAGTCTGTGACTTTGAAGAATTCCTTTCAGTCACCTTGGCAATTGCACATTTCCAGTAGTTAAGCAGTGTGGCACCTTAATGCCAAAAATGTAGCTTTTTTTCTACTTGTAAAAATAAGGATTTATTCCATGCAATTAATGAAACGAAACTAGGCCACTATATTAGAGAAATTAATGAAGTGTGGGCTGGATGAGCTGGCAGTGAGATGGATTGAAAACTGGATGGTCAACCCAGAAGAAACTCCAGTTGGAGAGCAGTATGTGGGTCAGTAGTAGTGACCCAGGATCAGTATTGGGTCCAGTCCTGTTCAGTATCTTTACTGATGGATGTTGGGGCAGAGTGAATACACCCTCAGCAAATTTAGATGACACCAAAATGGGAGGAGTGACTGATACACCAGAGGGTTGTGCTGCTGTGCAGAGGGACTTTGACAGGCTGGAGAAAGGGACTACAGGAGCCCCATGACGTTCAGCAAAATGAAGTGCCAAGTCCTGCATCTGGAGAGGAACAACCCTAGGCACCGGTACATTCCAGGGGCCACCAAGCTGTAAAGCAGCTTTGAGGAAAAGGATCTGAAGGTCCTTCTTGGTGGAAACCAAGTTGAACATGAGCCAGCAACGTGCATCTTTGGCAAAGAAGCCTAATGGTGTCACAGGCTGCATTAGGAAGAGTGTTGCCAGCAGGGCAAGGGAGCCGAGCCTTTCTCTCTGCTCAGCACTGCTGAGGGCTCACCTGGAGTGCTGTGTCCAGTTCTAGGCTCCCCCGTACAAGAGAGACCTGGATGTACTGGGGAGAGTGCAGCAAAAGTCCACTAAGTTAAATAAGGGACTGGAGAACCTCTTGTATGAAAAAAGGCTAAGAGAGGTGTGAATGTGCAGCCTGAAAAAGAGAAGGCTTGAGGAGGATCTCATAAATTTGTACAAATACCTGAAAAGAAAGTGCAAAGAGGATGGAGCCAGGTTCTCTTCAGTGTTGCTCAGTGATTGACAGGACCAGAGGCAATGGACACAAACTGAAAAGCTGGAGTTTCCCTCTGAACGTCAGGAAATGCTTTGTCACTGTGAGGGTGACAAAGCACTGGCAGAGTTTTCACAAAGAATCTCCCTGCTTGTAGATATTCAAAAGCCATCTGGACATGTACGTGGTGAGCTGGCTGTAGGTGGCCCTGTTTGAGCAAAGGACTTGAACTAGATGAGTTCCAGGGGTCCCTTCCAAGCTCAGCCTTTCTGTGAGCACACATCTTTAGCACACATCTAATTTCCACAAACATTAAATCTTTGTCTTAACACCGAGATTTTCAAATCATCATAGAACAAAGAATTAATAAGCACAGAGTCTAGTATTATGCTATAAAGGATATACCTAGGCATCAAATTGCCTTGTAATGTTTATGATCTGATAAATTCTTCAGTTTCTCCCAGAAAAAGCTTCTAAGGGTTCATATCTGCTTTGTTAATTATTGCTTTCAAGATAAAAACTGAAGATAAGGATGTGAAATAACAGTATGTTATGTGATAGGAAATGGCCTATATCTAGGCCAATATCCTGTGTGAAATCACACCTTTATTTTTCAAGCAAGATCAAGTTTCTTGTATAAGGGATAGCCTTTGAACTCTTACCAAATTTCTTACAGGAAATTTGTTACAGAATTCCTTACAGAGCGTCTCTGTGTTTTAGTTTTGCTTTATGTAGCACATAAGAACATAGACATTTTCCCCTCATACTTGCTAGCAGTACTTTGCCCTGACAAAAGGTACCTCATAGGAGCAAAAAGAGCATGTGAGTTTCTAGTCATTTGGTAAATGACATCAGAGCAATTTTATGGCATGTTGTCCAGGGGCAGCAATGCCAGGAATGGTGCCACACAGGATGATGATAACCATCCACTCACGGATAGGCCACTATGTAAATACCCCCAGGATGCACGGCTGGGGACCAGTACCCCTGGGAGTCAACCGTGGAAAGGATGCTCTTCTTCAAAGCTGACTTGTCCTTGATTTTCTTTGAGAGAATATGTAAAGGCAAATGAAATCATCCTAGTCTTCCTGGAAAAAGAAAAAAAAAAAAGAGATTGTTGAACTATCCTAATGCTTAAAAATTCTTTTTGCCTCGTGGGAATGTGGAAAAACAATAGAGCATTTAAGCAATGCTGAAGTTCCCCTTGCCCGTGCTCAAGGTGGCATTTAGATCAGTAAAGGCAACATTCTTTCCAGTGTGAAAGCAGTGAAGAGGGTTCTCTATATAAATAATTTACTCTATAAGTACCCGAATTAACATATCACTGCCATACTAACCACAACCAACCACGTCAAAGCACTTCGTGCGGTGGGTTAAAATTCTTGCCTTAAATATGGTAGCATAGTTCATAACTATTTTAAGTAATCTTAATGGATTTTAGAATTTTGGCTGCCCTCGCAGAATCCTCGGAGGTCACTCTGAGTGATGGCTGCAGTGTAAAGTTTCTTTGTGACCTTTGGGACAGTTTTAAACCCTGAGATCATGACAGCAATCTTATTTAAATGCAAGAGAAGAGGTCAGGTGGAGACTAAGTTTCAGGAAGATGGCTAGTGACACCAGTCCTAGTTGGCAGAAAGGGGACTCCAATTCCTGAGCTAGGATTGTTTTGTCTCTTCAAACTTAAATTTCCTTCCAATAGGAAAATGTAAAAAGATTAAAATAAAAAACCTGTAATCAAATATTTAACTTTATTAGTTTTCATATATTCTTTTTGTGCACATTCTTCTGTATTGCAAACAGTGCATCAGGACTGCCTGAGCCTCAGCATATTCTTCCTGCCTTCAAGCTATGCTAATAGGCCTCAGAAAGTAGAAACGGTCTTTTTTTGGATGTTTCAGATCAGTGTCAGTGTAGTGACGAAATAGAATTAGTAAGTGGAGAAGAGCAGCTAGTCCATGCTAAATTTAAAAATTTAAAGCTCAGTATCTCTACAGATGAAAAATGGAAGAGCCAGAGGAACACTTTATGGATACAAATATAAGGTAAGCGCCTCTTGAGAGCCAGTGGGCTGTAGGGTTTGACTTTATTACTGCCTTTAAAAGTCTCCCCTTTGAGCAAAAGAAAAAAGGCATCAGGAACTAAGCTTTGAAAAGGGACTGGGATGTAGGAAGACTGAAGAAACTAAGCACAAGGCAATGGGTGGTGTTTACGAAGGAAGCTGGTTGTGTTTGGGAACTGGTGGTGTTCACTGTTTGAGGAGCTCTGAAGGAATAGGGTGGGTATCTCAATTGCAGGAAGATGAGTTGTGTTTTACACTGCTCTGATTCTGCCTGACAGTGTAAGATGCCAAAAACAAGCATGGCAGAGACCTGTTAATGGGCACCTTGACTCCAGTAGGCTGAAGGGGTCTCACTGGTGCCTAAGTAGAAGTCTTCTCAGAGGCCACAAAGGCAGAAGCACTCCTGACTGGCCTTGCAAGGGTATGCCATCAGGGACAGACAGGGTCTAGGCAGGGAGTATGCTGTACTGGGAGAGATCTGCCATGCCTTCACACCTGGGTACCGAATGTGCTGTTCTGGGTGATGTTTCTTTGGATGTGTTGTGAGGTATGGCTTCTCTCAGGCTGTAGAGGGAAACTCATCTCCCAAGGTTCTGTCTGGTTTGTCATTACTTTGTGAAGTCATAAAAGATGAAGGTTTTGTCAGAACATTTTCCTGTCCTTTCCTTCTTTTCACTGAATGTTTTGCTCTCTTTGCCATTCTGCCATAAGAAAGAGTACATCTTTGGTTTGAGCTGCAGTTCTCAGTGGTGAGAGCCTCAGCTGTGGCTGTGCCTCGAGCCAGTGCTTTTCAGGGTGCATTCTAATTCAGTTGACTGCTTTTATTTTGTCCTTCAGTAATTTGATCAATAGCCAAAACCTGATTGTTTTCAAAGGCAGTGTAAAGAGAGTGTGGGAGGAAGAGCAGGCAGTGCAGAGAGTGCTGGAATTGCAAGCTGGGATACAGGGGGACTGAGCTCTTGAGACAGTGAAACAAAGTGGGGGGGTTGGTGAAACTAAGCTGTGGTGTGCTTCTTATGGTGGGGAAAAGTTCAGATAGCTGTCAGGAAGGCAATTGCTTTTGGAGTTGAATGCCAAAGATTGTGGCTCAGAGATATCAGTAAGCAAGTTTGGACTGTGGAGAGGGTGTGGAGGGGAAGACTACAGCCTGGGATTGTCGCCCTATCCATGAAACAGTGGATGGTTACTTCCATCTTAAAGAAATGCAATAGTGGGATTTACTGCCACCCAAATACTTTAAAATACTTAATTTTGTCATGTGACACAAATTTCTCACTCTGGGATTATATAGTAGAATTACACACTAAATTTATTATTTGATATTTGGTTGCTGCATCTCGCTTTTGACCAAGTAAATTAAAAAGTTACCTTTTCTATAATTATAGCAATGTTGTTTTATCCATGGGTCTTATCACTGGTACCGTTATGGATGGGGAGGTATAGAAGTCCAGGATATCTAGAAGTGTACAGCTTTCACAGCCTCTGAGCAGAAACATTTTGTCCTGTGCAAGCAAATCTACTATGGAGAGGGTAGGCTGTGATTCTTGAAGGCCTGGCCAACACATTGACTGAGGAATGTGCATTTAATAGGTTGCAAGGAGACATGAATTGTGTTTAAATTCAATGAGCCAAATACTCAGCTGTTCCTATTTCGTGTTAAAGCATAGAATAGAGGGAAAGATTGTAAGGAGGAGAAGGGATTTGGAGAGGTTGTCTGCTGTTTGCTGAAAAGCCATTCAAGACTGTAATGGCAAGAGCTTGGTTGTGGTTGCACATGGCTGAGGAAAAATTAAAGAGGCTGAGCATTTGGTTAAAACACACAATATGCATAAAAACTTAGGATCAGACCTATGATTTAAGTTTACTGTGACTGAGAAACTGGCTAATATTTAATTGTAAACAGAAAAAAGAAATGTTTCAATGTATTGGCTATTTCCTAATTATTGGGGTATGTCCTCTTCAGCTTCAGTCTATTATCATTTAATTCAGCAAATCCTGAAACTTTACAGCTGGAAAGAGCTGCTGCAATTTCCATTTATGTGACATGAGTACTTTGAGACTCAAATCTAGCAAGTGGGAAATTAATTTAAAAAGAAAACTTGCTTGTATACGTCTCTTAGACATTTTCTCCCGCTATGCAATCAAGAATATCTTTACTTTGATAGTTTAGTCTTCTGTTTGCTGTGTTAAGTTCCTTGGTGTTCCCTCAGCCTATTGTGCTTGATTTCATTTTTACTCTAGGTGCAGTATTTTCAGTAATCGGAGGTATTATGTTAAATTTTCTATTATTTGAAACTTTTCTTTTTACTGGAGCTCCAGCAAAATTGTTTACCAGAGGTACATACTGTGAAGTATATTTTCCTGAGTTTCCCATGGGTGAAATAAATTGCTTCATGTGGGAAGAATGGGAAGATAACATGATGCATTCACTCTACAAGAGATTTTTTAAAGTATTTTTTTATTTGCAGTGGAATATTCAGCTTTCTACATAAAGTTAGAAAGCTTTTTGACATGTACTTTTTTTGCTAATATGTTTGTCCTTTCAGAAGAAACTGAGAGCTTAAGACTATTTCCAAGTATGTTGCCTGTCAGTTTAGTGACTGTCAATTTAGTTGTATCAGACATCTGAGTATGGATTCATTTGCCCAATAACAAACACAAACAAACCCTCTTTCCTTCTGGGCAGGCACAAAGGCACATTGGGGAGCCTCTGAGGGCAGGGCTGTGTGTTCTGCCGAGCTGCCTGTCCTGTGTGCCTCCTCACCTCTGGTGCATGACAAGTCTGAAGCAAAGGGAAATTTCAGTGCTATTACCATGCACTCTTTCAGCTGGGGAGAGCTGGGCGGGAGACCTCTCTTCTCCATTTTTAGTGCTTCTGCCGTGTCTTTGTATTGATACATTTCCTAGCGTAGAGATATTGAAATCATCTTATTTTCTTCTCTTTTTAAGAAGTGGATGGGGGCCCATCAAGCAGTCTGTCAGCTGCCCTGTTTTCCACATGGTCTTCTGTGGATATGTCTGTACAGTGTTTAGAGCAGGAGTGCACTTTTGAAGAAGGAATGCATGTAAATACCTAGACACACAGGTTGTGTACAGCAGATCACACCGTACAGCTTTATAGCTCCTTCACAAATGAATGTGCACAAATGCTGGAAGGCTACTAGTTTGGATATTTGTCACAGAGAGATCCTCTTAATGGTAATCTTTTCTTTCACTTTTTATAATATTGGAAAAATTGTCCAAATTAATACTGATTTTTGCTTGATGTATTCTCTGCCAAGGTTGGCGCTGGATTGTTATGAGCTCCAAGTGGTTTTAAAATCAAATTTTCTTTGATGACAGAGACACATTCTAAGCTGTGTGCCTATTTTCTCTCTTGTGATATTCCATAAACACCTTTAATGAGCTGGCAGATTACACAATAATGAATTGCCCTTTCAGTTTCCATGGGAAAGTTTATCTTTTTGCCAGAGCAGAACACAGCAGAAATGTTTATTTCATGCATTACAAAAAAACAGAGAAACTGGGACTGTGAGTCTGAACTACAGATTCTGTGCTTTTATAAGCAAAGTCTGTGCTTCCAGGTTTAATGTAATAACATCTTTTTCTCCTCTGCCTGCAAATGGTAATGTTTCAGACTGGAAATCAGCATTATATTCTTGGTGCTGCCACTGATGGTTGATGAATTGCTGAGCAAGTCCCTCTCCCTTCCTTAATTTACCCTGTTGGATGTAGTGCCTCTTTGCAAGGCACTTTGAATTCTGAATATGGAATTGCCATGCTAAATGCAACTTTATTTGTTATAAGCTGGTTTGGAATAATACCACGTAGATGAGCCAAGGGATATACAGAATGAAAAGGAAATGGAACTGCAGAAATTTTTGTCATGTAATTGAATTGCTGCATAAGGGGAAGACAGTGATTTCCCCAGGTAATTATTTCACAAAGTGCTGAGATGCTGCATGCAGCATTCATAATTTTGAAACTTCTGCATTCTCACAGTAACCCAGTCATGCATTAAAATGGAAGTGTGGTACCTTTTTGTTTTGGTTGGATTTTTTAAGCACATCTTCATTAGTGCAAGTTTCTTTCCAAATCAGCAGAACTAGTGTTGCACCATTTAAAGGTTGCAATGGATTCCAGCTTTTGGGTTGGTATGTGTCTGCATTGCTTCAGATGGAATAATAGCCCAGCAAATTAAAGTTAATTAAAGTGTGAATTACCTGAAAAGCCAGGAGTTCAGGAGTAGTTGTTTTTTCAGTGGTTCTGTCTTCCTTGAAGCTTTTTCTTACCACCTGTAGCTTGAAGGATAATACGGAAATCACTTTACTTTCTACGGATTATTTGGAAATGTGAGCATTAATGGGATTGAAATAAATTGGTTTTCATTAGGTCAGATGCCTTTTCACCACTATACTGTGTATGTGATATATTAGAAATCTGTGTTCGATATGTCACTAACAGTCATTTTAATTTCTGGGTGAATTTACAAGTGGTATTTATTCCTGTTTTAGGGACCATTTCTGAAGTAACTGGGAGAACTTTACACTTCTTAGTCTTCTTTATAGACACAGCAAATGCTTCTCTCTAACCTAAAACATCTTACAGTATTCAAATTATTTTCTGAAGATCTTTTTCTTCTTTCTCACTCCTTCTATTGAAAGAAATCCAAATTTATATTTCTTTTGGCAGCTACAAATATAAAAACTTATCAGCAAGAATATAAAATTTGAGTCTGACTATCTAAATTAACATACTTTTTAAAAAGGCCTAAAACTGTGGAGCTTAAATATAACATGTGGCTCCAGATTGGCACCGGACTGTTGAAAATCTCTGGAGTATAGTATTAATGTTTCAAAATGAAAAGTGATATTTCTTTATATATATATGTATACATGTGTATTTCCTTATTTGTGCATTCATAGGCTAGACTTTACATTTAGAGTGAAAACATCCCTGGTTGCATGTGTGTCTGTTTCAGCTCTTACCTTTTGTATGAAATTAGCTTTGCCTTCTTACCATACATTCTTGTGTTATGCACATATTTCTATTAATTTTCTATGCTGTCTTCCTAACATAATATTGACAAAAGAATGAGTGGTAAAGAGTGCAAATTACAGAGAAAGAAATGTCTTCAGTGCTGCATATTTTACCGTTACACTCAGTGACAACAGGGAAGCTTCTTCCTATCCCCAGTCTCATTACCCCAATTATGAACCAGTGTTGAATGTTTTAAGATTCAGACACACTGTTGCAAAAATAAACACGTTATTGATAAAGCAATAAGGTTATTTTCTCTTTTCATCTTTGTTAATCAAGACCTTTGTTCAGTTAAAGCCAGTGATTTCATTGCAATAATTTTATGCTGTGGGAAAATAATAGTTTGACTATTATTATACAGTGGGGTATGTGGTATTTATAGAGATAAGTTACAAACTCTTAAAACCAAGATTTTTAAATTGGAAGTGTTGACACAGGCTTCATTCTGCTGGCATAATAAATTCTATTATAGTATTCATTATAAGAATTTCCAGTCCTTTTATAGACTGTGGAGTCTCTGGAAAGCAAATGAAGTAAAGAATTACTAGACTATCACAGAAGCTCCTCACAGTTATTACTTAAAAGTAGCATATGATTTGGAGTGTTACTTTTTCTTTCCAGGAATATTTTCCTTTTCTTCAGACAGTGGGACTTCAGTATAACTTGATTTGTTTGAAGCCATCTTTTTTTTGGAAAAGAAAATCAATTTGACATAATCTTATTGTTAGTTTTTGGGGAAAAAAAGATACAAAAGCCTTGTCTGAATAGCACCTTTTGATCCATCTCACAAATGTGTGATATTTCTAATATTTTATTATTTTCTGAATCCAATAGGTGAGATGTGTGAGCTGTCTTTCTTATATAAATCATGGTGCACCACCTTGTTGAAGGGTTCATATGCATTTTCACCCACAAAGAATTTCACTATGCGTAAAAGCAACTCCCACACATGTACAGCTTTAATTCCTTCTGTTTTGTATCAGTCACTGCTAGAAGTAAGTATTTCTTATTCTTATCATGTCTGCAGTTGCAGAAAATCAGAGGAGACATTAATTAGCATATAAAACATATGATATATTTAACATTACAGAAAAGAGACTGAACAGAATATTTTGATTCCCCCATATTTTTCTGTAGATTCAATTTGGTTGTCAGACTGGCACAGGCTGGAGGAGAGGTTGTGTTGTATTTTATTGTGCCATATTGTATATATACATATTTCTATAAAATAGCCTGAATCTTCACAAGAAAAAGTGAAAAAACCCTCAGGCATCTCACAAATACTAGCAGAAAGATCCAGGTGGACAGGATTTAATGCTCTTGTATGGGTATTTAGTCATGGATGAAATTTCTGTTAAGAAACTGTGAATTTGTGATGTATGCATCATAAAAACTCCAACTCTTCTTCTGTAAGTATTGGGTGTCCTTGAAGTTATTCAAACATCTACATGGAATCAGGTATATCAGGTGGACAAGACAAGATATTAAGTCTGAGGAACTGTTTGGATGTTCTTTAATGGACCAAAAAGTATCTTATGGCCGTGGTGATGACCTTCCCAGAAGACAAGGGGAGGGTATGATGCTAAATGCAGCACTGGGTGACAGTGGAACAAGTTGCTGTATTGATTAAGACCATAGTAAGTTTCCCTCTTCAGTGAGAATTCTGAGAATTTTTTTATGGCTGTTAATCATGTGAGAGGGTTAAGTTTGTACGAAGAAGGGAGATGGGGGTGGTGTCCTTGCTTGCTGCTTTTAATTCCCAGCATCCCCTTTTTAGCAGTTATTCTAGGAAACAACTTAGGAAGTACTGAGCTATAAATATTCTTTTACACTTAGGATAGAAGAAGAGGGAAGAAGGTGTAGATGTTTAGATCACCGGTCTGATACTGAAGCAGGTCAAGCCTTCAACTCTAAGCTGTGAGAGCTGCCTGTATTTATTTAGGAACAGACAGCTGACAATTTATGAGTGGTACATGCAGGCCATCTTTAGCTCACTCAGTAGCTCTTGTATTTGTTCGACTTGGCAAGTACAGTGTTTCTTTCACCATTCCATAATACACATCCCTTTCTCATTTATGTGTGCAGGCACGGTAACTGAACAATGAAAGTTCACCATAAGTAACATGGATGATGTGATTGCACTGTGAAGATGTAATAACCCTCAGAATAGCCAATAAGTGTATTTCCATGGGCACTTGTGCACATTCCCTATTTCAACTATTATAGTCCTGAAATTTCAGGGAACAGTAGTAAAATATGTAGGGTCTTGGTTTAACATGTGCTAAAGCTTGATGGTCATGCAGTGTTTTCAATTGATGTATTCAGTTTGTTAATAAATAGAGGGATGTTATAATGGTATCCTTCAAGCCTCTTCAGACTGTCATTGGTGTCTTGTGTCTGTGTTCTGTCCAAGTGCTATTCTGTCAGATTTCTTAAGACTGATTCTTCATCTGTCTGTATTCCAGGAAATTTGTAGGCTAAAAAGATAGATTCTAGAAATGCAAACTATTTCAGGTGAAGGTCTCGGTGGGAAGTTCAGGAAAGAAATAATAGTTATTAGGAAATGTATTTCCTTTGACTAGGTGCTATAACCTTCATATGCCCTGTGGAGCATATTTCAGTGAACCACTTCAAGGGAAAAATAACACAGGAAGCTGACTGAATAATGCATATGTCAGATTCTCTTTCTATTTATGTTTGCTTTATTTGGAACAGAAAATAATGAGTTGAGGGGATAGGGGAGATTGATACCTCAGGGAAGCTGAGAGAAAGGTTAAATGACAGTAAAATACATAGGAAAAAATTTATGCATGTGTATTATATATTAATAACATATAATCAGTGAAAATATAGGAATTTTTAAGAGATATTCAGTAATTTAATAGCTGAATAGATTATTTAGGTAAACATGCATGTGAATGTGGTCTGTAGAAGTTTCTATCACGCATAAAATTATATATCTAAAAAAGTGAAATTCCTATCTTAAGAAACCAAAACAGACCAGTGCTGAAAATCATGCACATTATTTATGTTGTAATTATGAGCACAAAATAAAGCCTTTAGTATTTATATTCTATTTATTCACATTTAACATTTATTTGGGTATTAATATATGTAATACATTTTTCTCTCTTTAAAATGGAAAAGTAACTCAGAAATAAGCCTTAAGGGAAATGGAGGAAATTGTGGTTTTTATTTTATTTTTTTTTATGAGTCAATATTCATTCAATCATATCGTGAAGAGATTGGAATTATGAAAACTCTATTTGCAAACATGGATTTGATAAGAATTTATGATGGATCTTTCTCTGTTCTTCTCATACTTGCTTTTGTCACTTCTTAGGAGAAAATACATTTAGAGAACAGAAAATCCTAATTATAAAAGGTTCTAGCTTCAGGAGTGAAAGATGCTTTAATCATTCTGAGTTATAATTAGATTCTGCTGCACCTACATGATACATCAGTGCCATGCCAATGCCTTTTTCCTATCAAAGTGATTATACCAGAGACAACAGATTTATTCCCACTGCAGTGTTTCAATATGCAACCCAGGCACTGACAATTCCACCTACACCAAAGACTTAGGAGAATTCTTGACTCATTCATAACCGTGAACAGCACGCCTTAGATGTGAATACTTCACCCACAGTGAAGAATTTACAGATTTACATGGGTTTGAGGAAATTGGATGGAAAGCACAGGAGCTGCACTGAAGTTTCTTGAAATTCTGTTGTAGGGAACATCAATATGTGGCATAAATAATTAATGGCACATAACAATTACTATGTTTCTTCTTGTGTATCATTTCATTCCCAACAATAGCATCAAATTAAGACTGAATGCTTGATTGTTGAAATAACAATTATCCATATCCCTTTAAGATGTGATGTGTCATTGGGTGAGTCATAACATCCTTGTGTCTTTACATCTATTTTCTACTTATAAATTTATTAATATTATTTGTGCTGGGTTTTTTTGTAAATCACTGAAATTAAGTTTATATGTGACCGTTGCATTTTTCATTGTAGATAATCCATCTAACACTTGAGTATCCTGCACACAAAATTAATAGGAAAGTCTAATGTGGACCTTAAAATAATTCAAATATTTTGACAGTTCCAGAATGCTACTTTTTACATTTTCTTTCTTTTCATAGGGCAGGGAGGCAGGGTTGTCACGGGGTGGTATTAAATGTAGTATTATAATTGTGAACATCACTGATATCGGCAAGGCTTGTTCAAAGAAGACTGTGACGTGTTTCCAAAAGAGATCAAGTCTAGATCGGCCTGCTGTCTTCTGACAGAGGCTGTGCTTCATCCCTTGCACACAAGAGCATCGATAATGGTACTAGTGACAATGAATCCACCTTGCTTTGGTGTCTAGTCTCCCTAAGGATCTCAGTTCTAGTGCTTTACTAATATATTTATTGGTTTTCTTCAAAGATTCTGTATCAGCTTATCCCAAGGTGGAGGAGAGTCAAAGTTGCCAGACATCAAACTTCCCAGGTCTATTTTAAGCTCCTTATAAGGATTATGTATTGGTTTTGGTGAACCTTTTAATATTGCAGAATTCTTGCAGCTGTGTTAACTGTACAAAGCCATTATTAATGGAAGAATATATTTATAGGGTTGTCTAGTCTGTGTCCTTCTCTTTTGATATTTCAGTCTGCATGCCGAGTGATTGACACTATAAAAGGAGCTGCCAAAGACCTGTCTTTTGTACCAAACATTGGCTTTTTCTGTCTGTTAGCTCCTAGCAAATTGTGAAGGAATGAAAAAACACCTCTCCTATGAGGTCATTGCTGTTTATGCAAAAAATCATAGCAACCTCTCCAGCCACTTTGCTTCCTTTCCTGCCCAGTTGTCATTATACCATTGTAAAAGCTGCTCAGTGTGCCAGGGCTGCTACCCATCTGTTGGTAGCAGCTGGGTGGTGTGGCATTTGATCCAGTCCTTTCCCCAGTGAATTCCTCCTAAAGCTCAGTTTTGATCTGAGTTTCTTAAAGAACTTCACTGTCAGCAACTCATTGTCACTGGCACATTTCATGTACTTGCCAAGGGCTTTCTTCTACAAAGGCTTAGAGATGGGCTCAGTTTAACATATGTAACTAGTCCTACTACAGTCAATGAGACCTCTTAATGTTCATGAAGCCCCTATATAAGCCTTTGAAGAAGGTTACTTTAAAAATCTTTAAATATACGTGTTTTTATACACAGCATTGAACTTTCCAAGGACTGCTGCTGTGGGGGAGATTATCTGGCTCATGTTGCTTCCTGGAAGCTACACAGAGCCCTGGGTTATCTGTGTGCTCTTTCTCACAGATCTTTGTCTTGTCCACTCGTGCAGATGAGTGAGTTGTGCCTCCTCGCTGTTGAGATATTTCCATGAGCTCTGCAAGGTGGATGGGCTTGGTTAAGAACTATGTTCAGGTCACACATACTATGGACTTCCATGTCCATAGGTTTGGGATTTCTAGGCAATTGCACCTATCCACCTTGTATTAAAAAGCTAGCATTATGCTAACACACATGATCAGTAGCACTGTCCTACCTCATACCTGCTGTTCCCAGACTGTTTGAAAAAAGGAAAAATAAGAGTATCTTATGACCCATTTTTTCTTGGGAATCAGTGAGATTTTGTTCAGATTTAAATCTTTTCCAATTCTTTCCCCTCCATAAGTTTTCTAACCCTTAGCTTATTCTAAGACAGTCTTGCCCCAGTTCCAGTCAAGCCTTCAATTGTTCCTTTTGTCTTGGAAAAAAAAATTACTATCACCTAGACACAGACAAAATCATTGACTGGTCAAATAGTAGGCAGTAATCTTGTCCAATTTACCATGCCCGGAGCAGAATGTTTTTTCCAGACCAGACATAACAGTAAAAAAAATTACTTTGTGATGAAAATGTGGCCAAGCATTGATGACCCCTTGTTCTATCTTTGGGTCAGTAACGTTTTCAAGGAAGGCCCTGTGGTTTGCTTGCTCTTATTATTGCACATTGTGCTATTAATTCATCTATTAAAATACCTATTAGTAGTAATGATAAAGAGTATTAATGTCCTCCAGTGCTTTCAAATACTTATCATACACATCTGCTGAAACACCTTCCCAGAAGCCTTTAACTATAATACATTATTGGCAGAAATCCATTTGTTGCTTCCTCTCACTGCTTTCAGCATCTTTCCTTTAGAACTTTTATGCATCTGCTCTTTATGTATAGCTAGTAAGTGTTCCCAAATATGTCTCACTGCTAAAAAAAAAAAAAAAAAGGTTACAGGTAACAAATTAGGATAAATAAGGAGAAAATAAAGAGGGACCCAACATTGAAACAATGTTACAGACAGAGAAACTGAAGCTGATAGTACATGCAGTGTAACTAAGTCTCACTTAGAGCAGTTTCTCTTTTCTGGAAAACCAGCAAGCCTCTCTTCACACTAACTCTAATGTTTGTCCAGCCTTGATTTTGGCTGATTCTGTGCCTTAAAGCTATAAAAAGCAGGGGAAAGTAGGGAGGGGAGAACAAAACCCTTTCATACAGCTTTTCATACTGAAATGCCTTAGCCAGGGTCAGAGCTGAGACAGGGAGGATGGCAGCAGCCAGCAGGCAGATCAGCTTCAGGATCTACCACCTCAGGCAGGAAGGAGATTAGATAGCTTGTCCCTTATCAAGTCTGAAACAGAGTGAAGAATGAATCAAAATCTGAATCAATATCAGTGCCTAGCATTCTTCTTGAGTTTTTCATTTAGTGGTCTTTTTCACTAACTGGTTTTACACTTGAACTGTGCCCACAAAAAGTACCTTATTTCTTTCTCTCCTTTATTTTTATTTGCAAACAGCTTTATATACTTTTGGTTTAATTTGTGTGTATACATCATGCAAACTTAGATTACAAAATGAGAGAGAAATATAAGTATTCAGATTTAAAAAACAGCATGGAGGTTTTCAAGTACACAATAAGCTTGGCTTTAAAGACATTTCTACAATGTTAGAAAAAAAATAAGAATGTTCAATTAAAATGGTATAAAATCCGAATGTGTTTCAGTTTAAAAGGGCTATTTTTGGGATAGAGAAAGCTTATGTTCAAATTATGTTATGTGTGGCTGAAAGTATAGAGGCACCATATAAATGACTATATATCAAAGGAAGTACACTGTATAATACAGTTGTGTGAGAGAAAATAATATGCCTAAAAGTTGACAATAAATGGCTGTCTGGAGTATTTAAAAAATGAAGAAGTCTAGACTTCAAAAATATGTTAATTGAACCGAGTCTTTTTTTAAATACAGACAAATGTGTAATAAATAAAGTTGGCATTTACTTTCAAAACAATGCTAAAAAGCGTTCAGAGTTAAGTGATTTAGAATAAATGGCTCTGGATTATGTAGCTATCAGAGTAATAGAAGTAGAATACTAATTAGCACTCCAAATCTTTAATACTGTACCAGTCCAATTCTCTCCTTTGGTAATTCTTTATTGTAGCCATAGTAACAAAAGAAGAAAACTTAAGCCACACAGACATTTGCAATTCCTTTTATTTTCCTTAAAGAAGTCTTAATTTCTCTAAGAAGCTGTTTCATACTTGTAGCACTTGTAATTATACCTTTCTACATTTAAATATGACAGCATATCCTTAGGCATGAATTCATTCCTACATAGCTCATCTAGATTAAATTTTTAAAAGCTTGCCCTTGCTTTCATTATTTCATGAAGAGCCTTTCAAAATAAGATGCAGTATTCCGAACTTGAATATATATATCTATATATATAATGACAGTACTTACCTAAAATAGAACAGTTATTTTGAAGGATGTTCTTTTAGATGTACTTTTAGAAATAGTTTAGAAGATTTTCATGTCAAAGCAAAAGAAAGTTAAAGAAGATAGTGATTAGGAAGCTCCAGGAAAGGTCTTAAAACATGTAATGAATCACAGATTAATCCAGGCTGGAAAAGGCCCCAGAAGATCTCTAGTCCAGCTTGCCACTCAAAGCAGAATCAGTCCTGGGGTCAGCTCAGGCTGCTCAGGGTTTGATCCAGCTGGGTCTTGAAAGCCTCCAAGGCTGAAGGCTGCACAGCCTCCTTGGGCAGCCTGTTCCACTGCTGGACTGCCATCAGAGTAAAAGAGTATTCTCCTGTTTTCAGTGGGACCTCCCCCGTTTCAGTTTGTGTCTGTTGCCTGTCACCCTGCTGACATGGACAGTTGTGGCTGTGTCTTCGTGCTAAATTTACCATAAGCACCATGGGCTCTGTTGGGTCCCCTGAAGCACCATTCCTTCCCCCAGATGAACAAGCCTCAGCATCTCCTTACAGGATGCCTGCACTCCTGCTCCAGTCCCAGCCATCTTGGCAGTCCTCCATGGAACTTGCTGCATTAACAATGCCTTCCTTTACTGCTCAAGAGACCTCAAACCAGACACAGTCTCCTAGGTAGGGCTGACAGATGAAATTAAAGGGCACAGACTTTTCCCTTGCCACTGTCTGTTCCTGATTATACAGGCCCAAACACTGCTACCCTTCCTTACTGCCAGAGCGTGTTCATCTTTAGATGAGAGTCCACCAATGTCTTCTCTACAGAGCTGCTCCACAGCTTGTACCACCGCAAGTGTTTCATATGTTCAAGGGGTACAACTTTGTGATTGTCCTTGCTTTGGTACTTAGGGTTCTTCCCAACCCATCTCTCCCAGCCTGCCTAGAGCTCCTGGATGGTGGCCATGGCTTCAAGCAGATTGGCTGCATGCACCAACTAGGTGTCCCCTGAAAGCTCAGTAAAGATGAACTCTGACCCCTCCTTCAGGTCACTGAAAAATGGTGTTCAACAAGAGAGGTCTTGAAAAAATCACAACTGGCCTCCAGGTAGAGCATGTGCCATTAACCACCCACCCTTTTGGCCTCAGGGCCCAGGCAGGTTTTCACCCATCTAGTAGGCCACCCATCCAGACCCACCACCCATAATGTTCCAATTTGGATATCAGGATGCTGTGGGAAAGGAAAATGTACCTCCTGAATTTTTTTTTACCAGAATTCGTATTTCTAAACTGCAGGAAAAGTTCTTTACTAAACAACACTGCAATATTTTAAAGTCACAGTTCTATAAGTATTTATTCTGACAAAAGTAGTTTTATGTTTTGCACATGGTATATAATACAGTTTGTTGATTTCTATACCGTAAGTAGAATAGTGTTTCTTCTCTATCTAGTATAGCAACGAGTGAGAAATACCAGAGCTACTCAAAGAACTTGTTCTTATCATAGTTTAAATCTACCATAAAAAATGCATCATCCTGTCACTGATCACAGCTTTTTTGAGAATGATTTCTATTAAAATATTTCATTCCTCTAGTACTCTGTGAAACTGTGTAGGTGTGTGCAAAACAAAAACGGTTAGGGAATGGGAGTTTTTGCTTGGGAGACCTTAACAGTTTTTGAGGTAGGAGCCTTAGAATATTTGATATGAGGCAAGATGGGTTTTCCAAGCTATAAAGAGACATCTCTCCTCCATAAATCCTTGATGGGTGCCATCCCTAACTGATTTGGTGTCAAGGATGCACAGATGTGCATCCTGTTAGATTTCAGGAAGCATCTCCATCCTAGCACAATTTTCTTTGCCACCACAGTTAAAGGCACTTGCAGTTGTGACCCAGAACCAGGCTGCAAAGAGCAGCCCAAGAACCAACTTTGTCAGTGCAGGCAAATAGATTTAGGCCACTGGAGGCTGTGATACAGTCATACTGAGCCCCTTATGTTATGTGACTGGAACCCTGCCCCTCAAACAAGAGCTGGTACCTGCATATCTAAGTCATGTAGGTTGTCCCTCTTTTCCATTCTTGGCTCACTTCTGACAGGTTGTTCTCTTACACACCACCATCTTTTGCAGTGTGGATGTGTAATTCTTTCCATCGAGGTATTTAAAGTCATATGAAATTTTCCTCCCTAAAAATTTGAACTTCTTTAACTAGGATTTTCCACCATATAAGTAATCTGAAGAAAATCAGGACTGGATGAATCTGAAAGAACAAAGTTGCCTAATATTTGCTTTAAGGATCTGTGTTCCAAATGGCAGTGTTTATGACTCCTTGAAGATATAAAAGGGCCATGTAAATTTGGAGTAAATTTGAATTCTTTAGTTGTCATGCATTTTTCTGAGCCTTCACACTGACATGGCTGCCCAGGTTCTCAAATGGAGCAGGCTTAGCTGGAGCTGGTTTGGAGGGAGTGCAGACTGAACCTGTCTTTAGCCACCTGTTCATGTCAAAATCCCTGTATTTCCTGAAGGCTTTGAACTCTCTTTCTTGGGCATCCCTGAAATAGCTTAGTGTGGAGTGACCCAACCATAATTTACATTCAAGCCTGATTTAAATTCATAAGCAAGGCATTCCTCAGTCTCCTTCACCTGAGGGGCTCTATCCAGCTGGCATCCTCCTAGCATGACTAATGGTGCAGGCTGTGCATGAAGCACAGCAGCAGCAGAAGGTGATGGGAGTCTCCATTCATTCAGGAGTATGAGTATGCAATGCGGGTTCAAGCTCCGCCTGGCAGAAGGGGTTTAGGTCCATCTTTCACCCCAATCTTCCATGTAAAAGCTCTTCTAATATGGCTTTCCTCTGTGAAAAGCTCCACATTTAAAAAGAGTATGTAGGAATAAAAGGAATACTTATTTTCATTAGTGGAAGCAGGTGGGGGAGAGTGTGCACAGAATAGTCATGTTATTTAGGTGTCCTGGGGCAGTTAGAGCTCTTGCCTGGGAAAAGGGGAAGGCTGACTTCCAGTCCTTGCAAGTGGTTATTTAAAAGCTTTACCTGATGCCTGATTAACAAAAAAATTAGGAACATTAGCCTCCTGGCTATTCTAAGTCTCAAATGGCTGCCTAATTCTATCCACAGGCTGAAGAAGAAAGACGTACCTGCCTTGGTAGGAAGTGTACTCTCTTGCTTGCCCCTCTTTCTCCCACCCCCCCTCCATCCCCACCTCCTTCTACCAGGTCTTTTATATCTTTTCTGGATTTAGACCCTGAATATAGGCTTCAGTCCTTGCATTCCCAAGCTATATTGATACCAAGGAGCATGAAATGAGATTTGCCTTAAGGCACAAAACCCCAGTGTATGCATTTAAAAAGCTTTGTGTGCACACAACTGACTAATACAGTGGTATTTGAAAATGAACAAAAATGTATGTTATTATGCACATTTGATAGCAATGGGTACAGAGCATACAAACTAGAACAGGCCTTGTGGCTTGTGTGCTCATTCAGAATCAAAAGCAGTCAATAGAAGAGGCTAAATCAAGATAATTTTGCCACTTAAGATTGTTTGCGTGTTATTTGGTAGAATCACTTTTCCTGAGACACTTTATTGCAAGTGCCCTTGAAAGGCAAAAAGCGCTTAAAAAACTGATATAAATGTAAATTTTCACTTAACAGAATGTGTGTGCTGTTTGTTTTATTAAAATGTCATTTAAGAAATATTCTTACTGAGGACGTGCACTCAGTACATTAACAATAAAAGACGTACCCAATCTTTATAATTTTCCCTGTATAAAACTTGAATGAGTAAGATATTATTGCAAAGAAACTCCACCAGGATAAGATTGTAGGGGTTCGAGTAGCATTCATCTAGCTCAAGCTATTGTTTACACTGCTCAGGGCATTATCCAGTCCTTATACCATTGGCTTCAGGAATAGTTGGGATGGGTGTGTGGTGGCTGATAAGGGTGGATCCTTGTCCTCTTTGTGTATGGCAAAGTCGGTACACAATCTAGAATTTTAGTGTTGTGATAAGACAATCACCAGGGATTCAGAGAACTCTTTGTAAAAAGAGATCTTTTTTGTTTAAGTAGGACTACACATGTGAGAAAAAACATGCAGTAATCTATCTGTAGGTTATAACAAAGTAATTTAGCCAACAGGTTGTTTCTAATCAGCTTGAAGCAGAAAAGCTGGGAATTGTCCTGCAGCTAAGGGGGGGGATCAAGATGTTGAGAGATTAAGATTTATCACCGAACTATATTTTCCCAGATTTTAAAGAAACTGAGAGGTCCTTTTTTTTCACTTGTAACACCATTATAAAAGTATCTAAGACAGTCCATTATCTCGGACACTAGATTATCTTGAAACTTCAGAAACTTGAAAGCATGTTATATGGGAAGTGTAGTACTGCATAAGCACTCAGACTTCAGCCTGCAAAATAAAAGAGAAATTTAATACTTCAACAGTATTAACATTGTATTTACAGCTGCTGCTGCTGCCCACATGGAAAAATGTTTCCCAGGGGCTGAGATCAAAGGTACTGCCAGTGTGACATACTATGGGACTACACCATAATGATTTTACAGTTTTAACAGATTGTTTCCAGTAAAAATGTGTGTGATAAAAACTGCAGGTGTTCATAAACAGGGAGTGAAGGATTTTTTATATTAATACAGGTTGCATTTTAAATTAGCTACTTGCTTCAGCTGTGCAACAGCCTCATGTCTGAAAAGTAACTCCTTTATCTATAATTTTCAAAGAACACATATAATCCAAACATCCTAGAATTTCTGTGAGACCATGAATCCTGTGTAACTGCTACCCTACTCTTTTGTAATCAACAAATAGGTTGACAGCAGTTTGTTGTCTGTTTGATATGGAATTTTAAATTTAGTTTTTGTAAGGCTGCTAGTTCATGTAAGTTGATGTACAATTGGAAGGTTCTCTGTTGAAATTCAGGCAGAACCCTCACAGTTATTTTACTTTTCAGAATATTTTAGTTGAAGGAAGGTAGGCTGTCTCTCTCTGTTTTACTTTGCCACCCTGATACTCAAGAAGGAAACATCATATCCAAAAGGACCTAGAAATGGCAGCCCACTACTTGCCAGATGCTGCGGGTACGTCACCAGAATGGTGCGCAGGCATTTAGCCTTCTGACTCTATTAATGTTAATGAGAGTCAGGCAGTTCAACCTCCATATACCAGGCTCTAAACATACCCATTGAAGTCTGGCAAAGAAGCCCTGAGGCTTCCTTGTAAAAGTCTTTGAAACTGCTGCTCTTCTCCTGTAAGATTTGTGATGGAAAAGAAGCCAGAAAGCTGCCCGCTATACAGAGACTTCCATGCAAAAGCTGTGCCTGAATGTAGATAGGTCTGGTGTTTTGCCATACTACTAAAATCAAAGTGCTGTGAGGGGAAGAAGGGTTATGCGAGAAGTACGTGCTTCCCATGGGCAATGAACTGAATGGCTTTGTAGAGGCAACTCCAGGCAGGCATTTTCTTTACAGATTATATTGAAAGCTGCTGAGAAACACCTGAACCAGGCACCACAGTTCACATCCTCATCCCTGACAAAGCATTGCTGATTTATTGTGTTGTTCTGGTCTGGTGCAAAATGGCTGTATAGCCAATTCATCTCTCTTCTGGGAGTGTGGAAATCTATTCATGTATTACAGAGGGCTGACCATAAAAAGCTCCTCCCTCAGTAGGGAAAATAAGCACATCCCTCCTGTCCTCAGTTATGCGGGGAGCAGGAACTGGGGGAGCTGCCCTTACAGCAGCTGATGAGCTAGTTACCTGTGAGAGGAGGAGACTTAGCCACATCTGTGAATAAGGCCCCAGGGAGCTCATTCTTCATGCCCTCTGCCATGTGTGGTCTTATCTACAATGAAGTCTGAAGGAAATATTTATCCCCATATAGATATTGCAACAGGATCACAGATGGTGCAAAAATAGTTTCTGGAATGCAAATAAAAAGGGGCAGGAAGCCAGCCTCCATTGCTTGCTTACTTGTACCACCATAAGTGTGATGTAATGTAAGTCCAATCACCAGAGCTACTCTGTGAAGGCCCAGGGAGAAAAGAGTCGAGTTCTTCCTTACTTTGAAAGATGCCTTAAATTCCTTGATTCTTCAAATGGATAAGTGAAGATAGATGGCTCCAGATTAAGGCAGTTTGCAGATACTCTCATCCATGCTCAGAATTGCCGATTTTTTTAAACAGTGGCCTATTTTTTCACTTCCTGTATTTCTCCAGCTGCATGGTCCCCTGCAGACTGGGCTGCCTTCCACAAGCCATAAAACAACCTGAGGACTGCCCTGATTTAGGCTTGTTTAAAATTCTCCTTGATTGCAGTCACTGGGGAGAAGAGCAGCGGTGCAGGGTGGCAAAACCCAGCCACATTGCAACCAAGAACCTGACCCCAAGTTGGTTGAGTTTAATGAAGTGCCATGCAAGACATGTCAGGTAGCAGATTTCATGTTAGGAAAACTCATTCAAATTCTTCTTGATAGCACAGAGTGGGTATTTCACTGTTTACTCCTTTGTATTTATTCATACAAAGGGTCTTGCGAAGAGCATATCTGGCTGGGTAAGGGGAACTAACTTGGTGCTTTAGGCTGTAACTGGATCCCTGGCACAGGCAGAGGTCTCTCCTTGCACGCTGTCCGTGCCTTTACACAAGCAGTGCTCTGCGTGTGCTGACACAGGAGCCAGCAAGAGTGCTCCTGGTGGTCCATCCACGTCCCCCACTGACCACAGCAGAGAGCTGTAGGATAGATGACAGCGAACACGTAAAAGTCCATGTGTCACACTGTGTCCCTTGCCACCATGTCAGGCCACATTTCTACCTGTGCTATCCTAACCTGCAGGATATAGTCTTAATAGTCTTCATAGTCTTAATTTACTTCAGCAGCAATTTTACTCTCTGGAACAGTTCCATCTGCTGCCAGTCACTGTCTCTGGAGTAAGATATTCCCACTCTTTTGCATGTAAATGGGCATTCTATTTTTAAGGTTTTCCATTTTTTTCTTGAATCAACACAGTAGTTTCTATTTTTCTGCTGCTTCATGCTTTTTTTCTGGCTCCTACAAGACATCTGGTGAACTAATATTTCAATGGATAGTATTTTTGATTCTTCAGAAAACCAGTTAAGCATTTTCAGAGGCAAGGATGGTACGTATCTTTCTGTGTGCGCTTCAGAAATGCAAGCTTTCTCTTTTAGGATACCATTCAAAAAAACCCAGACAAACACTTTATCAGCAAGGACAACTGAACTTTCTATTTGACTTCCTAATGCTATGACAATTGAAATAGAACATCACACAAATTTAAAAAAGAAAAATTACAAAGCTAAAAATAGACTCAATTTGTTTATACTGTTTTTTCAAAAAAGTGTGATTATCTAAGAAGTAGTGGTGTGAGTTTAAGATTGCTTTAAAAATAAATTTGCCTTCATTTTTTTGGATACTGGACAGCAAGGTATACAGTCTCAAAGCAATACTAATATCTTGTTCTTGCAGCAGAGAATGCAAAAGCCACCAGTTTGTGTTGACCCACTTCCTATTCAGAGAGGACACATATTACAACTCCAACCAGTAAGATTAATTTCGAATTCAATGGCTCAGAGAGCTATGATGACAACAGAGAATTTTAAAATAATGTTTTCCTCAAAACATAGTACTCCCTGAGCTGTGGATCAAGTGTTGATCTCAGATTTTTGCTTGATAAACCTTGACACTGCCATTGCCATGCTTTACAGGCTACTCGGGTCTTCAGTTTGGTTCTGCAAGATTCTGTGTTGTCTTTTTGAATTTGGTTACTGGCCAAATTACAAAGGTGAATGAATTTCCATTCACCCAGTGACCCCAGATTTTTTCCCATCATCTTTGAAATTAATTATGCTACTGGCTGGGTTTACTCCACTTGTTTATAGAAGAAGGATTTCAGGAATGCACAACTGTGTTCAGCACATGATTTTCTATATGTCCAGTTTGTCTTATTGAATAAGAGCTGAGAAAAGATCAAGATCCTGTGATCAAAATTAAATCCTGCTGCTTATCTGTGCTAGAGTAAGATTTAAAAAAAAAAAAAAAAATTAAATCTAATGTAAAAGTTAAAGACTTCCCAAGTTCTTAAAATCATAGAAATTATTGTAAGAAAAAAATTAAACCAAATTAATTTCTTGTTCCTCCTGGCAACCTACAGTAACAATGTGAAATACAGTTACAGTATACAATAAAATTTCTGGGTTTTAATTTTGCTTCTTGCATCAGTACTTTTAAAAGTTAGTACAACTGATGTTTATACACACTAATTATTTTTAAAATTATTATTGAAAATCAGCTTTATTGTTTTGTTTTACTGTTTCATTGTGAAGAAATAGAAATTTTCCTGTATCGGATGTTTCAGTTTGCAAAATTGTGTGAGCTTACAGTTTTCATAGCAGTAACAAAGCAGGTTAATTTACCAAATTTTGAAGATGCAGAATAGTATAGTTTTAACTAAATTTCAGCAAGTATATTTTTCAAATGGAAAATTGAGCCATTAATCATTGTCAAAAATTTTTCACAAAAATATGCATCTTCTGCACTTCTAAGCACTTGTGAAACTAATAGTTAGGAATTCCACCACTTCTAAGCTGAAAACTCACACATTTGCTTTACAGTTGCTGGTTAGTATGTGATGTAAGACTTGGCGGATCTGAAACTCATCACTATTTGAAATACTCCAATACTAAGCCATAGATACATTCATTTCCTAAAAGTTGGCAGTCTGGCATCTTCTAATATGTGAAAGGCTCAAGATTTCATTAGACTCTTAAAACAGGCACACCTAGTGGCCATATGTAAAGACACACGGATCATGTAAATGATCTGAAATTGGAGGACAGATCCAGTAATGTTGTTTGCTAAAAGTTTATGAAATAGACCATAACAGCATTATATGAAATATTTGTATTTCTGTCAATAATTGTGAAGTGGAACTCTCCCTTTCTCAAATCTAATTTTAAGAATTGTTTGTTACACTGTCAGGATTTGCAAGATAAAAAAATTGTAAGTATTGTGTAAATAATTTAGTTTTCTGTGTAGTAAAAAAGTGTCATGTATGTTTCCTATCACATCTGTGACAGGTAAGAATGTTTGTATATTTATTTTCTGCAGTTCATGTTTCCCCTTACTTATATCAGTTGGAAAACAAATAAAGTGATGTAAAGTTTTCTAATTGTGGTCCACTCCAGAGGAGACCTTAGAAGGATTTAAGATGTTAAAAATATTTATCAAAATGTTAAAAAAGCCTCTTTTTTTTTGGCACCTAAACTCGAATTTGCAACACCTGCATGCTCCCCGCAGGTGTTTCTTAGGGCCCTGCATTTCATTTCTATGCCTGGCTGGGCTGACCTGGTCTGGGGAGTTCTAGCAAGGCATTTTCAACTTCTCTGAAATCTGGGCATTGGCTACACAGCTCCTGGCAATCCTCCTGATCTGTTGCATATGCACACAGGGACTGCCTGCAGGTACTGACAAAATCTCAGCTTAGGAGGACATATATGCCCTTTTTTTTGGTTGATTTTAGAGCAAAATTGATGCTAGAACTGGTGACCAGTTACTGATGTAATAGTAATTAATATACTAATCTAGAAAGACAAGGCATTGATGCTCCCTCTCTCCCTCCCTATGCTCCCCTCTCCCCCTGTTTGCTGGACTATCATTTTTGGAGGCCTGCTCTTTTAAATGCAGCCAGACAGAGGCAGGTGGGAGTTCTGGAGGAGTTATTTAGCTGTTGGGTGCGATGACATTTTGGTGCTGCTCTTCAGCTGATAGAAGTTGCAAACACCTGTTGTGCTTCCTGTTCCTGCAAAGCCCTGGGAATTGCATTTTCCTGTCCTTGCACTAGCACAAAGACCTTCCAGCAGATGCAGCACTGAGAAGTTTGCATTTCTCTTCTCCTTTGCATTCCTGTGGCAGTGAGGGATTTTTGTTTTGAAGAAACAAGTTGCTGAACTGGGATCTTCATTGTCAAAATAATTGTGACAATGTCTTCATTGTCAGTTTAGATTAAGAAAATCTGCAGTTTGAGAAGGCTAGGGAAAAAAAACCCCAGTAGAATATAAATGTTTTAAAGCATGTAAAAGTAGCCTTGGAGAAAGTTAAGAGATTATTTAATGTTTTTGTAGTTTTATGTCTAATGGGGGATGAGGGGCAAGGAATGGCATTGTTAGGCCTACGGGCAGTCCACCTGTGCCCTGTATCAGTCAGCAGCTGCTTGTGTGTGGCTCTGTATCTCTCTGGCTTTTTGTTTTGTCTCTGTGTGTCCCATATCTGAGTGATCTGTGTCTGTGGCAATTTTGAAAAGAATGTTCTGTGGCCAAGATCCAGAAGGTTTTGAAACGGCAATTTTGAAACTGCAGCAACCTCCGGTTGCCCTTAAGGAAGAAGCACTGTAAGACACAGATAGGTACTGTTTTCTGGCACTCCTTTTCCAGTCTCCTTTATTTCATTTCATCAAATTTAATAAATCCAATGTCAGTGAATGTGATAATCTGGGAAGTACAGCCAATCAGATACTTAGTGGGATACTAAGCTGTGTTTAAATTCAGTTCTGTTCCCAAGACAAAAACCACAGATGGTTGTTTTAAAAGAACGGACTAATTGTTCCCACAAAATGTGACTGAAGCATATCCATGCCGTCAGTGGCTTGTACCCTTAATAAGCTTCTCAGAAAGAAAACACTGTTGGAACAATAACCCTTTAAAAATCTAGGTAGAAGCTGAAATATTTTATCAGGCTCTGGAAAGCTAAGGCTGAAATTCCTTCTTTAATGGCAATGTTTGACCGCTACGTAACTGTCTCCAGTGGGAATGCTTTAAGCCATGGAGTGGAAAAGTATTCTGTGATAAAGCACTCTCAGTTTTGCTTGTGGAATTGTTCAATTAGCCATTTAAATAACGGCATATGTAATATAAAATACCAAGTGTGGTTGGCCAGCTATCCCTATCCTGAATAAATGTTCTAATTCTTAGGTTGTGCCAGTACATTTGCTCTCTGTGGACCCAATTTTCTGACATTGAGTCATTGAGTATAAAATAACTTACAATATCTTTCTTTTTCACTTTCAGTGAAGTACTTTTCCCACACAAGCGCTACTTCTGTGGAGAAAGATGTCAGAGAGCACTGTAAACCTGTAGAATTTACTTTTCATGTTCTATCACCTTCAGCAGAGATGGGAATTTAGAGCCATGTTTTGTTCCTTAGCCAGGTGTTCCAGTAAGGGTGCTTCTGGTGTAGAGAATGCCCCTCCTTTCTCTCCAGATACGTGGGATTTAGCTAGAGAATTGGTGGAGGTTTTTTTTTAAGAACACAAGTGAGAATGATAAGAAAAAAAGACCAATCATGGGCTGAGAAAACCTGGCAAAGAAGGGGATCACCTTCAGAGATCTTGGCAGGGCTTGGGTCTATGCTCTTTGTTTAGCTTTGCCAAGGTTTGGGCAGTTATGGGCAAGCCCAGAAGATCTTTCCCTTTGTGCAGAAAGAATGTCAGCCACCTCTTTAAACCCTTCAAGAAATATGGGTATCACAGAGGAAGGTAGGAGCCAAATGAGATTTCTGAGTATGAAACTTTCAGGCTGGTGTGGTCAAGTTGCCCGAATATCTTTATGCTTCTTCTAAACTGATACCACAAACTGTGCCTTTCTAAAATGAGGTAAATGCATAGAAGTGGGTGAGTAAAACAGTGTTTCTGCAAACCTTTGCTTCTTTACTATTGTCAGGAGCCTTTTACAGCTCAACAGGGGTTTTTTGTGTGAGTTACTGGTTAAGCATAGGAACAAGCATAATGGTTTGGAGGCTGTTAAATGCATGAATATTTCTACGCTACTCCTGTTCTACAAGGAAAGTATTTCTACCTCCACAGATTTGATGTGCCATGTTACGTACAGCATCGGGTACTTGGAATGGTTTGCCTGACTGTATTTCAGAAGAAAGCAATAAATCACAGTTGAAACTGCAAATGGTTTCTTGTTCAAGTTTAGCCATTTCAATCATTGTCTGCAGATTTATCTACTGACTCACATATTAGGCAAAATAAATTCCTCTCTTTTAAGGGGGCAAAATGTCATTACATTTTGGACACCATAGCCATATGACAGGGACACCAAGAAAAACTATTCACAAGCATTACTTTAATACTATTTAAATGAGACAAATAAATTGGCAAAAAATGGTTTTTATTGAAGAAAATGTTTTGAGTATTTAATATCAAAATTGGGAGAAATATTTTATTTTAAATATTTGAAGACCACTTCAAACTTAAATTATTAATAGTCAATTCATAAGGCATTTTTATTTTTTTTTTTTAATGGTGGGCAATAATGATAATACCTATTTCTAAGTAAATGGAGAGAGCATTGAATTTTGCTGAGTTAGTACTTCTCACTGTCACTTCAACTGACCTGTACTTTAGTAAGATTGTAATTGCCTGGGATGTTATTCCCTTTTAACATGGTTCAATTAGGTTCAGAACTAGGGATTTTATTTTTCTTCCTGTTTTTCAAATCAGCTGCAAAGTAGATGCATATATGGCTATTTTACTGAGAAGAACGAAGAACTAAGCTTGTTCAATCTGCTTCCTAAGCAAGGAACTCCCCTCTTTTATAGAGATGCTTTTATATTTGCCTTCTATTGCTTTTCCTGCCAAAGGGGTTTAAAAAAAATGTTTAACCCCTTGAACAGCAGGGTGATGAAGTGGGGTATGATTTGCCCTCCACCTCCATGCTCTAGTAAACTATAATGATACAGCCATATATTCTATGGAGCCAAAATCAACATTCCAATACTTTGCATGAAAAGTCATCTGCAATCCTATGTGACACTGTTACAATTTTTATTAGTCTTGGAAAAGGGAAATTTATTGTCTTCTTTTACAAAGTCTTGCAGGAGTCAGTGATGTATGTAATTGGCAATCAAACTTCAAAAGCTTTTGCAACAGTAAAATATCACACAGTTTGAAAACCACCAGAGGTGGTTTCAATTTCTTTTTACTTATTTTTGCCTTCCTTCAATTAGGAAGTGTCAAAATGCATAAGAGAGAAAACACTACCAAACTTCTAACTTTTAAAATAGTGTTGAGGTCAACTAATGTGTCTAATGCTGCCCTCTCCTGAATGTAAGCATTTGGCACTCCCCACTCAACATATAAACAGTGGATGGATATGCGTGAAAATGCAGATTATTTTTCTGTGTGACTAAGTCACAACAAGACCTATGGTCATCCATGAAGCTCTAGACCAACCAGGACATTAGGTGGGAAAAGAACCATTTCCCTGTCAGGACAGAGGTTGCCAAGGTCCTGTAATTAGTCAACAGCCGTGAGAGGGTGCTTACGGGCCTGGGGTAACCTTGACATTTATATCACATTGGCTTCAGGCTGCTCCTGTGTCAGCAACTGAAGAACCCTTTGCTGTTTGACCCAAGTTATGCTGGCAGTGGAGACTTCTCCTGACTTTAGTAGCAGTTCAGAGTTTTGTCTCCCTCCTTTCTCCTTCTCCTCTTTTTCTTAAACCACCCCTGGTGCCATCTATGTTACAACCACATTTTGTAAGAACTAAGATGCACCTTTTTTGAATGAATCCCCCCTGAAGGATCTGTCTCTGCACAGCAAAAACCTAAAGGCACAAAAGCCGTGTTAAAATATATTTGTAGCAAACATGTCTAAATTTTAGTGAGTTGACTTATTTGACCCCAGCTTATTTCACTTTGTTTAGTATTTCTTTCCTGAGGACAATACTTTCTTTGTTAATCAGATGCTTGATTTTTAATAATAACCTGCATCATACTGTCCTTGATAGTTGACTAGTTATCATGACCTAGTATACCTTGGACTTTTAAATGCAGAATTCCTTGTCTTTATATAAATGTGGGGAGGAAAAAAATCCTGTGTATTGGCACAAAGCTAGTAGTGTAGCAAAGTAGTTGGGGAGTGCAGTGCTGGCAGGGCTGCTGCTTCTGTGGTCCCCTGTTCCAGGATTGTGAGCTGTGTATAGTATCATCTCCAGTATATGGCTTAAACTAGCCAAAAATCCATGCAAATATTTTGATCAAAACCAGGTGTGAGTGGAAATGGAGGACCACTATGACTTTTGTAGAAAGTATCATTTTGTGGTCTGTTGTGAACTTCATTGCTGGCTATATTTGATAACTGTGGTATTTATAATGAAGGGCTAGGATGGTGGTTTGCGTGCTCCGAACTGTCAGGCTGTGGTACATGGCCTTCGCAACCATGCAAAACAAAATATCAGCTCTGTATTCACAAGGACTCAGCTCACTGTGACCATGTAGCTTCCCTGACTGTCTCATGTGTCTGCTGGTCTGCAGGAAATGCTGAACAATTAAACAAGGAAAATGTGGTTTGTCAAGAATATGAGACACAAGAATAATGATCCTGATGAATTTCAGTTCCATTGAAGTGAACAAGAGCTTGCTGCACTTTGAGCCCAAATGTCACTTACTTTCTTTCCTTGACTTCTTTCCTGCCAACATATGTAGGCCCTATATTAGCAGTCAAGGTGGGAAATCTGGGGGAAGATTTCCACAAAAGCACAATGTGATGTCTTTAGTTTGGCAAAAAACATACTTCTCTTTTTCCCAGGCTCCTGCAAAGCTAAACATGTATGAAGACTTATCTTCACCCATGTAAATATTTGTTTGGGGAATTTCATTAACATAAGAAGATCCTTAACCTCTTTCATTTCAGAGATGGTTTTATGTGCTGAAACAGAATCTCCATTTTGCAACACGTACAGCTCTCTAAACTTCCAGATAACTATTATGACAGAACAACTGGAGGTTACTATGGATCTTTTAATAGGGAGGAAACAATATGAGAGAGTCCTATTTTTCTGGGAAGTTTTTATTTTGTTTCAATGTCCTCTGAGCAAACTTGTCATGCTCTACTTTTTGAGCTCTTTATTCTTTTCGCTTCTGGTGAGAGAAACAGGATACAAGGTGTTTGTAGTGGCACTGAGATGGCTTGTATGCATAGTGGGGGAAAAAAATCCCAAAATTTTAACGGTGTGAACCTTGCACCTAAGAGCTGGGGTGACTCCAACCCTAGAGGCTTTGTCAGAAATGGGACATAGGAGTTTCCTGATGTAGGTGCCTACCCCTTAGCTTCTCATCAAGCTCTTGCAAAAATCTTTGAAGAGAAAGAGAAAACTTTAGGGTGTGATTCTTCTGACCTGTTCCAGATGCCTTCTTCAAGGCAAAAAAAAAAAAAAAAAAAAAAAAAATTACCCAGAAATATTTCTTTTTGTTGTCTATAAAGAGAGATTATTTCAAAACTAGACAGGTACATTTAGTGACACAATTGTAGACACCCAGGATCCTTCACTGCTACTTTAACAATTAAATAAATAAGTATAAAATTGGTATTTTATCAAGACAGAAAACTTTGTCTTTATATGTTAACCACTACCACTGGAAGTAGAGTGTTTACATAAACAATTTGTTTAGAAATTTTGCTCTTCTAGCCAACTGGCATGTTCCTGTTTTTTCCATTCTCCATAAAAATATTAGAAATGTTTAGAATAATCTAGGCAATTTAGTAGTTTAAGTAATTTTAGGTATTGGGTTTTGTTTGCATTCTTTTTGGTTTTTCCCCTTAATTCTTTATCTTATTCATATGCAAAGGCTGTTACAGACTGGATTTTATTTTTTTTTTTTTAATGTAAATAACAAGAGATTTAACCCAAAGTTTTCCTCATCTAAGAAGCTCTGAAGAAATCACTAGTCAAGGAACACCTCAAAAATAAATAATGTTTAATGCGTTTTGTTTGCCTGTCTTTCTTTTTTGGAAGTTTATTCAAGACCTTTTTTTGCAAAGGACGCCGTTGTTCCAACTTCTTAATGAAATTTATTGCTTGAATTTCATCTGTGTTTTAGCTACTATCCTGAAATGTTCTGCATCTTAGTTGAGTTGTGAATCTCCAGCCAGATTTCTGAATGTGATGTCTGTATTTTGGGTTCATTCCTACCCTGCCCCAGTCAAACTTCAGCGTGGTGTTACAGATTTTTGGTACCAAAAAAGAGGTCAGACATTGTCTGTCTTCCTAGGAGAGCTCCTTTCATTGCTAATACATGAATGTGATGTGTGATAGAGATTCAAGCTTCACTGTAAGTTTATAGTTTCCTGATCACCTCAGGGAAGTTTCAGTAGGATTTGCTTGGGAGGATTTTAAGTTTTGCGCCATGTATGCTACCTCTTTCCAGAGGAAACCAGGCTTGTGTCTGGCTTTGCAGAAGTGTGATTAATTCCAATACTGTAAGCTGGATGTGAGCAAACACCATCACAGCTTTTTTGGGTCTGAAGCATTTGGCAATAAATTATGCATTACAAAATAAATAGCCAATCCAAACTTGTTCACTTAAGTAGCATCTGAAGACCAGAATTTCTGACTAATTGCTATCTGGTGCATAACACAGGTGCACAAGAAGCAAATAGTATTTGTCAATAAATACTCAGTTAACTGCAGCTGTAAATTTCTTCATTTTATGGATCACATCATTTTTTTCCAACTGGTGTACTCTTTGAAGTCAGGTGTTGCACATAAGATTGGCATCACCCTGGTGGGTAGTGTTAAATATTTGCACTGTATTGTCACTATGCTACAGTTGAGAAGACTTTATGGACATCACAGTTGATTGCCCACTATCGGGGGGGATAGTTTTGTAGTTACCATTGCCACGTTCATTTAAATAAATAATAATAAAAAGGCTTTTAATTTATGCCTGTGATGCTAAGGTAACAGCAAGGAGATTAAAGCAAAAAGAAGCAAGGCTAGAGCATTCCCTGGGTGCTTCTCTTAGAAGATTTCTCTGGCTCTTGCAGTTGAATACATTCCATTTTATCCTAAGTCTGTACAAGGGGAAGCAGACCTTTTGTAAAAATACTGCATTTTCTCCTGCCTCAAGAGCTCCAATAATTTTGCAAATACAGTTGTTTTTATGCTGCTGTTGACTTTGCATAGGCTGTGCAACATGATGGTTGTCTGTCACAGAAGCATTGATCATCAACTGGGGAAATCAATGGAAAATGTTATGTGGGTTTTTTTTTAATTTTTTTTTTTACACAGCTGGTATTGTAAAGCAGATTAAGAAAGGGGATGTGATGTAAATATACACTCTTTCAGCCTGTTATAATGTAATGATGGAAACTTGTATGCAAGTGCAAGTATAGCTGTTTACTGCTCCTTTCTTTTCTGGTACTCAGGAATAGTTGTCACTTCACCTGATGCTTCTGAGAGTAGCGGTGCTAAAGCTCTTTTGTAATGTTACCATAAATGTTAATACTAATGGCTAATTTAAATCTCTGACTCTGTTTGGTGAATTTCCAAAAGCCTGAGCTGGTCTAGAGGAACAGTGTGCTTTCAATAGCTAAACTTCAATTTTTCCCCCATTAAAAAAGTAGAATCACTGTCATATAGAACTGAAAAGAATTACAAAAAGAATGTTGTAACTTTAGTGACAAATGGCATATATTACCAAAAACTAGGATTTCGTTCAACTTGTTAGGAAACCTAAATTGCCATTCTAATACTTCATTATTTACTTCTATCATTATCCTTTTGATTTGTTTGGCCACTGAAAAATTTCATGAGATTTCATGTTAAGTATCAAAATGTGAAAAAAATGTTAAACCACGTCTTCCACTCTGAAAAATAATGGAAGAGGGCTGCTGTATTTCTGAATTCTTTACTTCTGGGTTAAATCAATTATTTCGGCACTATAAAGAAAAGGCTCGTGTCTCACACAACAATTACCACATAGACACTCTCTAACACCCAGAACAAACATCTGGATCATGTTGGCTGACTTTTCACCATGGCAAAAAGGGTGAATGAAATATAATTCCTGCTTTCTGATATCATTAGGATTTCTTCATTCTCACAACAGCTGGGCCTCTCAATATATTATAAGCATTTATATTTTTTTAAAGTGTTGCAGATGTTATGTGTAAAAACATCCACACAACTTACTATGAAGGAACTTCTGTGACAAATGTAGTAGGCAAATGAATTAGTCTTTACATGAAGTCTTTGTTAGTCATTAATTTGAGCAAAATATATGTCTTTGCAAGATATATTAGTAATACCAGAATAACGTAGTAACAGCTAATTGTTTATGAATGGATTAAGCTGTTACATTTTCATCTTCTTTATGTGTTTGTGGGGGTTTATTTCTTGGATCTGTATGTATGTTTGATTTTCCTAAGTATTTCTAATGCTCTATTATGTCTAGAATAATATTCTTAATACAGCATAATCTTCTGTGATAAACTGTAGCAGACTGGCTCTGAGACAAAAAAAAAGCTGTGCTAAATTGTGGTCTGAATTTTAGGTCGCTTGTAAGGTTTAAAAGAGAGAACGTGCATTAAAAATAGTTTGATTCTTTTATGTGGTGGATTAGCCTGGGTTTAGCTTCTTTGAAATCTGGTAATCAGATAAAGTTCTGCACAAAGCAACTGCAGCTCTTTGCACTAGTGCTTACGGTGCAGACCAGCTTGAGGTCAGTGATCAAAATGAAGGTACATTTCAAAGAATTTCCCTTGGGAATGTGCCCTGAGAACTGCTGATGGATCAAAAGCACTGGTCTGTGGCAATGAAAAGACACAGAGGAGCACTTACTGTCATGGAAGTACAAACTGTGTTTGCAATAGCGCTTGGCATCTTTTGTGAAGTGCATGGCTATCAGGACAACGGGAAGCATGACAGCCTGCCTTACGTACTTAATCTTCTGAGCAGAATTATTTAACCAGCTGTGGCACTTCTCTTTCATGTCTGGACAAGGAGGCCTAGGCACTGGTGTAGGTTTTCTGAGAGTGAATCTGGTCCATTTTCTTTGACAGTGGAACGGATTCAGTGTTGTTGAAGTGAATGTCTTCATCATTGGGGCTGCCCCTGACCATCCTGTTAGTGCGTTCAGGTAGGATTGTGATAGGCACAGTCAGAAGGAGAGGGGGGAGTCCTTTAGAACAGAGAAAATAGGGGCTTTGCTGCCACTCTTGAGCATGAGAGGAGATTTTCCTACTCACTTTATAATTTCCCAAAACTGCAGGCATTTCTGTTGGCTGGACTCTGCATCCTGGTAGAGGTGAACATGAATACCTTCACACTTGTTCTGAACTTGTTCTGCCATGACAACTGTATGTAATGACTGCAGACTTGAGTGATCCAGAAGTAGTCTGGTAATTATCCTGTAGCTATAATGTTTTAAGAGGGTAAGTGCCCATACAGGATGAACAGTACCTGTGCTTAATGATAAATGTAACAAAATAAAGAATGTATTAAATTTAAAGTCATTGGAGTGATTTTAGGAGAAAATTGCTTTAATATGTCTTACACATGCAGTAGGCCCAGGATGACAATCAAAAACTAAGAACTGCCTGGAAAGCCTTATACCAGTGAGCAGGAAGTTGATTACAAACAGCAATTTACATTTTGGGACTGCTAAAACTTGTGGTTATTGTGCTTTGTTTGTGACTGTATTGGAAAGGAGAATTCCTGCCATATGGGATATCTGTGTTCACTTTGTTCCTGTCTTTGTTCTAATGGTTCTCCTTCCCATATAACTACTGACTATTGCTATGTACTAGGACTTAGCCCAGTGAATGCACAGACTGATTTCTCAGAAGCCACTTGGAAAGTTACACCAAGATTGAAGGGAATTAATCTGTAAAATTGCAAAAATCTTTTTGTAGCTGAAGCTCTGATGAGAGCACTGCAAGTGAGAACTTTAGTATAGTTATTATGTCTCAGATCAATTACAACTGAAATGTTTTCAGCTAATGTATACAGCTGCTGCTTTGTCATGTTGATATCCCGAACCAAACGGAGAAAGAGGAGACAGGAACAGCATAAATGGCAAGAAGATATAATGGGATTTAATTTTTTAAGTTAGGCTGATACAGCATTCTTCTTAGGTGGGAAAAAGCAACAGCAAAAAGGAGGCAGAAGAGATGGGATGCCAAAAAAGGCTAATGTGGTCTGATGGCTGCTGCTCTCCAAGAAGATGTACTGTTAGTGTAACACACTAAGAGTTGTTTGCAAGCATTTCTCAGGTTTTTTTTCCCTAGCCTTTCCCTCGGAGACTGGAAACACAATCCAGAAAGTAGCCAGTAGCTTTTCTTTAGCTTATACTCAAGTATGAAAGTGGCAGAGGTATTTGGCAAAGGGGCACAGAACAGAAATGGATTAGATTTTAAGTGATGAAATGTTAACAGAACCCAAGGAAAGTTGTCTTCTGAACATGCTATTTTGTAAGTATCCATTTTGTACCTTCCTCAGAAATAACCAATTTTAGTCAGCACTAGATAAAATATTCTGGCTATGAGCCCGATTCATGAAGGCAATATTTGTTAAACATTGTTTAAAGCTATACTGACAGATACTTTCAGACCATGGTTAAGCAGGTACAGAGGTTGAAATATTACTCAGTACTGGCTTAAAGTACAGGAACAACATTTCCATTCAATTTTCTTTAAAACATTAACCTTAATGCAAAACATAAAAGAATAGATGAACTGAAAAGTTCACCTTGTGTTTATCCTTGTCTTTGTCCTCTGTGACATTAGGACAAGTGAGTGAGTGAGAGGCAGCTACCTACTTGCATCCTTTGCTACCACAGGTAAGAGGATTCCTAAAGGGGCAGTGCTTGAATGCCCAACTTTGTTTGCTGAGATATTTTCATGCATCCCCAGAATATGCCTGCTCCTAGTTCTGCTTCGTGACTGTTTGAACATAAAGTATGAGAACGAGGCAACAGAACAGAACTGACAGGGTTTTCTTGGGTATCTAAGCTGTTATTTAGAAGTCCAATTGTTATTTAAAAAGTCCAGTTTTGTACCCTCTAAATTCTTTCCTTATTTTCCTACAGTCTTATCTTATAATGTTCCTGATCTGTTGGCACATTGGACTGCACTAGTATTTCAAGTTAGGGATGTGCTTTTGAAGCAAATCTCTGGATTGTCCCCAGTTTGGATTAAATTATGGGGGGAGGAGAGCAGGACGGAAGGGTCATCGGCAAGCATATAAAATAGATTCCAAACATATTAAAGTGAGAAATGTAATTTAGGAATCTAGTACGCTCCTTATTCAATAAGGGGCATGTAGTATGCCCCTTATTTCAGCTTGCACTAAGAAGAGCCATCTCTTTTTTTGATGATTAAGAGAAAATGGCAGGAGAAAACAAAGAAGAAAAAAGGAACCATTGTTAATAGGTGTTTGTGAAGATGATGCAAATAATTAATGTTCCATAAGAGCTTTGCTTCAGTAAGTAACTTTCAGCTTGTTGATTTTCAGATTTGGGGATGTCCTCCAGTCAAAGTGTGCTTTTTTCTGCATAGGCCTGCCGATAGTGAGCAGTGTTTCAGACCAATGAGAGCTGTGCTAAGCTTATTCTTCTCTCCCTAAAAATGTTAGTATGAAAAAGTATCAGGGTAGAGCACAGTGATGCTGGAGGTGGTATTCCTCTGAATACTCTTACAGATTAGGCAAATACATGGTTCAGGGACTACCCAAAGCAGAGGGAGTGGTTTTGGATTTAATTCATTTTCTTACACAGATGAATGTAAGAAAAAACCCAACCCATACAAACAAAAACCCTCAAAAAAACCCATCAAACAAAAACCAAGCAATAAAGCACAACAACAAACATACATGTTAGTTTGGTGGCATCAAGCTTAACTATACATTGTATTTTAAGAAGAAGCCTCATTTTGGTTTGTTTTGACTGCTCTGATCCTAGTCTCATCTTTCTTTAACCCTTATTTTAAAACAGGCAGTGAATTACTTTTTTCCCTTATTTTTTCACAGTACAGGGGGTTTTATGAGCCTCTGCCACATTACCCTTCAATTTTATCCTTGCCAGGATGAAAACAATTGATTTAGTAATTTCTTGTGTGGAAACAAATACTGAAAATCTTTTTTGCAATCACTTTATCACTTACTAATTCTACTACTCTCTTCCTACTCTTGTGCTTCCCTTGTACTTGTGCTTCAAAATGAAAATATAGACATGTTTGCACTGACCTGATGTCTTCATAGGGTTATTCACTGTACCTTTAAGATGCTGACTTGCTTTCCTTCGCTTTCTGCACCTTGCAAAATTATGCTATGGACCATTTTCACTGTACTGTAAATAAGAAGTGCTACTCACATCACTTGCCTGTGTTGGGACTGGGATACAGGCCCTTCCTGTGAGCTGATGTTACTTGCTACTACAGGAAACTAAGCTGAAGAAATAGTTACTTTACACAATATCTGACTTAGTGATTCACAGAAGGGAGCACTGGGAACCCAAGCCCTCTGAAGGGAAGGATGGAGTCCTTTTGATTGTCAACTGGGCTGAAAAAACTGTGTCCATGATTATTTTTTGCACATCTTTTACACCTAAGTTGGGGGCTCGTAGTGGTCTCTGGGCAGGAGGTTTAAACTGTATCATAGGAGATATGAGGGTGAAATGAGATCCCATGGACTAGAAATGATGCTTAATTTGCTTATTTCTTGAAGTGTAGAAATTATTATGACCTCAGTTATGTTACTGTGTTTCAGAGCACATGAAAGGTGAAGTTATTTTAGACATAGAGCAGGGGATAAACGAAGTATAGAAACGTGCATCAAACAAGAGGTCATAAGCCTGTGGCATTTTTGCAAATTACTCTAAAACCAATGACTTCGAACCATGCTGTTTAGACCATTCAGAGACAGTTGATCCAATCAGGTGGATATTTGCTAGTTAGGATCAATTTACCATGACTGTGTCATATCTATTTTAAAGAACAGTAACAAAAAGTGCAATGAAACAAGAGACAATGTTAAGTTCAATGTTATAGTTACAATGAATTAGATTAGAATTATTTGTTTTCTCAAAATAATTAATGGAAAAAGTCCTGGCTATTCCAAATGGGAATAGGTAGTTCTGAGATTTGCACATGATGTATTATGAGTTAAAGATCTTACTAATTCATGGTAATTTATTATGAATAATTAGTATTGTCCCAAAAGTTTATGTAGATTTGTTTAATACTTCTCTGCTTCAGTGTAAATAATGTTTGCTCACCAAAAGCTGGGACTGCTGTTAACCAATCCTACAGAAAGCCTCTTAGAAGTGCCAATTTATTGTGTCCTCTGTGTATTTATAGTGTCAATAGCTCTCTGTTAGAAATTTTATTCTGAACCACTCTGCTAGTGGAACATAATCTCTTATGAGGAGTTTAACAGAAGTTCATTGTGTTCAAATAAGTTTCAATCTTATTCACTCTGCAGTTCTTTCTGTAATAGGGCTGGTTGTGGGGAGTCAGCACCTGCCTGTAATCTCAACAATTTTTGCATAGTTCTGTGAAGAAATTGAAATGGAAGAAGTAGTAGGTGATAAAACTGGGAGGAAAAGGTTTGGCTTTCAGGGGGCTGCCTGAATAGGTTCAGCCCATAGCTCTCCTTTAAGAACAAAATTGGCCAGTAAACTGAGTGTAAATATCGAGGAGGCAAGACAGGAGGCACCACCCTTCCATACTAATTTGACACCTGATGCAAGTCTTTATATTACACTTGCTTTGAGGTTAGTTGAAAACATTTTAACACTCAGCCCACTTGATTTCTTCTTTTTTAAGCTGGGGATAGCCTGGGAACCATCAAGTGCCAAATGCTTTCATCAAAGCCATAAACAAAAGGGGATTCTATAGGAAATCCATTTATTCGCAGGAGTTTTCAACAAAACACACTTTCACTTATTCAAAGTGGAAGAATAAATCTCTAGCTCTTTTTAAAGAGACTTACTTTATGGCCCTAGGAGGCAGACACAGTACTGGATTTAAAACAAAAGCTGTAACAAAAGCATCCTTACCAGGCTCAGTAAATTGTGGTAATGTTTTATAGGTCTGCAATACGTCTGCATGTGAGAGCTGTTCAGTTACTGCCCAGCCTAGCGACATAGATAGCCTATGAGGGGGGAAATATGTGCTGTGTGGATGCTGATTTTTGATCAAATAAAACAACATTGAGGGAATTGGCTTCTCAAATAGAATAAAGAGCTGTGCTCTGATAGCTGTGATCATGAGATAGAAAATTACTTCTACAGCAATGAAAAGCTTAAACAACCAACCTGGTGTTTTACCTGTATTTAATCTTTCTTGTCACAGATCATCTTTATACATAAATATATATATATATATATATATATATACATACACTGGTAATTAACCTTGTCTGATTTATTGAAGGATTCATGGTTGCTACCACAGCAGAGGCTCCCAGCTCAAACACTGGGCTGATGTTACTGAATGAGTACAGTGAGGGGAGCTGACCAGCTCTGGAGGTTGGCTCCCGCCCCACATAATAACCCTGGATGAGCCAGCAGGGAATGTACCTATATGCATCCATCCATTCTTTTACATCTTGGATAAATGGATTTTATATATATATTTGGGTTTTGGTGGAAGAGACTATTTGTGTGTGCATTTCTACCAAGCACTGGGATGTCAGGAGCCAACCGCTTGTTTATTTAGTAAAAATACAGAAATATCTGCTTGTGTGTATTTTTTGGACAGATCTCTATTTTTGGTTTATTTATGAGCCAGCACTTGCTAGGCTATTCACAAGCATCCCTCTCACCATGCATATCAAAATACTCCCCAGAAATGTAATTAATCAAATCCATATTGCTACAGCCATTTGACCAGTGAACTGTGGACATGCAGAATGCTGCAGGAGTACAAGCAAATCTTTCCTCTGGTGATCAGTGCCCTTCCTCTTCAGTGATAGCATTTGCTATCACAAATAATTGCATTATTTAATAATGGAAATCAAAATATTCTTGCCATCCTGATCTTAGAGTCTAGGAATATAGCATACTCTGAAACAATACCAAAAAAGAGTATGGGAACTGTCTGAGTTCATTTCTCCTCTGTTGTTTATAAGTTAAATGAAAATACCTATTTTTACAAAAAGTTAGTTTGTAAAGAATCACTAAAAATCATAATTCTTATCATAAGTTAAAGTCCATTTCAGTTGTACAAAACACTTTTTTTCTGATGGCAAATTGTGTTTTTTTAGATTGCTTAATAGAGAGACAGTTTAAATTAGTATTATGCATACTATATGAAAAATGGAAATGAACTGCAAAGTTAGCTGTGCAATCCTGATATATAAAACTACTTAAACATATGTTGTGTATGACCAAGTAAAATTAGCAGTGGGAATTTCTGGTTGGTTTTGCTGGGGTGACATTTTGTGTGGTTTTCTGTTTGTTCCATTTTGTTTGGGTTTTGTTGTGTTTTGTTTTTTGTCCTGAAGCTATGGTTTCCAGATGTGTGGGATCAACAGTAGTCTTGCTAGTTTTGATGATGTGTTGTGGCTGAAGGCTTGAGACACTAAAGATGCATATTATGTGCAGCAAAAGGACTGCAAGGAACTGCAGACCAGCTGAAAACATTAATGTTTAGAGCTCAAAATTAAAGCATATAAAAAGGAATAGCATAGGAATCATTACATTTGTTATAAGGAATATTCCAGGCTGGTAACATTTTAGGAGAAGATAGTATATAAAACCTCCATTGCTTCAAATTGTGTTATATTCTGAGTTCAGCTACAGTATGTAGGCTGAGCTAAGAGGACAGAATCCTTTCTCGTGGATATTTCTTCAATGGAATTCATGGTTTCTATTATTTGCCGATAATCTGCACTTTATATGTAAATGCCTTTACAGTTTCACCTGCAAATAAAAAACATATGGTTGCAAAAGCACACAAGACAAAAAACCCCCAAACAATATGATGATAATTGGAAGATTTAGCGTTGTAGACATGTCTTACTAGGATTATAATTTGGCAGCTCCACAGAAAATGTTGTAGCCATTTTTGTTGTAATTATATTATTCCCTTGAAGATGTGTTTAGACTTTGTTGTTAGACAGATTCTGATAATGCTGGTGCAACCCACTTTAAGAATTAGAATAAACACTGCTTTTAGGGTCAGTTCTTGCCCAGAAACTCCTAATGTTTCTTTCTCACAGAAGTCACAGGAACAGCATAAGAAGCAGTTTTTCAATAACAAATTACTCAGAGTCTATAGTCAGGAGCTTGGGAGCTTTGATGAGAATGGAAATAAAAAAGAACAGGAATTGATTAATTGCTTGTGTCAGCACTAGACTGAAAAAAATCCCCAGCATCCAAAGCTGGTTTCAAATTAAAATTCAGTTTCTTCAGAATAGTAGCAATGTATTATTAAGGGAGTAAATGGTTTAATTATTTCTTAAGCAACAAAAACATTCTGGCATCAATGCTGTCTTTAAGGCTTGAAAGGAAAAAAGTATGACTTAAGTCCAGCAGTGATAAAGAATGAGTCAGGACATGTTTCCTAATCACATCTACAGAATATTTTCATGTACCTATTGGGTTAAAAACTATTTTTAAGGTAGGAAGATTTCCTTTCCTCATCATACATAATGATGCTATTTCTTCTTGTAAAAAACCCGGTAGATAACCAGTACTCAGAACAAATCTTGGATTATTGGGGGTAAGCTTCTAAATGTGCTTAGATCTCTGTGCTCATCCACACATGCAAAAGAAAAAAGTTTTTCTTCTTGAAAGAATAGGTTTATGGCCAATCCAGCAGGTAACTCCCAATCCCTACGAATTTGCCTACCCCTTTCTAAGGAAGTTCTGCATTCACCCCCAAAGAAATCAGTCCAAGATGTCTATGTAACTTCATCATGCTGTCTTGAGAAACTCATAAATTATGGTGAATTGAATCTTCTGTCTGTCCTCACAGTAGCTGAATGATAATTGCATGTACTTCTGGATTTCAAACTATTCAGGGATGTCACTGAAGCCTTGAAGCTGTGAACCTCGGCTGGGCTGTGTACAAAGGGCAGTTGGGGCTTGAGCTGTGAAACACTGCATACACACACAGAGCAAGGAAAGGAGGCAATCATTCCTGTGTGGGGAAGGGGGAGCAGGAGTCACTGCAGTTTCACAAGCCAAATTCATGAGCAAATCGTGTGAGATGCAGCTAATTCACACAGTGACAACTTCTTAAACATCCTCCTCATCTTCCCCCTTGCTCCTCCCCTCCCCCCCCCCCCAATGAGGCAGGTTCTGATGGAGTGATTCGTAAATCTTGTGGGTAGAAGATGTGGAAGAAAAGATAGTTCAGAACATTGAGAATAGAACAACTGTTGTCCTATTTGGATTCAAATCTGCTGTTACACTTTTAAGTCTATGTGCCAGCCGTGTAAGAGGGATGACATATGTATCAAATGCCCATTATTGTCTATAAGTTTGTTCCTATATTAAAATTTGGATACCTCCCTGACTTAACCTAGTTGAAGTACCTGGACATTTTTAAAAATGGGTATATACTATTACTTTCTCTAATGCTTTTCTTGCCATAGTAAATGTCTTAGGCTTACTGTGCTGTTGTCTATGCCAATTGATTTTATTTAGCCCAATTAAAAGTTCATTAATGTTGTCTTGAAGAAAATAAAACGATGGGTGAATTGGTTATAAAATATCTGAGGTGAGAGAATGTGGCAATAACAGCAGAAATTTAGATTTCTTCAAATTCAGTGAGTCTATGCAAAACAGACAAAAAAAAGGAGATCTCTGTACAGATTTGGGGCTTTACTGGAGTAGGTTCTCAAGTCTAGCGGGAAGACTGCTCAAAACAAAAATGCTGGCAAGCAAACTTGAGTCTGCCAGGAAATATTTTGAATTATGCTGGTAAAAATAAGCCTGAACTGAGTTCACCACCAGTGTTACAAAACCTTCTAGCAGATCAGGAGAGATCACCGTTGTCCTGCAGCATAACAACCAGAGAGGTAATGAAGATGCAAACTCTGCTGATATAAATAAAATTGAAGGCACTGTGGCAAGATGTTTAGTATAAACTTTTAAGTACTGTTGCACAGTGTTCATACATGATCAGCCAGGGTACAGCTTTAGTAAAATGTGATGTGACTAAGGCACTTGAATTTGCAGTCCTCCCTTGTCTGCCTTGAAATGTAGGTATAAATCAGTAATGTAGGCAAATCAGTATTCCCACCTTTTTTTTTTTTTTTAATAGAATCATAGATTATCCTGAGTTGGAAGCAACCAACTCCTGACCTTGCACAGGACAGCTCCAAGGATCATATCATGTGTCTGAGAGATTTGCCTGACTCCATTTGCCAAAGAAATCCCCTTTGTTATAGAATGGTGAACAAACCTTTATTTAGTTCCTCCAAAAGATAATTATTGGTATGACTTTACTGAAATTCACATGGTGACTCTCATTTTTAGAGGGAGTCCTTCTGAATTTGGTGATAAGCAGTGAAGAATGTATATCAGATACCAACCATAGATTAGTCTTCTGTGTGCTAGAAACTTTCACTGTCTCAAACCACTTCATGTTTTTTCCACGCAGGATTTTAAAATGTAACTTGATTTTAAATGCACTTATCCCTTAGACAGATATAGTTTCATTTTAATAGAGTAGGTGATCAAATAAAAGCAATTAATAGACTTTGTGAGCTTCTTGCCATAGAAAAATAAAGAAATCTACAACAAAATGTAAGCCAGTCTTGTGACTGACAGTTTTATTAATAAGATGATATGAGAGGAATCTTGGAATCCAGAGCAATAGACTGTTAGGGCTCCTGCTCCCTGTGGACAAGAACAAGGTATAAATCTTAAAAATTAAATTCTTTGCATTCTTGAGAGTCAGTTGAAAACAGTAGTTTATATTCAGGCCTGCTTGGGCTACACCTGGTTGAATTAGTGCTGCATGCAGTACCATGCGAATCCATGGCCAGTAAGCTCCTCTCAGTCTGACGTGCTTCTGCCACCAGTCTGCCACAGCTTCATCAATACAACTTGCTAACAACAATCAGATCAGCTGTGTGTGGCAACATACAAATATTTCATAACAACCCCCAGAAAGATATACTCTAAGCTCTCTTAATATCATGAATGTGGGCATTCTGTATCTTTGTACATTTGCATTCCCTGACAAGTGCAAGATAAAATGTATCTTAAAAAGCTAGCAGTAATACAAATAACTGTGGTCAGTTCTAACATTCAGACTGTTTCAGAATAATTTCAGTAGTACTTTATTCTCTGCTGTGAGTTTAGCTTATGTGAAATGTCACATTTCTGTCACCTTCTGTCATTTTGCATTTGCAACTGCAGGATACTTGAATTGGGTTCTTAGTAAGTCCTATTGTATACTGGAGAAATATCTGTATAATATCAGTGCAACCCAGTTCCTGGAAAACTCTGCACTGCACTATAAACAGCTTCCAAGAAGAAACTATTGACCTTTGATTTGAAGAAATATGATTGCCAAATATGTCCAAGAAGTAAAATTGTGATGTTCTAATCACTTAATTCTTACATTTAATTCAAAACACTTCTACATCCAAAGGGCATCTTCAGCAAAGGTTTGTCAAGGAAGTGTAGCAATAGTTTAAAAAGGATTACAGTCAATAGAGGCAAAAGTGAACCAACCAAACCAGCTCCACATACCCATACCAAAAAAACAACCCCCCCAAAAAAACCCCAAAAAAACCCCCAAAAAAACAAAACCCAGAAAAGCTGGCAAGATATTTAATTTCTATGTTTTGTATCCATTTTGGTATCACACCTATCATGATAAACCTATACAACAAGATGTGTAGATACACCAATGTTAAAGCACTTTTTTATAAACTTAACCTTATAGTTACTTCTCAGTGAAGGTAAAATACCTTTTTTTTTTTCTTAAATGCTTCTTTTAGGAAGACTTCTTCCCTGCCTGCACACCATGCTGTGCTCACTTCAGAGGGCAGAGAATCAACTTTTGATGTGCATAACTATGAGATCTGTAAATACAGCTTGGAAAAAACTGGTGAATGAGGCTGAAAATTATGGGTCTGAGGGACTGCTATTGTGATCAATGCTTGCACAGCCGGGAAGAAGAGATTTCTTGTCTTAATCTGCACAATATGCATTATAAATGGGCTGAACAGATAATCAAGAGCAGTCTATGCTTTGGTTCAAGAATAGAGAAGTTTAAAAATACTGTGAGGAGTATAATGAGTTCTTTCTCCTACATCTTCGGTAGCTTCCTTGCAGCTATCAAAAGGACTATGAGCTATCATTTCCTTCCACAAATTGAGCAATTAAATGCCATCTGAATAATGCAGATTCACAGGATGGATTCCAGTAAGACTCTTCTGAACAATTTTAAATGAAAATCACTCATTTGGTTTTTTTCACTGTCTTTGTTATCAACAGTGTGAAAATCGCAATAGGAATCTGCTGTGCATTGCACAACCTATACAGTTTCTTGGGGTGAACTTGTGATACTTACCACCTTACTCTGCTCAACATTTCTTCAGTGTTGAACTGCATTATTGTAAACTGAACTGTGTCATTAGTAATTTTGTATTATTTTATAAAGCTAGTGCAATCAGAAACAAATGCCATTATTTGAAAGTTGGGCTTAGGTTGGTTGCGTGCTTGTTTGTTTTCACAAATAAAGGAGAGTGCCCAGTGCTTTAAAACAGAAATGAGGAAAAGTTACTTTTCATGGTCATCATAGCATCACTAGGAGATGATTTTGAAAGTCTCAACAGTAGCATTGCTACTGAATTATTTTGGTGCAGAAGGTAGTCTTGTTCACCCACAATTCTGCAGTGGGATTCTACTTTGTGTGTTACCACTCTGCCTGGTGGTAAAGTGGTTAATGCCTTCAGAGACATTGGGTAGGGAGAATAAACACTGTGAGTAATCAGCAGAAAAAGGAAAATATGATAACTTTCTTTCCCAACCGGAAGTCTATGAAGAAGCAAGGTATGATTTTATACCTTGCAAAATATGCTTTGCCACTTCCTGCCTTCAAGTTTATCCTTCACTTTCCTCATTTTTTGAGTTTGTTTCTTTTGGGTGGACAGCACCTTGGGATGATAGCAATATTCTTGATTTTAAAAACACAACAGACCAAACAAATCTATATCTGTTGCCTAAACTTTCTGATCAAAGTGCTAGATTATGCAGCTGCTGCTGTTATTACTATTTCTTCCTTTGTTGTCATAGTTTAAGGTGAGACACTGTCCTCCACCCACCAATTATTGAGGCAATTACTGCTTAGATGTTACTTGAGTAAATACATTTGAATTGGAACCCTGCAGGCTTTTGGCCTTGTACATTTTCTCGTTGCTCAAATAATGTACATGCACTGATCTTTTGAGAACTAAAGATGGCTATGTGCTTCTTTGTAGGCTGTTTGAGCACAATTCATTGGCCACAAATTCATATTTGCTGAACTTTTGAACATGTTTGCAACATTAGGTGCCTATAGTTTCATATAAGCTTGCACGTGCTGAATACGTAGCTGGAATTGGGTAAGATTCAAGTCTTGTTTAAAAAGCTTGTTTGATCAGTTTTTCTAAATAATGTGAAGTGTGTATTTGTTCTTAAAGCCTATTCTTCAGACAGAGGTCTTTTATAGCTTAGTCATTCACGAAGGAAAGAAAAGATCAAAAGGCTACAGAGGAGAAAGTGTTGGACTGAGTCTCAGGAAATCTGGAGTCTTGGCTGGGCCACAGACTTTCTGTATGGATCTTGTATTTTCGTTCCTTCTGTAAAATAGAGGTAAGAGTATTTCCCTGTCACAAGGTCTGGGGGAAATATTTTTAATGTTAAGGAAATAGTGACAAGTTTTAATGTGAAAGAAAAAGGACTCCATGGTAAATAACTGAACGTGGAAATGTATGCAGATGAAGTTTGAAATTAGTAGCTTGATAAAGCATTTGTCCAACTCTGTCATATAATTTATATGGCCTGCTGCTGTAGCATGTAAAGATAAAGGCAATGACCCTAATTTGAGTTTGGTATTAACTGGGTGGCATAAAAGGATGAAAAAAGAAAACTGCTTTGCACCCTTAGCTAATTCTATTAATCAGTTTGCTACAGAACTGTAACTCTTTGTACTTTAATCACAACTAGGGTACTTAAGAAAAATTAGTACTCGGCAACTCTCTTCTCTTCTTTCTGTTCCTGGCTGATATTCCTGAATCAGAGCGAAAAGTAAAGCTACTTTTTTTTCTTGTCTTTTTCTTTTTTCCCTTTTTTTCCATTTTGCCTTCTGTTCTAAAAGGCATCCTTTTACCTTAAAACTCAGGTCCTTGGACTAGGCATCACTGCACTTCATCTTCATACCCATAGAAATATTAAATGGTCTTAAGTATTGTGAAATCACTGCTACAGTACCTAGAAAATGACAGTAACTTGGAGAGGAGAATTTCAGAGTATTGGTCAAGTAAAGGCACAAGTACATTGCAAACAAGGAATGCTTTTTTTCTGGTTCAGATCTGTTTTGGGGGCATTTTGTTCGAGTGGAAGAATGTGATAATGTAATGATGGGAGTGTGGTGAGTATAACTGGTGGTGGCAGTACATAGTCTTCTTAGAGGCCAAATAAAGTCAGAACTGAATAGTATTTTTTAATACGATGACTTAGAATTACTTTAAAATTAGAGGAAAAGAAATGGACTGCTATATCAATGCAAACTTAGAAATTACAGATGTGAATTGGCAAAACAAGGTAGTTTTGAGACAGTCACAAAAAGCACAGTGTAGCTGAAGTCTAGCAAGGAAGAGTGAGATTTCTGGGATGGTTCAGGTCCTTGTTTAGAGTCCCAGGGTACAGACACACTGCAATCAGGAAACTAACATTAGCTCAGACAGGATGCATGAGTCAAGGATATTGAAAGGAGATGAAAAACGTGGTATTCGGGCATCTGCCACTCACCAATCGCTGGGCATTCTTTGTGGTTCATGCTGCTCATTGGAATGTACTGGAAAGGAAAGAAAAATAGTTTCAATTGGGTTAACAGCTAACATCTGTCATGTGACTTACTGAAAGAGAGAACTGTTTAGCTGCAAAGACATGACCAGAAAGGATAGGAAGGGAAAAGCTCACAGTAGAGAGTTTCCTTTTCCCACCAGGCCCCCGATCCTGGTTATCTCAGCTGATAGGGTTTACCAGCTTTAATTACTGAGTATAACCTGGCAATCAAAGCATGTGTGGTCCAAAAGCTGCATGTTTAATATCTTCTTATATAATGTATTGTATTCTGAATTAAGATCTAGAATCTGTAGGTATTTGAAATGAACATCATACTATGGTCCACTTGTATGGTTTAATTTAGGTTTGATTCAAAACAAAAGATCCCAGTGGCCTTGCTCAGATCCAGTAACAGTAATTCCCTTTTCAGGGCATGCTTTGCTTTAGTTAACAACACTTGCAGGTATTTGGGTGGAGGGATGTAGTCAGTTCAATGTATAGAGCAGAAACTTTTTCATTTAACATGCGCTGACTACTGTGAATTTGTTGTGAGCTTTAGACTGGAGTTGTATTAGTAGATGGAAATACCAGACGTGAATCTATTTTGCATGTTAGGTTCAGATAAACACATGGTATATCTTACCCTCCCAGTTTTCCTCACCCTCAAATCTTTGTCTGCAGTCTAGAACCAACTCTGACATATATTTTAATTGATTTTTTAATATAATTTGATGATCTGTATTCAAATACCTTTTGTTTCCCTGTATTTCTGGAATCCATCAGTCAAGAAATCTGACTCTTTCTTTGTTACAGTGTCAGTATCAAGAAAAAATTCATTGAATTTTTGCTTCTGACTTGTGTAAGCTGTTTTGGCATCTCTGGCATTTTCCAGAAGCAAGAAGTTCTCAAACTTTGAGTGATTGTTTAGTTCCGTGATATTTTTAACCCACTTAAATTCTCTTTGATATATTGGATAATTGTAGAAAATGATAACCTGTTACTCTTAATACACTGCAGCTTGTCTCTTGTTATTAAAAGACAATAGTGGAATAAATTTTTTCTTGCAACTGAAATTTATTCTCCACAGAAAAGACAGATTTCAAAAGTTTCCAAAATATCTTGGAAAAACAGAGAAGTAGAACTACAAAGTAAGACTGTCAGTTATTTTAAGACTTTCTGCATGCATTTGTCTAAAATGAGCCCTTGTGTTTGTTATCCAGAAATGCTCAGTTCCCTGGCTTATATTTTCTAAAACCTAAGGTTATTTATACTTCATATGCTGTGACTTGTAGCACTTTCTTATGCTCTACCTTTTTCTCCCTTACAATAGAGTAAATAAAATTGTTGTTTGCACTTATTTGGCCAACAAAACTTGTGTCTGGAGAGGATTGATTAGTCGGTTGGATGGTACCTGGAGAAAATTTGAATCCGTTTTTAGATATTGTCTCAGGTTTATGGGCTCTCAGTCTCAGAGCACTTTTGCCTATTGTTTGTATAAAAAAGGGCTTATCTGACCTTTGTGTTAACACAGTGTGATGGACTTGCCTTTCCAACACTGATCGGCGATGGAGGTTATCTTTGATCTCCCTAACAGTCTTGTTATTTTTGTTTTGTGAATTAATTTACCAGCTTTAATGATAAATTCCCTGGCTGGGAATACCACATTAACACAGTTCAGGGATCTTTCTACCTGTCCATGTCATTAAGACAAGGAAAATGTCACAAATATTTTCTTAAAGAAACTTAACCCGACAGCTGTGGAACTTTTATCAGATTCACATTTTGTATGTTTATTTTATCTCAAAAGCAAAACCTAATATTATGTGGTTTTTGCTTATTGCACATCTCAAATTGAAGTATTTTCTTTGCCATATAAGGTGGATTTTACCCAATAACTGTCTGACACTTCATTTAAATGTGTTGGTGCAGCCAAAAGGTGTTGCCAAGTTACAATTAGGACATCTACTGTCCAGAATATTTATTGTAGTGTAGCTCAGTTACATGAAAAACAATTTTTAAATTATGTGATTGTGACTGTTTTATAGTGCTGGTTTATATTTGGTAGTAGCTGTGTTTCTTTGAAGACTTCTAGGGTTTCCTTTTGATTTTTTCTAAAGCTTTTTTTTTTTAAACCACCCAAACATCCAACTCTTCAAATGAATAAACATGGAAAATGTGTAAAACATTAATCTTTACAGTTCTTTCAATAATTTGGGAGACACTTTGAGCTTCTGGAAAGCTTCCTGTCTGATTTCTAGGTATTGACAGTTGTTGCTATGAACTGTAATAAATTTGATGGATCCAGTCTCTGTCTATGATGGGATGGTATCCGGTGCACATAACAAATGAAAGTAAAAGCAATATATTCAGCTTAGCTGCACATTCTTCCAATCACTAAAGGAGTTTGTTAGGCTGTCTCCAAAAGGGTAATGGGCTGTGTACACCAGCTGACAATCAATAGCAGCACTGCCTCCCTGTGCTCTTTTCATTCTCTTTTCCACCCCTTATTTTAAATAATCCTATCTAGTGACTGAACGGAAATCCTGTAGTCTCTTAAATCCACACCTGACAGTTGAGTCATTCTGCTTTTTGCTTCAAAAAGTGAAAACACTCATAAGTAGGAGAGAAGATCTGAAAGAGGGGGGAAATTCAGGACTCTGCTCTTGTGGAAGAGTAAACTAGTGCAATCCAATTCAGGAAGGGCTTAGAGACATTAAATACCCTTGTCTTCCATTAGTTCATGGCTGCAAATAGGAACTATGACAATGGCCCCTTGGCTGACAAACCTGCATACCTTCAGAACAGAATTGTCCTTGGCTGGGCCTTGAGACAACCCTACCTCAACTCTACATACAAAGTAGTAGTCCATAAGGCTGTTCTAGAATTTGGACCTAAGACTTTTATCTCAAATTTTCAAGTGTGGGGTTTTTGCTATTATTAGTTTCTTTTTTACTCACTGTTTACACAGGGTACTTGTAAAAATTCTCTTGTGTTATATCCATGAGAAGCTGTATTTGCTTTTGACCTGATACTGCTCTTGAAGTCCTTGGGATAACTACTGAGTTGTTTTGTTTCTTTTATTTGGTTGGTTCAGTTTGTTTTCCTGCAGAGCTAAGCAAAGTATGTTGCCGCTAGTGCGGTTATCACTGCTACTTAGTTCATTATTTAAATAAAAATGTCTAAGGCTTATAAATCTAACAAGTATGATCAAAAAAAGAAAATAAATTTGAGACAGTTTTCAGTGGATCTGTTCAGGTATGTTGAGACCACTGTGCATTATTTATTTCATTTGATTATTATTTGTTTTATTTATTGTTATGGAGCCTTTTTGAGTTCCCCCTGAGCCTCTGATTTAGAAATACAATATCTGTGTTTGCATATTTTTGCTGTGGAAAGTCTGAAGCTAATGGTTCTGTCAAACAGACTAGGCAAAATATGAGAGTGAACGCTTACAAAAAAAAAAAGAAAAAGAGAACCAGATATTTGGATTCCAAAGTGCTACCACAGTGATTAAAAAATAAAACATAAAACTCAAGCCATTCATTTGATCTGAAACACGAACACAAGTTCATTTTGAGTTTACAAAGCTGAGAACACTGGCATCCTTCAAACCTCTTTGGAAAAACAGCCAACTCAAACTTCCTGAGAGTGAAGTTTGTGGGAAGTAGCTTAACATCTTAGAAAAGTGTTTTGAACTCCAGACAGAATAAGGTATTATTCTTAGCAAAGGAAACTACAACTTGTGAAGCATTTAGTGAATGGTTTGACTTATGCCACTGTTACAGTAATGTTTGCAGCTCTTCAAAATATTCTCATCATGGGGAATATCTCATTAAAAGAAACTTTTTTCTTTTTTTCTTTCTTCTACTGTGCAAATAAGGAAATGGTTAAGAGCTTTCAGACATTACGATCAAACATTCATCCTTACAGACACTTTGGAACAAAGTAAACTTTAAAGATTAACCTGACTAAAATAAATTTAAGAAGACAAGAAAAAAATCTTACAAGCATGTCCTTGGAAGCTTACACAAAACTACATAAAGGCCCACTGTATAAAATATGGTCTACAGGGACACTTGAAGTATGTGAACCAGAGTAGGGCAGGCCTGAAAAGTGATTTTTACCTCAGACAAGTATCAAGTTAGCAGTCAAGGTGCCATCAATCAGGTGAAATTCTGTGTCAGAAATGGAAATTAGGATTCTGTCTGTGTTTCTGGTACACTGCAGTCCCAAATGGTGATTGAGCTGAGAAAATTCAAATGCTTTTATTTTGTTTTTACCATGTTAAGAACCATTGCCCCTTAACTCATGTGTCACTCATGAATATTGCAATCAAGTTAAGTAAGCCCAGGCAGCAAAAGAAGCTGTTCCCTTTTTTTTTTTTTTTTTTTAATTATTTCATTTTCTTTTTAAAATGCTTTTTTTTCAAGGCTTGTCTTAGGTCTCCACTGGTATAAACTATATGAGCAATAGGCTGTAAACACATTATGGAGGTGCTGCTTTTGAGCTGTAGGTGATAAGCTCAGCTGTAGGTGTGGTACATTGACATATATGTTCCTGTATAAAGGCAGACTCACTGTCTGCGCATGAGAAATCATTGAGTAGCTCCCCAACTTATACAGAGTGAATGTATGGTTAGATCTCAGAAAACTTCCTGTCCTCTTATGAAAAGATTTAAGTGGCTACTATTTAATAATGTTCTACAAAATAAATTATGGAAACAGACTTCTTGATGTTCATTCCAACACTAAAAATTGCTAGAAGTGCTAGACTTCATTTTGTCATATGCACCTGTGGATGAGCACAAATGTATCAAGTATAGGTAACGTCTGTAATGTTAGAAAGATATTTATTTTTGTAGTGAACTTTGATTTATGGAGTTTATTAGCAAAAGCTGATGCATATTGTCAGGCATTAATTTCTTTGTGAATGAAAGCTTTCAATTTGCCTGAAGTGTAGGGGAGATACACTAGCAAGCCCCCAAGTCTGGGAATCTGTCCAGAAAAGAAAGCAGTGAAAGATGTAGAGAAAACAAAAATTTCTATTTATGACTTCTTGAAGATCCTTCCGCTTTCAATCCCCTTTTATATCTATTTCTCTTGTGTCCTGGTTCAGATGGTAAATCTACCTCCCTAGTAGTTTGTTTGATATTTAAAGCTGGAAAAGACACTTTCTGAATTGCTTTTCATCTCATGCATCTAGCTATAAAAGCCTCTAAAAGTGATGGTTAGGAAAAAGCATATTATAGGAATATTAATATTAAAAACCTATTATAGGTCCCATTAAAATAGCTTTGTGTATTGGCTGTATCAAAAGATATACCAGTAAAATTATGTAAGGAAGTTCACATGCTTCTGGGTTTGTGAAGCTTTTTGGTTGCTTTGATTGTTTTTCAAATATTACTTTAAGTAGTGGAGTGCACGTTTCTTTAAGGTTTTCTATGCCCCAAAAGATGTAGCAGTTTTTTCAGTAAGTATAAAATACAGTGGGAAACAAAGTTGTAATACACTTCCTGTTATGCACAGGTAACAACAGGCTGTCAGGTAGCAGCAGAGGGTTACCAAGTTCTCAGTTGGGTAAATGAAAAAAGGACTCAGGTACAGAGAATGAGAATTCCTTGCTAAAGTGGGGAGCAGGATGTGAGCAGCATTCTAAACAGCTTCCCATATTGTTTTTAGTTCAGAATCAGCCTGGTAAAAAGGAGGCTCAGGAGAGAGCCCCCTTATTGCACTCTATACCTACTTGAAAGGAACTTGTAGCAAGGTGGGGGTCAGTCTCTCCTCGCAGGACAGACTGCAACAGGACAAGAGGAAATGGCTTCAGGTTGTGCTGGGGGAGGTTCAGGTTGGACATCAGAAAGCCTGTTCCAATGCTTAACTACCCTTTCAGTGAAGTGGGGGAGTCACTGTCTCTGTAAGTGTTCAAGAAATGACTGGATGTGGCACTTAGCACTATGGTTTAGTTGGCATGGTGGTGTTCTGTCGAAGGTTGGGGTTGACAACCTTGGATGTCTTCTCCAAACTTAATGATTCTATGATTCTGTAAAACCTCAATTCTTGCATTCAGGATTGTTCAGGAGAGTGATATTTCTTTTTTCCTACTACTGTGTTGATTTCACCATCTTCACTGGAAATTCAATAGTATTGCATGGACAGAAATCAGATAATAGTGGTTTGTACTCTGGTGTTTAATGGATGTGTAGGGAAGATTTACCGTTGTTTTTATAACTCGTTCTACAGAGGTTCTTGAAACAATAAAGCCCTTTCCAGGAGCTCCTCTACTGAAAGCCATATGAGTATATTCTGTTGCTTTTCAAGTAACAGAATTTATGAGACTTTGAATGTGGTGAGGCTTTATTGGAAGGATATCAAAGCGTTCTATTAATTTGTTTTTCATTCGTGGTGTAAAGGCCCTTCGTGGCTACAGAGCAAGGGACTGTAGCACTCCCATACTGTACCAGTAGATCAGAAGGTCTCATCACCACCCAGTAGATTTACTTAATTTTCTGTTGGTCAACTGATTCTTCATAGGAAAGAAGTTATACCAAAATCAAGACTTTTGCACAACTAGAGGTTCTTTTTGGCTGGAGCCACAATGGAGTACAGAAGCTCAACTGAGAGCTAACAAAGCATTTCAGCAGCATCACCACAAAATCCAAATGGAATTTCTAACTTGCCATTCTAGGTTTTAGAAAATGCATCTGGCGATAAGTGTTAAGTGTATTAAATGGGAAGCTTGTTCTGTCTCCTCTGTTTACACCAAGGGGCACAATGTTAAAGATCAGATGTGGCAGCTTCACGCCTCTCCAGACCTTTCACATCAGGAAAACAATGTCATCTTTGTCATATTTGTGGTGTGAGAGACTAAACCCTTTGCATTATCTTTTTTGTTTTTTCAGTATTTACCTTTTTTTTTACCTCCTGCAATGTTTTTTCAGGGATGAGGGAAATGGATCTTGGGATTTGTATGTGCATGCATAACATTCTTAATGCCTCAGGAGCAGTGAACTGGTCTGTTCTAGCCTATGCCTATACCTCCCAGAAGAACGACTTCCCATGGAACTAATTCAGTCTTTTAGAAAGTTGTGTGAATTCAAAGACTGAATAAGAATCCAGTAATTCAAAAATCATAAGGATCTGAGCAAAAGCTGGTTGTGTGGGTGAGATATGAAACTTTGATGTTTTTCCATTTGTCCTGCCTGGATGTGTCTGGCACTGAATGCACTCACTGTGCCACACTTCAATCTCTTTCCAGCCCTGACAGTCACTGCTACTTGCCTGCTCACACCTGCCTGACCAGTGGTTGCTCTATGAGAGGAAGCCCCTAAGGCTGCTGGTAGCAAATCTTCTTTTCTGCCATCAAGGAGGATTGGGAAGGAAGACACTAATTTGACATCCTTCCTTGGGCATTGTGGCATTAACTAGCTCTAAAACAAAGACTTAACAGTTTCATGCCAAATGTAGTTTGTAATTTCATTTTGGGCACTCAGGAGGCTTCTGTCACCAAAATATGGCCTGTTGTACGTGGTGAAGTAAAAGTTCAGGGTTTGCATTTGTAGCCAAAACCAACAAATGAGGTAAGAAATGGCCAAGGAAAGAACAGGCAAAAGGGAACACTTAAAACCTAGTATTTTTTAATGCAATTTTTTACTGTGAGGATAGTGATGGAACATTTATAATCCTATCTGACACATGTTCACATAGTGGGAAGGTATTTTTCTGTCTATGAAGATGAAAGGTGATTAACACTTGTAAAAAGTTTATCGCTGACTTGGTATATTTTGTCAATCTATCTGCTAGCATGTGAAACAGTTCTGTGTATGTGTATTCTAATGACAGATGCACTATCCCTATATATAACAATATTAGAAAAAAATGTCTATCAGGAACTTTTGTTCTTGTACCTCACATCTTATTTTGTGTTGGGTTGCTAAAAGATAAATTAAAATTGACCGTAAATGTAGTATATGTGTAAATTATTACGTTATTGATTTCTGCCAGATTGCAGACATTCCTACTACTTTCACATACTTTCTCAGGAAGGTCATTATTTTACCATAGTCTAATTATTTTCCTATGTGCATGGTCTCCTGATCTTCACTTGTCATGGGGGCCATACTGGTGCAATGTAGGAGGTTCTCAGTGTGACAAGGAGCAGCCCTTTTTCATTGTGTGGCTTTCTGACTGAATTTAGAAGGAACAGTGACTCTTTTCAGCCATTTTAAATGAAGTTTGGCGTGGGGCAAGCTACAGATTGAGAGCACCCCATTGCAAGTTAGCAATGCTGAGATGCTCATCTTAGGTGATATGCTTTGATATGGTAGATGTTCAATGCTACTACTTCATTTTTTATTTCCTATAAATGCTGTTTTAGACAATACAATACTTCAAAAATAAAACAATTATTATTTACTCTGTAGCATTACTACAAAAGAACTCACTGGCCACCAGAGCAGGAGTTATTTGAATGGCTAGAGGTTTTAGAGCAAGGTCTGAGGTCTCCAGCTGAGCAACCTTCCCCATCAATTTGCAGAAGAAAATTTTGTGTTTCACAGGTATATTAAAGCTTTGGCACAAGCTTAAATTTCAGATTTTTGTTATTTTTACTGTGGCAGATGCAATACCAATGATGACATTTAATATTTTAGATTGTACACCAGAAGACAACTAAGCAGGTGTAGTACTACACAGTAACAGATGGTCTTACTACAATTTATTCTCCATGCTTGCAAAGAACATAATGAAAATAATTCTGCTGAGGATGAAAGAGTAGTAGTGATATCACTGGCAGTTTTTTGATGGATAAACCTTTCAATATTAATTTTTTTTCCCCTTTGCAACCGGAATAAAAGCTGGATTTGAAAAAAGATCTAATGCTGAAAGCAATAAGTAGAAGACATTTCCCAGTGAAGGAAACATTTATTTAGTGATTTCCATGGGGTCAAGGTTTTCTTTGGTCTAATATTCCCTGTCTGTATAATGTGTATAGTCAAAATGATTTTTTTAAACTCTTGTTTATACTTTCCCTCTGATGGTTGAGCACCAAGTGTTGAGAAAGGTATACCAGAAGGGATTTTTACTTTTTTTCACAGTCCCAAAATAGATGGTTGTTCCACTTGGTCTGCTCAAATCCACAAAACCTCCAAATGGAAAAGTGGCTCCCTTACCACAGCCAGTGTGTGCTGGCTGTGGCTATCCTCCTTTCTTTCCTAACTATATTAGTTTTCTTGGCTTGGCCTTCCCTTATGTTATGAGCTTTGTTACACAGAAAGATATTTAAAGAAAAAAATCCTCCCAAATAGCATCAGTTCCCAAAAACCCTAGTGAGGCCGTGTGGGAAGGGGCAATGAAGTGCCAACACAAATACTGTGTGAAAGGGTGGTGCACACAAAGGGCTGAAATATCAGTCTGTAGCAAGACTTACAAACCAAATCTTTATGAGATAATTTCTTTTGGTACTTCATTTTAACTACCATCCCTAAAGGGTCAGTATCATCTACCTTTAGTCCCTTTACTCTCATTTGAATAAGCTGAGCTTTGTATTTCATTATCAGCGTGGATATTAAAAAAAAAAAAGGCAATTTCTGTTAGTTACAATAATTACACCCTCTTGAAACTGCTCCTATTTTATCTTTTCAATGAACTATGACCTACCTGCATTTTCACATTGTTCAGTATGATATTGGGAATGGAGTTAATATGAAATAATACATCTATTCATGGTATAGTTATGTATCTATCATTAATACTAGGAATTGATTAGCTGTATTTCTAAAAGGGACTTCAGAATAAAATGTAAGAATTCTGTTCCTTTGTTTTGTCTGTGGATAGCTAGGCAGGATATTAAGAATACCTGCCCAGCCAAGACTACCAATGCCACAGGGGACAGAGTGAAGCCTAGGATGGAACAGTCTGTACTGGTTCTGTAGATCTGCGTTGGCTTGTCACTTCCAAACCCATTTGTCAGACCTAAACTTGTAAGCCAGATAGCATTTAGAATTTTAATGTTTAATTACCACTTATTTTACTGGCAGTTTTATACACAAAAAGGTTGCATCTATGATGAAGAATTATTCTGTGTTCACCTAGCTTTTTGACAACGAAACTGCATTTCTCAGCCACCTACTTTTTCCTAAGCAAAATAGAAATTAATTTAAAACCATGTAATAGCATAGTGAAACACCATAGATGTTTTTTTTCCAAAAAGCACATAAGATGCTGGCTTTGGTATTCACAAGTGACTGACTTCTCAGGTACACTTACCTGGAGCAATGCATGGTAGCATGCATTGGTAGCATGCATGAGGAGTACTGGGCAATGAAACATTGCCTTCACAGACTTATTCAAGCCCCTGCCCTTCTCTTTGTAGGCTGGTGAGGAAACAGACAGCAGAAATCTGCACCTGACCTGCATTATACTAATTTCTAAACTTGGAAAAGGATTCATTTACATCATCTTTGAAAACACCAGTTACTGCCAATGGCTCAAAGCATTGGTAACGTGACACACTACAAAGGTCCTAATTTTTGTCAGGTATGTAATTTTTCATGTTAACTTTACTTTTTCCTAGCTTTGCAGACTCCACTAGTGGAACTGGAACAAGCCTATGTAAGTTTTAAATACAATATTTTTATCAGATATGGCTACATCTTCTAAGAATGACAGAAGCCATGTTGAACATAGAATAGACTTTCCAGATATTTTTTGCATCTTGCAATGAAACTGGGTCATTAGTAATTGTAGCAGTGTTGTTAAATTTGACTTTCCTCTTTTCTTTTTTTACTACATATTACTGACATAGAAAAGAGAAAGAGCAATAATTCTGTTTGAAAAAAACCCCAACCAAATCAACTACAGACTCTCTCTAAGTGATTGTAATTATTTTAATTTAAAACATTATAGTAAGTTGTATTTTTGAATAACTTTGGTGATTTCCAAAGTTATTCAAAAAAGATGTTATTGTTAAGAAATTATTTGGTAGAAGTATCAGAAATGGTGTAATTTTATCTACTATACATATGGCCTTAAAAGCACAGGACAAAACTTCTTCCTGCGAAGAAGACTTAGGATCTGCTCTGAGCAAGTTCCGTTCCATTCCTACTTGTCATCTTTAAGTCTGTGCCACATCTCCTGTGTGCTCCTTTATCATTCCAAATAGTCATGTCACTGATGCTAGTATGACCTCCTTGAGGAAGGGCAGCTGTTTGATGCTGCTCTATCACTAAACCCTGGGTAACCATTGCACCACCAGAGACTTGCCTAACGTATTTAAGCCCAAGAATTAGCTACAGGACAAATTACTCTAGGACAGCTACCAAGTAAACAGAGGATTGTAGTTCTTGCTCTTGCTTTTCATATCATAGAATCATTAAGGTTGGAAAAGACCTCCCAGATCATCAAGTCCGACCTTTGACTGAACACTACCATGTCAACTAAACCAGAGCACTAAGTACCACAGCCAGTCATTTCTTGAATACCTCCAGGGATGGTGGCTCCACCACCTCACTGGGCAGCCTGTTCCAGTGCTTGACACCCTTTCCACAAAGAAATTCTTCCTGCTATGGTATAAGTCTTCCTTGTTAACTTTCAGAAATTAGAGGGTTTATTCAACATATACTTTGTTCTTATTGCTACAGCTAGTACAGTAAAAAATGCTGGCACACCTCTGAATATTTTGTGCCATGTGTAAACATTCATTTTTTTCACACTTCTCAGCTCGTCCATGGCTGAAAAAAACTATGTAAGTGAAGAGCACCAACAAAAGGAAAACAGAAGGGAGGTTAAATCTGTGGGGGAAAAAAAATTGAAAAAACCCTGTGGAAAACGAAGGGTTAATTGAAAAACTTCAACAAGTATTGGCAGCCTCTATATCATCTCATAATAAAGCTAATAAAATTTAGAAGGCTGATTTCTAAGTACTGCATCTAGACCCTTCTTTCCTGCCCTGCCCCCACCCAAACTCCTGTTTCTCTAGGGTATATGTCACTGTTCACATCCAGATAATTTCTGCAGACAGGAGGTTATCCCTGGATGTTATGGTCAGAGATTAATAATAATAATAACAGTAATAATAATAATAATAATAACAGCTGAAATAGTATGAAGTTGAAAAAAACTGCCATAAACTATACTACTCAAGCACAAGCAAATCTGAGTAATTATTGCCCCAAAAATAATGCTTTGTTTTTGTAAAAGGGCTAGTCTAGCTTCTACTGCACAGTAATCACTGGGATTATTATTCTTTTGTGGCCCATTACTGGATATGATAAGGAGGAGTCTGGATATGATAAGGAAGCCAGTAATAAGTTTCCCAAGTGCAGGAGAGGATTTATGTAGTGTTTTGTCCCTCAGTAGCTTAGAGCACTAGAGCACCCGGAACCATAAGCTACAGTAACCTCAGGCCCTGACATTGTACTGCACAGAGAGTAGGTCCCCTCTCTCAAAAAGAGATTCTCTGGGAATGGAAAAATATGGTGAAATCCAGCAGTATTTCTTTAGGGAAAGGACTTGCATGTGAGAAGACTGGCCAAAGAGGGAAAAAATTTCTTTCCAGCTCCTGTTTTTCATTCCAACTCACTCTCATTACTGCGCTTTGGTGGGAAAGGGTAATTTATTTTTGCCTCCTTAATAAAACTATTTATTTTCTTTATTTGCTTTTCCAAATACGAAAAGGAACAAACAGACCCTTTATCCTGCTACCCTGGTGACACAGCATTTGAACCTGTCAGTCTGGAGTTCAGAAGCATGACTTGTTGAGAGCATGAGGAAGGAAAAGAGCAGTCCACGCCATCAGACCCCTGGAAGGGATTGCACAATAGAGGATGACTGAAACCATCCTCAGGCAACAAGGTGCTACAGGAGAAAGCCACTAGCACTTTTGTAAAAAGCACTAATATTTGCAAGTTTTAGAGTAAACAACCTCTTAATACTCTAGGGTTACTATAAAGAAATGGTATGTACTTTTTTCTAATCAGCATAACAGCATTCTGTTCTTCCCCCATAATGCGCGTTGCTGTTACTAATGTAACTCCATGCTTGTTTTCATCCTTCTTTCCATCAGGTTTCACTGGATTGACTAGTTTACATTTTACAGTTAAATTGCATGTTTTCTTTCATAAATTGTTTGCAGCTTGTCAATTCACCAAACAGAAAGGAAGCAGTTTTTGATTCAGATCCACATTATCTATATTTAGATTCCTTTGGGATTCCTAGTCAAAAAAACCAAAACAACCCACAAGCAAAACAACCCCCACCAAACTATGCTCCGTGAAGAATTGCTGCAATGACTGCTCTTTACATTTATATAGAAATAAATTTATTTACTGCAAAACCATTGCCTGTAAATAATTAATTTCACTATTGAAAAATAGATTTCTTCTTTTTTATTGGCTATCAATAGCCCTCTATACTACTCATCAAACAGTTATCTGCCACTGGAAATCAAGAATGATCTTTAGTGCCTTATTTCACCTACGGAGACTTCATGTTCTACATGACTGTTTTTCCTAATTATTGGTCAAATTTATACTTCTAAGCAGTATTTTGAGGTGGTTCAAAGTACTTCCTTCTAATAGCATGGCTTATCAAAATGTAGGTAAGAGCTTCAGCTCAGTCACAGGTTGATTAGATAGTGCCCCATTTTTTATTAGATTTTTTCAGTGAAAAAGAACTTAAATAGCCATATGTATTTTAAACCCTCCATTTTAAATCTTTCCTTACATCTGCTGTTTTCCATTCTTTTTTCTCCCAATTTCCTGAAGCAGAATAGGTGCAAGTAGTTCTGACCCTGATACATGGTCCATTACTTGAATCATATTTTAATAATGCAGTACACAGCAGAGTTGCTTACTTGGATATCTGCATTATTTGGGTCTGTTGTTCCAATACCACTTGTTTCAATTCACCAGGAGCTTGCAGCACACTGCCTCAGTGTTCCTGTTCAGCACGGAATGCAGGACTGTACTCACAGATTTTTGAGAGCTCCTCTTTGATCATTCAGTCTCCTTTGTTGTGGGATTCTGCCAAAGATTTCCACTGTCATCCTGTGATTTCTCACAACTCTGCTTCTTGCCACAGCTCATATTCGGAAAGTTAGAAGTTAGTTAATATTTCTGTGATGCATTTCCCCTTTCCCTGGGGGGAATAAGTGCTAGTCTGTAGCAGCCAAGCTTCATCCTCTGTTCTGGATTTAGGTGTCTACATTTTCTTAGGGAAGAGAAATGTCTCTCATGCAGAAGTTGGGCTACATGAACACCATTTTAGTGCAAGTCATTATGAGCAACATGCATATTTTTATTAGAATACTGCAGCTTTCTGAAAGTCTAAATGAACCACTAGTTGAGTGGGTCCAGTTCTTTATGCACCAGAAATTATGGATATTAAGATTTTTTGGGTGTCTAGGTTTTGTTTTGGCATTTTGATGTTTTCTTAAAAAGAGACTTTTTCTTTCTTAAACATTCCTTTACTTTAAAAGTAAATGTGTTCAATTTTACAGAGAACTACAATACCAGGAACCTGAGTATATCTATAAAGAATACTTGTTAGAAACCTGTTGCTGCCTGTTCCGAGCTTCCCTTCCCCCTCCCCAAGACAAGCCAGGACTTGCCTCTGCCATGTGCTCTGAACTCCTTCGTTCCAAGAGTGGGCAAAACCAAATGTACCTCAAACTCTTGAGCAGTGTCTGACTGGCCGCTCACCCCGGGTCCGCCCCCAGTCCTCCCCTTTCCCCTTCTCCCAATAAAAGAAGGGCCCCAGAGGGGGCCCCGCGCTCTTTGGCTTTGCATCCCTTTTACGAACGTCTGTGTGCTTCTGTCTCTGTTTGAAAGCTTCTAATTGCAGGAATTAGGCAAACTGAAGACTATATTTCTCCCTCTTTGCTTCTACTGGTGGTATCAGCTTTGCAGCTACCATTTGCCGCTTTCAGAGCTACTGAAATGCTGGATTGCCCGTGCTACCTCTCTAGGCTGCCCGAGGCTTTCTAAGGCATTGAACTATGAGCCTAGCCAGTAAAAAGCTGTGAGAATTCCACAGAAACCCCTTACTGTTTGTTTAGAATATATGGAAAAAGCAAAATTTAGGTGCCTAATGTGGGCATGAATTGGAATTTAGGTGTTTGAATCCAAAACTGAAAATTTTCAAACCCCTGTATTACTTGCTTTATCCTGCAACCTGAGGTGTCTTAGTACTTAGCCCTCCTCTTCAAAGTTTGTGTCTGAATCTTCACTTTTTGAATGTTTCCAGGTGCATCCAATTTTCCTCAAGGTTGAATTTTCCAAGGATATGGGAGAAAAAAAAAGGCAAATTAGATGGTAGCATGTAGGCATTGAAGTACAAGGCAGTAAAAACAATGGAGATGTAACAACAGCAGCTCACATGTCTAAGCAATTATGAGTCGACACACACCTTTATTTATTTACTAGCAAAGATAAAATGAAAACTAAAACTATCCCATAACTGAGCATAGCCAAAAGCATTGATACATGGACTGAGCTGCAAACTCTCTTGGTTGTACCACCTACAAAGGGGCTTGGGATTCACAAACAAGTTTTCCCTGAATCTAAGATCCTGAAAGTTTGACTTTGGTCAAACCATGGATATTTCTGTGCAAAAATGAGGATGGGGGAGGACATTCTGTTTCTGCTGTTGAGACAGAGTGTCTCTGCAGCGGTGAAGGTTAGATGAACACAGCCTAAGGAACAGTAAGCAAAGGAAACAGTGACAAATTTTGGTCCAGGAAAGGTAGTGGTGGGAGCGCTACTTTTCAGTTCCCACTCCCAACACTGAATATATTATTTCTTTAGCTGCTGTTTAATATGAAATGCTGACATACTTGGACTATTCTTCATCCCAGACAGATGATGAACAATAAGCTAGTAAATTGTCACATACCTTCTTATGATCACCTTCTGATTTACTGGGCAATGCATTTTTATCCCCGCATTTCAGGCTGGTGCAGCTTCTGAAAAACAAAAAGGTGGGGGAAGGGGGGCAGAAAGCCCAGTTTCCAAGATATCCTGCATCCTTCTGTTTCCATATCTCTTCAAGCAGAGAAGGAAATTCCCCTGTGTGCTGGACATGCTGGACAGGCAGCCTAGTCAAGGAGGCTTTTATACTCAAAAGAGATTTCCATTCCTTCCACATTCTACAAAGAGAAGGTTCTAGGATGTGGATTCTGATGAAAAAGACCTAAGTGAAGAGACAGATTAGATGCAAAAAATTAATGCTGACAGTTTATTAACTGGACACATTTAGGTGTCTGTTTTGAAACCTAAATGTTTGGATTGCATTTTAGTCATGAAACCTTCCCAAGTACTCCCCACGGTGTACATGGTCTTGAAGGTAGGCTTTGAAGCTTAGGGCTGGTTCTCAAAATTTTATCTAAATCAACAGAGAAATTCACACAAGTTAATAGCTACCACTTATTTTTTTGGAAGGCACAAACCCCACAATTCTAGATATTTTTGAAGAATACTAATTCTTTCTTCTGCGTTTACAAATATTTTAGTTCCTTTGTTCACGGTCTATAAATAAAAGTTTGAGAATGAAACTTAGGTAAAGGGGTGCTGGTTGTATAGGGTCTTTAAGCCTCTGAAAAAAAAAGAAAATCCAGATTTCAGAACCTTGAAATTTCTGGAGCCAAACCAGTACATTAAAATTTGTCCAAACAAACTACTATGGAAAAGAGAGGGAGAAACACAGAAATCTTTAATACATTTTGAAATTAATACATCTTTTTCTCTAGTTCTACATTACAAGGTCTTTTTTGCAGTCTGAACTTTTGATTTAATCACACAACCATGATATTATTCTAGAAAAGAGAAGTTGTTTTAACTGATAACAGCATTTCTAAAAGAGCCAATTTAAATAAAAACAAATGAGCTTACTAGTTATGACCAAAGGGAGAAGAGGGGACAGTTTAACACCATTGTTACTGAAAATCCTGGCGCAGAGAGAGTACACAAGTACATCTTGGCAAAAGTACAAATAAAAACAATTCTATCTCACAGCTTCTGTTTATTTGTTTTTTTACTGTCAGTAAACAACCCCAAATGAGCACAAATGAGATGCCAGAACCACATCTACTTGTCTGGCAACATGGAGTGGAAACCCTTGTACAATGCAAGTTCTTCCATGGGCACATATTACTCGTCTCACTCTCAAAAGAGAAAAAAAGAACAAAAAAAAAGAAAGGACAAATGAACACAGAGCTAAAAGCAGAGACAATGTCTGGAATAAGAGAAAGAAGTACTCAAAAACCATCACTCTTTCTGACTTAAATAGTCAAGTGTTTCACCTTTAGAAGTAGTTAATAACCAGGTTTAGCTGTAATCCTAATTAGAGGGAATATATCTGGTTTTGTTTCCCATTTTCTCAGGAAGAGATGCAATAGCAGTCAGCTTCTTTAATCACAAATCAGAGCCTCTTTATAGCTAACACTTTGGACTTAAGAACTTCCTTTCTTGACTCCTTCTGAATGTGAAACTAAACACTTTTCCATCTCTATTCTGCCTTTCTTGTGTGCTCAGCTTCAGGATCCCAGCCCCTCTTTCTCCACTGTCAGTATTCAATTGATGCTGCATTTTTGGAAGAAGGACAACCAGAAAGTGATGTATCAGCTTGATAATATATTGTCATTATCCTATCAACTTAACAGATATAAGAGAACTATTGAAAACATTAGATATTTATGTAATGACAGGTAAATGGTTATAAGCACCTAGTTTATAGATCATAATTATAACATCCTCTGTTAAAAATTATGTGCTAGTACTATAACTGGGCATGTTTTTTCACCAATATTGACATTCTGTTGTGCTCAGACAGGGCACACACAGACTGTTCAGCTTTCATTTGGTCAACAGCCACCTGCAACTGCATCCCATCAAATAAGATCATAACTTACTTGCAGGAGTGGAGTTTCATAATTTCCACAGGAAATTTATAATCCAAGCATTTTGACTGGAGACAGGAGTCCGTGCTGAAAGGCAGCAGCCAAAATCTGTCAGTTATGGCTGTTGGCAGTCAAGCACATTGCGCTGTACTGAGGCTTGGAAAATAAAGACGGACAGCTTGCCTAGGATGTTAATACCTACAAAGCAGTGATAGCTGGCAGTCCTGTTATCTTCTAATGGAACATGGTACAGTCTCCTTCATTATGTTGCACTTTGGCAGCAGTTCCCAGCATGTGTGAATACCCAGGCTCTGGTCTAGTGCAGTATTGCACTGGAGAGCCACCAGTGTAAGATGTAGGCCACAGAACAGAAACAAAAGAAAAAATCTTAGACATAATCTTTTCCTCTGTATAATTTACTCTGGAATGGGAAGCAGAGATTAAGGTGCAAGGCTGGAAGTAGAAAAAGTGCCTTTGAGACCCAAAGGTTACTCTGAGTTTGGATAAAGTAGTCACCCAGTCACTGAATGTTAACAGGCTGGGGATCAGAATAAATTTTCTGGAGTTTCTGGAAAGGCAAAGACTCTTCAATGGTGCCACAAAACATTGAACTGTAAGCAGATGATGTGATTTAGCCCCAGTCAGCAATCAGGCACCACCCAGCTACTCACTCACTCCCCAACCAGCAGGATTGGGGAGAGAATAGAAAGGGTCAAAGCCAGAGAAATAGTGGGTTAAGATAAAGAGAGTTTAATAGGGAAAGCAAAAGCAGCATATAAAAGCAAAGCAAAAGAAGGAATTAATCCACTGCTTGCCACAGGCTGGCAGGTATTCGGCCATCTCCAGGACAGCAGGGCACCATCATTGTAGTGGTTACTTGGGAAGACAAATGCTATCACTCCAAATGTCCCCCCTTCCTCCTTCTTCCTTTCACTTTGCATACTGAACACAATGCTATATGGTCTAGAATACCTCTTTGGTGTGTTGGGGTCACCTGTCCTGACTGTGTACCCTCCCAGCCTCTGATGCACCCCCAATGTCTTCACCAGCGTGGCAGTACAGAAAGCAGAAAAGCCCTGCTCAGCAATAACAAAAATATCTCTATATTATCAACCCTGTGTTCATCACAAATCCAAAATATAGCCCTGTACTAGCCACTGTGAAGAAATTTAACTCTACCCCAGCCAAAACCAGCACAGTGGAAGAAGGACTGAGCTCAGAAAGTTGGAAAGCATGCCATTTTCATGGTAAGGTTTTTTACCCTCTCCCATAGATACGTCTGCAAGACAGAATTCATTCTAAAGTAGCACAGCCTTTTCCCCCCCTCCCTTAAGCACCATGTCAAGTTGTCTAAGCTCCAAAATCCTTACTTCATGGAAAATAAAGTTGTTTCCATTTGCCTAAGTATGTTTATTACGAAAAGTTTTGTTGTACTTTTTCATGGATTTAAGTAATAGGATTCAGCATATTTGTTAGGACAAAAAGGAGTGGGTAAGTGGCACAAGCAGGCACACACAATTGTCCCCTCACAGTTGTACAATTTGCACCGCATCTGCATATGCATCTCTCCTGTTCTAACACAGAGATTATCTTCAGTGACCAAAATGTACAACTGTTTGCACAGCAACGATATACACAGATTATTTTTAGTTCAAACATGTGGCACTACTCATTGTGCAGCTGCTTTCATGCATTAATGCATTGGGATACAAAACCCTAATTGCAAGAGCCCAAATTAATTGCAAGCAGTGAGACATTTTGGACTGGAAACCCCTTTTGGCTACACTGGAATCAAGTTGTTGACTTTTCAGGCTAAAAGAGATATGAATCATGGAAAATATTTCATTCTTAACCCCTCAAAGTACCCAGTATTCCTAAACTAATGCAAAATACAGTTATGTGTTGGCTTAGAAATTACAACTTCTCTGCCAAAGGTTAATTCAGACTATTCATCCAAGATTAGTTGCAAGTTTTTAAAACTGTAAATAAATTCTTGTTCCTAAACAGCACAGGTTTTCAAAGCAGAGAGTATAACCCACAGCCTATAAAAGGAAAAGATTTAAAGCAGAAATGGGACATTTGACTTCTGCATATTTGGAACATTTAATCACCCTCTTGGTTCTATGGAATAAGTTAGACTGGTGGCTTTTTTCTTCAGCTCCTTAGCAAAAGTACATTTATTTAATAGAGCCTAAATGTTTTGTAGGATGATTTAGAATCAAGTCCTGCACCTTTTACAGGCAACTGCAAAACACCACATCAGGAGGGAAGAGGTCCAAAGATTGTAAGCACTTGAAGGTACAGAGTCTAACTTTTTCTCTCTTTGAACAATAGCGGGCATCTTTCATGCTCATAATGCAAGATACTAATGAATGCATAATAGGAGAATTTTAGTCTCATTCTATTAGAAGGAGAGCTCTGCAAAACTCAAGCTGGTTTTAGCTGTAAACACAGGGAAAAAAGTTCAGGGTATGAAAGTCCTACCTCAGGACTTACACAAATTAATATTTATGAGACCTAAGTCTCAGACAGAAGTAGTTTTGGCAGATTTGGCTTAACACTTCAAAACACTGATGTTATTGAATCACCTCGTACTGTCCCTTGGCTGCAGACAATTACCCACAAAAAACCCCCTTCTGTCTAACATAGTTTAATCTTAGCACACATTTACATTCACTGTCAGTGTAAGTCTATTATTTATGTAGCCAATTACCATAGTAAAACAAGCATGTGCACATGTTCCCCTGATCTGAAGGGAAAAAAAAGGGTAATTCAAGTCACTAAACTCTCACAAAAAGCCACACATACTTCTACCAGAGAACCTTGGGTAATTTCATATCTAATTTTCACACTTCCTTCCCAACTCTGAAATTTCTGTGGAGATTCATGAGGGAGCACAAAATTTTAATCCTAGTTAGACTGTAAGCAAATGTGGTTTTGATAGGTTTACCTCTGTCTCAAGTAGTCAGAAGCTTATTATTTACAATTTGATGCAAGTTTAAAATTAAGGACAATGTAATAGCTAGTATAGTTCTTGATGTCACTAGAGGAAAATTCTCAAAGCTGAGGATGACAGCACTTTGAGGCATAGGTGAATAAAGGGTTGGTGAGTACACAGGCATTAAATAATCTACGCTGCCATTCAGTCTGTGGGCCAAGGCACACCTGCTGCTGGGTGCATCCTTTGACTTGAATGATTTTCCAGTCAAAGAGTTTGGATAGACCTGTGTGCTCCCTCAAAAAGGCAGGCTACTTGCAGTGCTAGGGTTACATGTGGCTGCGATCTTGAAGAGTCTCGTGCTGTGTTGAAAGTAGTCAGGAGCACGTTTACAGCTTCAGCAGCCCCTCTGGCAGTAACTGTGCTTCCTGTTAACTCATTTAATCTCACTGCACGGGAACTGAGCACTTGCATTTAGTTCAAATGGACAATTTCTGTGATCTCTCACAGCTGGAATTTAGTCAGTGACACCTTGGTGAGCATAAAGTCTGAACATTGCCACTGATCACCTCATTGCACAGTGTCCTCCAGAGAGGGGGAAGCTGGTGTTTCCATAGGAGAACTCCAGTCCACAGATTTATCTCCTGTCCAGCTCCCAAAGAGTTATCCTGCATGACAAAAGAAGCTCAAAACTTTAATACACCTTGTGGAGAGCCTGATGCCAGACTACTATTTTCTTGAAAGTGCCTGTCAGTAATGCCTTTATTTCTGGGTCCATTTCTCAGTAGGCATTTATTATTACTCAGCAAACACCGAAAAATGAGCAGCTTTCAGACAAGGAGTTCAGTTTAGAGGGTCAACACTCTTTTTTGTTGTTCCCTCTAGCAGCCCTAATTTTTCATCTGACAGCCAAATTAAAAGCTGTCTGGAGAAGAATCGATTTCTGTTCCAGCACTTGTAAATCAGAAATTGGAGTGGATAACCTATGTGTGGCTATAATCAAGAATTCTTAACTTGTCCATTTAGCTTTTTTAGACTATTTGGAGAGAATAAGTGACACTCATGAAGTTAAAAAATCCAAATGCTCATTTGAAAGTCACAGTGATCATGTACCTCACTGTACTGAACAGCATGAACAAGACTAGCTACAAGATGGACTCTGAGTTATCCTATGGAAAGTATCAGTCTGTTGAACTTCATTTGGTAGTGATATGAAGCAGTTCTGAAGTCTACCGCAAATTACTTAAACAGATAAGAATTTTCTGTGAGGCTGCAAAGACCACAGCAACTTACCACATCCAATGCTTTTGTCAGATCAATGAAAGGAGAAGAGAAAAATACTGCATTTCTAGCAATGACTCCTTACAAATCTTCTTATCCTAGAAAAATGTTCCTTTTTCTAGTGTTATTTCTATTTAGATATTCTATAAGCTCTTATTAACATTAGTGAAATTTAGTTTTGAGCTGCCCTCAATACACACTTATTAACATCTAGTAGCACACACTGAAATTATATTCTGTTAGTTATTTGGTACTGACTCTATAAGCTTTTGGCACAAAACACAGCTAAGAGACCTGCTGGTACTCTAATCCGTAAAAATGCTTTAAAATGGAAAACTATAAAAATCCTCTCTTCCCTCTTTTTATTACAGATATGATGGGGCTATTTTACTTGGATGGTATCCTTCTTTCTCCTCTTACCTGAAAGAGGTTGGAGCAGGGAAGGGAGGAGGAAAAAAAAAAAAAGAGTTGTTGGACTTTTTCAAATATTTCTTTACTTTCAAAATCTTTGATGCATTTAACAACAATTAAGTAGCTGTCCTCACAGTTACCTTGAGAGGTCTACCTTAACCCATGCCTAGCTCCTATTTATATAGAAATGATTAGCAGTTGTGGTGGTGTGCCTTAGATCCTGAATTATCCCATGATAATTTTCCTTGCCTGCTTTCCTTGGGCCATGTAATTCAAGCAATATTTCTTACTCACCTCTATAAAAATGTGAGAGCTTGAATTAGAAGTACTGTGATAATGTAAGCCATAACAGAGAAGCAGGGATCACAAGGAGAACTTTACAGCTGAATGATCTGATTTGTCAGCATTTCTTTGGTACATCCAGGATGTCCTAAAGCACAAGGCATATTAATATTCAGACACAGCTACATCAAGTGACAGAAAATGCATTAGCAAAAGGAATTTTCATGACCAATTATTGTGTAAATGTTACCTAAATGCGCAGTAAATAATCAATTCCATGGTTAAATTTGTGTTTTATGAGTTAGCTAAGGCAGCTAGGACAGGACTCATACAGACCATACTTAGTCACATCTTTTATAGAAATTATTTTTGCCAATTTCTAACTTACTTGCATGATATTACATAACAATAGCTTATTCTTTTATTTGTTTTCTCTCCATTTTTAATTAGATAAAAGTAGTACAATCTCTAGCATTTCTGACTAAAAAGCCTTTTATCTGATGATCACCCAAATGTTAAGAATAGAATAAAATACTTTTCTAGACCTGTGTTATCTACATTTTTCATTTTGCTAAACAGCTGTTCCTCTACAGATCTGCAATGTGCTTCACGACTTAGAAACACCAAGTATTAGGTCTCCATGATTGAACCGTGTCAAGCAGAATTCAAGTTTGACTGAATTGTGCAGCACAACTGGGGAGCTCTGGAGCATTTTTTGTACTCTACACAAAATTATTATTTCTGTGAGTGGCTAAAGGTATAAAGCTTCTCAAATGAGCTCTACTTCTACACCTTCTCCTTCAGTTCTATGTTCATGTTATATCACTTAACATTTCCTATACATTTACAAGCTTCAACAATCGCTTACCTTCCTGTATTCTTCATTATCCATTTATTGTCTTCAAGTAACACATTTCAGGTACAATTACTAACAAATTCCTTTTCTTTTGGCTACACATCCAGCAGCCAACTGCTATGGCTTTTGTGTCTCACTCCAGATGACAAGTACCCTCTACAGAATGGAAAGCAGTGGGATTTGAGAAAAACCCATTCCCTGCTATGTCCAAATTCAGTAGAAGTGTTGAAGTTGCAAATACAGCAGAGAAAGTTGTCCCAAGCAAGACTGGGACAGGTAGCTAGGCTCCAGGAAGGGAAGCAGGGGCATGAGCAAACTGACTTCAGATTGCTGAGCTTAGATTTAAAAAGCTGAGCAAGAACTGGTTACTGCTAATAAACATCTCTGAGACATATATCTCTTATGCAATTGTAAATTTAAATGCAGATTTAGATATTTTCTTCTACTACCTTCTTTCCAGAAAAGTATGATTATGCATGTTGTGGGGCATGGAGTGGCATATGCAATAATATGCAGAAAGAAGCCTACATCTTAGGCCTCTACCTTGCCTGAGGATCCTCATCCTCAACTACACACATCGATGCCGGTACATTATGTTACTGAACTGACAAAAAAAAGACCCTGGGATACTAGATGATGTAACCATAATGTACTCAGATGATGAGCAAGGCAGACTTTCCAAATGAAGATGCTGAATCAGACTTGGAAAAACTGACTTTGCCAGCTCCTGTTCTGAAACAAAGCCTAAAGGTATAAGATTAAAGCTGTGGTTTTGTACATTGGCTTGAGGAAATTGCATCTTATGTCCAGAGCTAACTATGCAGAATTGCTGCAGCTCATCATTTTTAATCTTCCTTTAAATCTTTTAATTGTAGGTACACCAAAGAAATGCTCTGCATTTGGGTTTTTGCAAAATGCAGAACTTACTCTGTAGCATCCTGCGGAAGTCTGCATCACCCGCCATCATTTTCTTCTCTTTTCAAAATGCCTGGTAAATTAACTTTCCTGCCTCATATTCACAATCTTTAGCACTACTATGGTTATCTTTGCTGATAAAAGAATGGAACCTTGCAGTACATTACAAAGATATGTAAAAAATATTAGTTCTCCTATAGCAAGCATATTTCATTTAGAATTTTTCACACTGGAAATCTGAAGAAATTACATAGCACACTCAAATCCATCCGTAACACCCTCTCCTAATGATAGCCTGATCAGAAATGTCACCCCTACAACCACTGTCCTACAAGACTGCAACAGTTGGCAGCTGCTGCTGCATGGAGCCTACATTTCTCACCCTTACAGGACCTTAATGACTTTTTCTTTCATTTCTAGTACTGCAGCTGCTGCTTAATAACATGGGGCTTGGCAAGATGGGGTGATGATTGAGATAGCCCTTTGCAAGTACATTCAGTAACACAGAACACAGTCTGTGATCTAAAGGAAGGATTTTGCCAGCTCTCATTATTACTCATTATAACATTCTGTGCTGTGCTTTACGTTGTTTTATGGGACCCAAAATATTTAAATCCTTTACCCCACAAGGAAGGTTCCCTGCACTAGGCACATAATTTGTTTGGTTTTTTTTTTTCTAAAAAGCAAGCATGAGACTTTTGCAATAAAAGGTGACTTCTTAAAAAATAATCTTCTTCATTCATTGAAATTTGCCTTAGAAACATAAACAAAAAAGATGATCCCTCCCTTTCCCACCTCTTGCCGTTTCAGCTTTAGCTGGTCGATACACAGGATTCTGGACTATACTTCCCAGGTCTAAAAACAGAGGATAGAAAATGAGCTTGTATCGCCAATCATTCTTCAGGGTTTAAAAGCTTTCTTCATCTTTACTGAGACGTCAGGTGAGGGGAAATACATTTTTACCATAATTCTAGAAATCTTTACACAACAGACTCCAAACTCATTGGCTTTTTCCAAGTGCAATATTGATGTCAGTTGTTCTCCCTTTGCTGCTGAGATTTCTTTTGCAAGAAGCTGATTTGCCTGCCCTGTTCTTCCATATCTCATCTCCCTTTTCAAACACAGGCTTCCCTACTACAGTGACTCCAAGAACCATGAAATACAGTCCATCCACTTGAGAGGTGGAATCTTCCACCTTTCAAGCTTGCCCTTTTCCTCTCTCAGTTCCAGGGTCTATATAGCCCTTCACAGCCACAGGAAGTGCTTACAGCAGAGACTGTTTAAAGAGGTCTTTTTTCTTATGCTCCTTTTTTGAAACAAAGTCTAACTGATTTTCCATTTTGAAAAACATTTTAACAGCTTCAAAACTGTTGTAAAATCTCCAATATAGTTTTCTGGTGAAAGAGTCTCTAGTCACAGCATTTCAAAACCTAACTTACAAAATACCGTATCATAAACAGTAATTGAACTCTAGTGCCCTGATATATAGCAACACCTTTACTAAAGATCCTTGAAGCACTCATTTTCCCTCACGCTGCTGATTCTTCTCAAAGTTAGCAATGGAGAATATGGCAGCAGTCCCTCATCAGATTCAACAGAAAGAGTTCTCAATTCATATCAAGGACTAGATTTGAATTTTCCTGTCAGTCACTTGCTGAAGAGCTCATGTTTATATAGATTATGTCTTTCAATATTTGTTCACCCCTGCAGTTTACCTTTTGGGAATTACTTGCTTACAAGGTAACATCAGTGGAAATCCAGATCGCAGTAACATGAACAATTCAAAGCTTTAAAAGAGGAAGGGAATCTAACAGATGCATGTCTTGGCGAGATTCATCAACATTTTGCAGTAGAATTGAAGGATGAAATGAATCCACCCTAACATGTTTGTCAAAAGACTTCAGTCAATTTTACCACTTAATCTGTATCAGAACACACATACAGCTTTCCCTGCCACAGCACTATTCTTAAATAGATGTCAAGGCTCAGGTCCTCAGCAGATGTTACTTATTTCTGTCTCATGGGATCCAATTCTACGAAAATCCAGGCACCACAGACCTTCAAGGAAGATCAGGGCACTTCCAAGATGCCATCTAAGTGCAGAGGAACCGATCAGGTACCACTAGTGCCCCATAGTTCAGGATACCTTGAACCCCCTTCAGGCCACATCTGTGAAAGTCCTGATGAGACTTGGGAGCGAGGTGTGCTCTGTATGTTTTACTGGGATATTCAGAGCAGGCTGGAGTCTCCTCAAAGAGAAAGGTAGCAAAGAATGTATACAGCCTGGTACTTAAGACTCTAGCTGGAATATGACAATGTACACTCATTTTCCTATTTCATATAGATTTAGATTCTCACTGCAGAGAACACATTTACCGAATTAAAAAATAAAGTAAATGCATTTTGACCTGAAAACTGGCTAAACTGGCACTGTTATATTCAGAGATATGGAAACAGGAAAGTTATGGGAATACCCAGAGGAAAGTGATCCGTCTTTCACCATTTGCATGCCCTTATGACTCCCTTTAATACTATGTTCTTATGTAACAATAAACAATATCCTTTTATATAAAAACACAGTTGTAAAATCTTGCTCCTCTCTCTTCCCATCCTGCCTCAATTTTTGCACTGCTTAATACTGAGTGTCTGATGTCCAAAAGACCTGACATTTATATCACTTTTTTGTGTATGTGTTTGGCCCTGCATGGTACTTTAAGTAGGAAAATCGTGCATCCTCATCAAACCTTACAGAGCAATTCTTTAGACTGCCTACAAAATATGCTCCAGTTCACTCAAGATGAAGGATGAGCTATCAACAGTGTTCCTATGGGATGTGGTCCTTATTTAATACTGCAGTAGTACTTCTCTATGGATTTCAGTGCTGTACTTTCCTATACTACAGCAGAGTTGACTCTCTTTTAGCAGAGTTATCCGACTAAAGCAATCACAGACCATATATTTGGATGTATCCAAGTATTTGCGAAATCCTGTTGACACAGTTCTACACACATGAAATTGATCTGTGGACTCACATTGTCATTTTATATAAAGCCATTTATACAGAGAGAACATAATAGAAACAAATGCAGAATGTTTTTACATTAACATAACCTTGGAACTACTTGACATCCCTACAAAACTTGAATTCAAAACTTAAAAGATTAAAGGTTTTTCACCATATAAATGATCTTCCTTCTGTCCAAGAAATGAGGGCAGTTTTTTAGTTGGGCTGTTTGAAACAGCTTGTTTATAAAGCCTTTTCCAGATTTCCTAGAAACTTGATCATGCAGTTGGTCAGATCTCCTCTAGATAAAAAGTCTAACTTTTCTAAGGATGAGCAAAGACAAACAATTCTGGTGCAGTAACTCCCCCAGATAACTGTAGTGTTAAGGCAGTTGAAAAAAAAAGCATTTACTACAGCAACCACCTCTACACTTCTTGGTTCTTTGCCAGCAACAGGTCAACATAGCTACACCATATACCAGAAAATCAGTTTCTTTCTGCTCTTTCTCTTCCATTTAACAAAACAAAATTTAAACAAATAAACAGACAACCCTCTGCCCCCCCAAAACAGAGGCCCTTTTCTGCTCATTTTGATACTGTGAGGTCCACTTCCTGTGATGGTGTAATAACAAGTGAAGATGCAAATTTAGCTGTTTGTGTATTTAGTTTTGTTTCAATACAAACATTTGTAAATATTTCTTTCCCACTGACTTCATGCTGTTTCAAAAAAGACGCAGTTCTAAAGTCATCTTCCTAATCTGACAGAAGGTTTAGGGTCACCCCAAAATATGGACATGTGATGATTTTAACACCCATCTTTACTTCAGACTGTTTGCCATGACTGTTGTCTTTTTTAACAGCTTCACTGAAGAATGTAATTGTGGAAGGAATGCTCACAATAGACCAGAATTCTTATTCTGAACTGTAACTGATGCCCACAGCATGCCATGAAGAAGAGAACTGCAAGATAGGAAGAAATAAAAGTCAAAATCTAATATAAATGCTAATGTACTTATGTACTAAGAATCTAGCAAAATCTGAAATAAAAGATGTGCCTTCATTCTAGACCAGAAGTCTGAATAGCTGCTTATTGCTTCTACACATGAAATGGCCTTAAGAAAATAAAAAAAAAAAGGATTTTACTCCCTGTGTTCCATTTCTCTTCATTTGTATAATTAACTTAGATATTAGACTAGGGTGATGCATGCAGAACTTTAAAAACCTAATATTTGCTGAAATATTAGCTGTGTGTAATTTAACTGTCAATAAAACACAATCAGGACCTGCTATGTGCATACTTTTGGCAGCTTAGCCACCTAAGAGCTAAAAAAAAAAGAAAAAGAAGCTGGTAAGTACATGAGAGAGAATGGAAGCAATTATGAATTTTGTTCAAGGTAAGAATTTCTAAATCAACTCCATTTTCAAAAATAGGCATTTAAATATGCAATATCCAACCTGGAAGGCAAAAAGTTCTCAAAAAGGAGCACAAGTAGACAACTGTTTAGGAACAGTCAGGAAATCTATTTTAGCTAAAATAAAGCAAACATTTTAGTCTGCTTTCTCCATTAAACTCCAACAGACCACCATTTTCTCTCTTTTTTTATTTCTATTTAAATTATCTTTATTTTAATTTCCTTCAGTTCGAATAAAAGATTGCCAAAGAAAATTTATGATTTTCTGTAGGTTTTATAGACTGTAAAAAATTTCTAAAGTATTGTCCTGAGGAGGAATATTTTCAAAACTAAGCGGTAGATAATCCTTTCCAGGTTCATATTTTGCTAATCCTTGATAAAACCAAATAAAATTAGTGATGGTAAGAAGAAAGGAGGAGAGAAATTTTGTTTTCTTTTAATACATCATATATAAAATCATGTAATACACAAATGTGTACAGTGAGAACTCCTTTGATGCAGCTGGATCTATAAAGTTCAAGAGCACTGCATTCTTCTCTTTCAGGACAGAGTGGGCTGGCAGCTGCAGTAACCACTAGCCTGGAGAATTTCTTGTGTGCTAAATCTAAACAAAACTGAAAAATCCACCACAAATAAAAAAAAAAAGGAAAAATCACAGATACTGTACTGCATAGGCCTACAAAATATTCACGAGGGAGTACTAGCCTTATTATGCAAGTACTTTCCAAGGTATGTACACCGCTCTTGGGTTCAGCATTTATTTTAAAAGCAGAAAAATGTACAGTAAATTGTGGTAGATCTACAACTTGCCTACAGAGGAGCCCAAATCCTGACTTTTCCTACTTGGATGCACCTGAAAGAAAGAACCAACAGTAGCCACCACCTTAGTGTGTGTGCATTTAAGGTAATCATTATGCAGCTGGTTGAACTTCCTGACTACAGAGGAAAACCAAATTGGGCTGCTGGCAGAAATTCCTGTGTCAGGTGCAGGTTCTCTGCATCCGGAGCCAGGGTTCAGCTTTTTATTGGCTTGACTCTTATACCTAGCACTGTTATGAATACTTCTTTTTAACTAATATAGCAGCTCCTGGTGCTCTGCCCTCTCACAGAAACATACCTTCTTCCCTCTTATAGTGATATAAATCTTGGGGCCCCAAATCCTAGTGGATGCCCAGACTCGTATCCTTCCCTCATTACTGTGGGAGTGCTGTAGTAATTCATCTAAAGGGAGAAATTAATGCATTGCTCATAGTGACAACAGAAATTACTCTGGCAGTCCAGGGGAAATTGGAATATAATGCACACATGGCAAAGGCAGAGAGTGGATGGCACATCCTCAGCTTGAAATTACAGAATTATTTTCAGCTATTTTCCTAAGAAAATATACACTATGCACAGACCACATGACACAGAAAGGAGTAATGTATGCAGTGAGGGTTACATGGAAACAGCCGAGAGATGAGATATAGGTCTGTAAGATTCCTACTTGTAGTCCACTTTGTTCTTTAATACATATTTTGAAAATTCAGTCTGACTGTTTACCAGGGATTCAGACTGCACAGAGATATTAAAACAATGTCCTGGTAGTACAAATACTTCATACTTACAAAAAAATCCCACCAAACTACTAAACCTTTCTAGTCATGACTCATTCATCAGCTTTGGCAGAGCACTTGTTTGCATTTCTAGTGTCATCAGTGATGATGACTATTAAATAAACTTCAAAATAGGGTTTATTTAATCTGATATGACTTGATTGAAAACATGGCTGTTTAAAGTTTTTTCCCTCTTCCTCTATCAGGTGGAATAGAACAAGGTACTGATAAGCAGGGCAATCAGAAGTGTTTTAACATTACGACTAGCATATTTATGATCTTGCTTTGAACGATGAAGCATTCAATTATAATGGTGGGCTATAAGGACAGAGTTGATGCTCCAGTTGTCAAAATGGTCTAGAGATGGTGCTTGTTAAAGAAGTAGCTTGCAGACAAGTGCCTTACTCTCTCTGCACTACAATAAATGCAGCCTTAGAAGTGATATAAACCTTAGATAAGTGATCAGCTGCAGTCTCTAGAAGGGTTGTGTGAGAGTCCAACAGCTGGGCCAAGAAGAAATAAATCATAATTGTCCCTTCTGGAATTCAGGCTTATCTGTAAGGCAATATTCTAGAAAAATAATAGTCTGGCTAAAGTTGAGGGTTGAAAACAAACAAACCCTCAAAAAATCTTTCATTGTTTTTGCAATTCAAATGTGAAAAGAACATTTTATTGTTCTTCCCATTTATGTTTTTTATGCTGGGTATATTTCTGATCACCACAAATGTCTCATATACAGACGTATTTATGAACACCCATACCTGTATGTCCAGCTTCACAAAGAAACCTCTTCTGGGTAGCAACAAGAATTTTCTTAGATCTCTATAAAAGTTATCCAACTATCCATTATCTCTCTTTTTCTTTTTTTGTTTGCTTTGCTTTTGGTTGGTTGGTTTGGTTTATTTTATCATCTCATTCAGTAAAATAGAATTGTGTGTACTGCTCTTACTCTGAAGAAGCCTTACATAAAGGGATTGGGAAAAGAGTAAACTATTCATTAGCAATCCCAAACATACACAAGTTATTACAAAGGCAGGTAAACCAAGGGTATTAAATAAAAAACTCAAGTTTTTGGGATCATATCCCATGGTCTCTCACTTTGTGTACTGAACTGCAAAGCTGCTCTGATGTTTTTCAGTCATGTAACTCAATCCCATGTATTGCAAGAGCTTTGTCTTCAATTTTACTATCAGCAAGCAGAATCACAGTTTGTGCACAAACACTTCTTCCTCTCAACCTCCCTACTTCTTTTTTCCTCCATTTCAAAAGTTCGAGTTCTTCCCAGGGCTACATTAGAAAGAGAGATACCTACCTAAAATTGGTACCTGCCATTTATCCACAGAACAGTTTGAAGTCTTTTTTGGACTATAAACTGCTTCCACCTCTTTAGAAATGCTAATGTCCCATGGCTGGATGAGCCATGGTTATCTGCTGTCCTCAAACAGATTTCTCAGTAAGTTCTAAATAAATGATTAGCCCACAGAGAGATAAAGTGTTCTTTCCTGCATCACACAGCAGTGTTCAAATTTCAGGTTGAAGACTTTCCACACAATTAATCATGTATTTCATGGGAGCATGCACACTGAATCATATTTTATACAAGTTTATGAACTGGATCAATGCACACAGCTTACTTACTACGGGATCTTGAGTGACCTTTTGAATTCAGTCACAGAGGGGCAGACTGGTCTTTGAAGGAAAAGTCACAAGTGACTTTTTGGAATAATGGTTAAGCATTAAATCCCACAATAAAGGCATATCTTAACCTTTTCACTTCCCTGCCCATTGAAAAAAATCAGAAAATAGCTGAGCAAGGTAAGGCTTATCCATATTTCTAAGCAAGAGGGAAAGTGAAATTAGCAGGAAATATTGGGAGTTAATTGGGAGTATAGTAGAAACTTGGTAGTCATAATTCTCCTTATCACACTAACTCTAGTTATGCTCCTAGACTTTTATCTGTTCATTGAGAAAGCAGTAAATTATGAAATAGGCTTGGTTCTTAATAAATATTCATAACCTCAGGGCATTGAAGAGTACAGGCAGAATCCTGTGCTGATCATTCCTTCAGGTCCCAGGATATGAGTACTTCAGAATACAGAATGAACAGGGAGAGTTTGTTTTAATTCCTCTGCAGTACTAAATTTTGCTTTTGAAACAATATAAAGAGTTACAAGTACCAAAAATTGCTACTACTTTTATGTCAAAAAGTGTAGAATCTGATTTAAGCAGCAGAATTTACTGGGTGTGGCCCTGTCTGGCAGTGCTAATAAGGCAGCTGCTTGCCCTCTTCTGAAAAAATGTCATGATAGGTCTGTGGCAACTATGCAATATTTCAAACATCATCAATAATTTTTCATGTTCATCTACTGGATTTTTTTCATATGCTGCCATTATCTGACCTGATCAGAAGCAAGTAGAATGAAAGGAATCTGCTTTTTAATTTTCTCATACTCTTATCTCTCACAGGATTCAATATTCACATTCTAATTACAAAATAATGAGAGGCCAATAATTTATTCCATCTTGGTGAACATTCAAAGATTTCAGTTTCTGATTTTAGCTGTTTTCTACCATAGAAGTCTTTCCCACCATCTGAAAAGACATACTGGCTTCTGGTTTAAATGAACTGAAAAAATACTATTAAAGAGGAGAAGTAATGAATAAGATTATACTGAGATATGCTTTTAAGGCAAGTTAGAGAAAGAACGAGAGTTTCAACATGTTCCTACAAATACTTTGGCCCACGTAAGTAATAAATATATTCTAAAGTAAATTGCTTAATGCTCACCTTCCTCACAGCATTTTTGTGCCAAACTACATCAGGATTCACCTTTTAAGGATCTTTCATAAACTGAGGCATATTGGGTTGAGCTAATCCTTGCATATGTGCCCTATTTCCTATTCTAGCGAGGAAAAAAAAACCAAAATCTGTCACATCATACCAATATTGGATCACTTCCTGTTAATCTTGTCCTTGTAAAAGCATCCATTCCATCAAATTGTGCAAATAAAGAATATAAAAGAAAAAGGTTATTTAGTGTTCCACTACATTGCATCAGTTTAGCCTTTGTATCTCTCTTATCTCAAAGAGATTTTAAGTACTGGTTAGGAAGGCAATTGGAAATCTAACATCCTTCATAGCTGTATGTTTATTGCATCTCCAAACCTAGTCCTGTGAACAATTTTGTTCTCCCAAACATTTGAAAAAAAATATATATATTTTTTGTTCCTAATGGGACCAGCTAGTAAAAGTGAATAGGAAACAAAGTCATTAAGGAAAAAAAAAGGCAATAGTTTTGGCAAGTATATCAGATGAAAAATTAAGTGCACTCCTTGTTCAACAGTGCAAAGAGAAGTTAATTCCTGAAAGTTTTTGCTAGGAGGCATTGTGTGGTATCTCCAAACTATGTGGGATAAGGATGGGGGCTGGGGAATGGAAGTGATCCAAAGAGTTAGGGATTAGATTCCTGAGAGATTATAAGAGTCATCTGGGGTTAACAAAATGAACAAAGTGAAGGAAAACATTGCCTGTAATGAAGTCTATTGATTATGAAACTGCCTCCAAAGGGAGCAGTGTTTGCCTTTGAAGAGCACAACCAATGAAAGCACTAAAGACAGCTTGTAAAAGGACACAGCTGAACTAACAGAGAATGGTACTTGACCTGGGGAGAGTTTTAGCTTTTTAAATTTTTTATGCATAGTATGGTATTTGTGTATGAGTGCAAAATGTAATCAATGTTATTACCTGTCCCTATACAAGTGCCAGTGACGCTCTCTGCAGGTGCCAGCTCGTCTTGTGCTCCGCAGGAGCAAGCGACCCATCCTGTCAACTAAATGTCTGCAGTAACTAGAGACAAATCCAGTGTTCCACTTCTGGTTTAGTGCATTGAAATGAGGACTACTGTACAAACCTGTATTTCACTTTGAGAGTCGTAAGTCACTGAACTCCAGCTGCCCTATAACCAAAATTGTCGTATCATAAGTTTCTTCATGCAGTCATACAAATTACATCACCTATAGAAAAAGATCAAATCCCCACTGACTAGGGGAAATGCGTTTTAACTTCCATCTAAACCAAACCAGTTTTTACTCCAACATACTCATAGAAGTTTAGTCTGCAGAATTATCTATTTAGTTCCTGACAAAGAAACATACTAAGTTTTTGGCCTCATTTGGAAGTTACAAAAATTAATTGTAAAAGACAACTATGTGGGTTTCTATTGTAAATAACTAAAACACATCCACAGGAAGTCAAAGCATGCATCATGCTGTTTGAAAATGTAATAGCTTCCTAGAGATAAAGGATAATAATTCTGTTCCCTCCCTGCATCTACCCTCTCCCCAACAAGAATCTTTAAGTCTCCCCACTCCTTGACCCTTATTTTCCCAAAACATTGGTTTGGAGATTTCCTCAGCAAAGACTTAGAATTTTAGCAGCCCTATGAACTACTACACCAGAAAAAGCATATTATACGCAGATGCAAATTAGATGGATGAAAGCAATACCTAGTTTAAAATTGTTTTAATAAAACAGTCAATGATGTTGAAGAACACATTTTGTCTCAGTCATAAGTGATCACAGCAAGGAAAACAAACAAACACAAAAAACCCAAATAAAAACTAAACAAATCAGATGTGTGTAGTTCCAAGTCAAGTCTCAGAGAACTTCCCAAAACGGCAGTGCATACTAAAACCTACAGGCCAAATTCTTTCTTAATATTCCAGTGGTGACTTCAATTTAAAAAAAAAAAAACTGAACAGGTTCAATAAATAAATCTTGATCAACCCTATTTAATTGTGTATTTTGTTTGCTATTTTCAGTGTCATAAACTGCAGCTATCTTTCTACTTAAGGTTTTGATCACGCTCTCCTTTTCACCCTCACTCTCATATATCTTACCTTACTACTTTGTACTTCAAGTTTAAAAATTAGCGGTCTGCTAAAACAGTGTGTGGAGAAAACATCTGGTTCTGGAATCAGATTTAGGTCCTCCACTCCTCAGACATGCAAATTGTGATGATTTGCAACTACAGCCTCTAAAGTCTTATCTAATTAAAACATTTGGTAAGAAGACACAATATTTTTTGTAGACTTCTAGAACACAATTTAAATAAATGTTCCAGGCCTCATTTCCAAAGCATTATAGGTGACCATGTGGATGTGCCATGATTGTTGCAAAAGCCGTCAAAGCTGAGAGAATTTGTATGATTTTTTACAGATATTTGAGAAAAGTCAGTCAGTGAAACTAATATGAAACCCTATGCTTGTAAGTATAATGACCTAGAGTAATTATTCCAATAGAGACAGAAAAAGGTGGTGGTATAAAATGATTAGGAATCTGTAATCTTCCAAAAGAAAAGATAAAATGAGTGCCACTCAGAATATCTATGTTGCTAGACAATTAACCCTCAAAGGGGATCTGTCCTACCCTTAATAAAAATTCACTTAATATCTCCAGAGAACTAAATTAATGCCAAAATGGAGCTACATGTAACTGAACTTGTTGCCTTCCAGTCACTCAGTAACTCTCTACAAATATTGCACAGCACTTAGTGGGATTAGGGCAAAATCAACCATAAAAGGCATTAATTGCACAACCATGAAGCACACAATTCTCTTATTGCTATAATCATATCAGACCAGCAGTAAATTTCTGTGTTGGAAGTGCAGATCCAATGATATTAGAGTGCATATTGATTCTGGCTGTTTGCTGGAGATAGAAGTCAAAGCCTTGGAGAGAGCTGGAGCAAACGAAGACCATACAAAGTAATATTTAAACTAAAGAGATTTTCATATCTTAGTTAATTGTTGGGAGTATTTACACAGTATTAATTATTACTAAATGCAGCTATTTTATATACTATCTGAATAGAACTTTATTGCTAGCTTTGTTAGCTAACTTTTAGTTAATCTATACCTGAAGGGAGAGAAAGACTTTCACCAAACACTGTTTTCCCAACAACCACAAACCTCCATGCTTTAGTTTTCAGTTACATGACCTGAACATTTTCTTATGAACTAGAGGAAGGAGAAAGAATTCTGTTTTACCTTCTCTCAAGTACCATCTCTTACTAAAAGAGATATCAGTTTCTCATTTGTGTCTGACACTAAAAAACAGGGCAGAAGGACAGAGCTAATTTTCTGGTATTTAGTATTCTTTTTTATCCAAATAGATACAGGTGGTCACCGTTGGATTCAAGCATTTCCATGCTTAAGTTGAATGTGAATACACACTCTCTTTTTCAAATATATTTGAGTAGAATTAAAGATGGTCAATACTCAAAACACTGCACCACACTGGATTACCAGGAACATCCCATCCCATGCAACAATTAACAACTACAAATAGAGTTTTCTCCTGTTGAAAAAAAACAAAAAAACTTCTGTCTTTTAAGAAGAGATCAGGCCATGAATGCACAGATGTAGGGTCTCAATTTAGAATCATATTACCAGAATGAAAACAAGAAAGTTTTTTTGAGCTAGAAGGTAAGCCTCACTTTCCAGTGCTCCTGAGTAAGAAACTGCCCAAACATGGCAATTAAGCCTTAATAGGGCCTGCCTAAACTCCCTCCCTTATTCTGTGCTCCTTGCAGTCCATGACTATTCAAGAAAAGCATGATATCACTGGGGAAGCAGCAGATGTTTCTCTCTGTGCTTCTATATAGGCAGACATTCATGGAGAATATTCTCTTCTGGTAAAACTAATATTTCCCACCCCCCCACCCCCACCCCCACCCCCACCCCCACATCCCCCCATCCTTTAAAGATGTTCCACATTGAAAAAGAAGGATAGAGGGATGGTGAAATTCAGCTTCAGCAGTACCCAGCTCAAGATAACACTTTCAAACCCTGTCGTTCTTAGATTTTCAACAGTATTATTCCTTTAAAAAGAAGATAAAAACAAACAAAACCTAGATTGAAAATAAACCTCAAAAAAAAAAAAGTGGTATTTTTCTCCATTTTGTTTGTTCAACGTCATAAGCACGACAACTACTAGTTAAGTCAGACTTGGTAACTAGATGTATTGTGTATGAATATATACCCAACCCAACATTAAAAGCAAACTCTGCAGCAGCTACAGTATTTTAAGCAGTTACCAGCAGATCTTTTTTCAAATGTATCTTCTAAGTCTTCCAGTAATTACTACTTGTATGCAACATAACATTTTTCTGTCTCATTAAGAACGCAAAAGTATAATTAGATCTGTTGCAACCCCCCAAACTGTTTAGCATAACTTGTTATAAAAGATATAAAAATAAAAACAAAACCTTTTTCTCCAATACAGGATTAAGAAGACACACTGGGAGCACACTTGAAAACAAGACTAGATCTCATAGATACATCTAAGCCAACAATATGTGGCTTAGATGTATCAATTATCTGTGTCAGTAAGATCATATGTACTCACAAGATAAATTTGGTATTTGTTTAGAAATCACAGACTTCATAGAATATGTGTTATGTGTGTGGTAACATTTAATATAAATGAAACTACTAAGTCAAAGTGAACAGCTGCTGTGCAATCCCTTGGACCGGCTAAAACATGAGTAGCTCTTTAGTATCCATCCAGTAAAAAGTGCTTCACTTAAGTCCCAGTAAACTGCATATTAGCTGAGGTATCTGAAACCACTGTGAGGTATCCAGCTTTTCTCTTTCTAGCTGTCACTTTTTTCATGGCAATTCATTCCTTTCCTAAAATTTACCTCTAAAGCTGAAAGAGGCACTGGAAGAAAATTCAGAAGCAACAGCAACCATTGTGAAATAAGGTGTCACAGCACACTGAATCCCTAGCACTGATGCTGGGGTAGAAAGTAGATTAAGCAAGCTAGGCAGCTATGAATCTGAGCTATAAAACAAAATTCTAGTTTAAAGCTTTTCAAAAATACTTTTATTTTCAATCTGTAACCTAAAATCCTGTTTGTACACATTTGCTGTATAGATCCTTTTGTTTTACTGCTGAGCCTGTCTAGAGCTAGGGCAGGGGGAGAAGGAAGATGAGAGAAGAATCAGGAGAAAACTGAAGTTTTTAACAGCATCCAGGGGCTAAGGAGCATTTCTGTCAAGGATCAGCCTGAAAAAGAGTCTGGGTGGGAATTGTACTGCCTGTGACAGCTTCTGGGAAGAAGCTCCCTCAGGCAGGTGTAAGTCAATAAATACTCTGTTGCAAAGGAAAGGTGGTTGAGAGACACACCAACAGTTCTGGGTGAACTGTGTATTATTATTACCCCCGGCAAAATGAAGCTGACAAATTCCTTCACTCCCAAACAGGTGGCATGCATCCAGCAGAACACAGAAAAATTTTAACACTGGAAGGAACACCAACATGCATTTTAAAATCTGAAATCCACCTCCAATCTCTTATCTGTAGCCACTGAATGGACATAGCTTGTATTTTCTTCATGGTATTATTCCAGTAACCAACTTTATTGGCAATAGGTGTGACAATCTTTAAAGCAGTGATTAGAAATGACACAAAGTGATTTTTAATAAAGTGCTGAAACTTGGAAAATAGCAGCAGTAAGATCATTCACAATCACTGATCATATTGCTTTTGCCAAAGAAATACTCAAATGACTTCATACCTTAATTAAAACGAGCTAGTGGAAGCAGAGGAATATGCTATCATGCACAGGAAAGGTTCTGGAGCAGCTGGTAGCACAATGCTGTCCCATTCAGTTTTAAACTGCTCAGCCATACCTGGCTGATTCACCCTCTTGTCCCTCAGGTTTCACTGACATTCTGCTCCTGCCTGGCTCGCTTTTTTATCAGTTTTGCTACTTTCAGTTGTTGAGAGATGACAGTTGTTTCAGCTGCCATCCAGATGGTTTTGAGTCCCCTGACTTTTTCCTTCAAATCATCAAAAGCCTTACACAAAAGGTGTCCAAAATCCCTAGAAAGCAGATTCTGGCCTGAATTAAAGTCAGGATTTCCTCACATCAGCAACTATTGCAAGGAATGTCTCTTCTGAACTAAACTCACATGCCACTTTGGCTTTGCCATCTCTTAACACCTGCACAGTAGCCTGTGTATGTAAGACCTTTCAAACATACAGAACATAATATACACCACTCTCTTCCTGGTGAAAAATTTGGGAGGCAAGAGGGAAGAGAAAGAAAAGCACCACTTGAGAGACTGGTAATCTTGATTAACTCAATATGAGCAGATGCTCAGATAGCATGGTTCAGACAATAATGGTGCAAAGCACAAAGAACAGGGGCACAGATCTTTCTTGAAATGTGAGTTTTAAAAAGGACTAATTTTCTAATGTAAAAACAGCTCAAAAGAAACCAAGTTCTCTGAGAGCCTTATTCCATATCCTTTGTGGAAGTACCTTCACAAGAAAGCTTACTGACTGTCGATGTGACAGCCTTTAAAACATCTATCGGTTCAAAAGGAGGCAAGTTTTCAAGGTCTGACACTCCTAGAAATGCAACTGTAGTGAAATGACAAAAAATTAAATGTTCCTTTGTCTGATCCAATGAAAACCCAAAGCTTGTATTTCACTTAACTCACAGGTTGTTGGACAATCACAAGTTGTCCAACTGCTTCAGAAAAAAATCTTTAAATCAACCCAGTTGCATTTGGGAATTCTGAGAACTACTCCAGCTCAAAGACGACAGCAGGAGCATCAGCCTCCACAGGGAAGACAAATGTGTCTGCCCTTCTCCACCTAACACCCTAAAACTCCCTGTATCATATAAACTCACCATAAAACTTGCTCTCAACTTATCAAGAAGACCAAAAATATCAGCACTCTGACAGCCTCTGGGCATTCATAGAATCATAGAATGGCTTTAAAGACCTTTAAAGATCACCTAATTCCAGACCACCTCCATCCCTGCCATGAGCAGGGATGCCATTTGCTAGGTCAGGTTGCTCAGGGCCCCATCCAACCCAGCCTGGAACACTTCCAGGGATGAGGCAGCCACAATTTCCCTGGGCAACCTGTTCCATTGTCTCACCACCCTCACAGTAAACCTGTCCTCTTTCAGTTTAATACCACTGCCACAATGTGGCCTTCCAATACCTAAAAGAGTTTCATGAAAAGGAGAGGGACATTTTATATGGGCAGATAGTGACAAGACAAGGGGCAACAGTTTTAATTCTGTAGGTCAAGGTGGAGTTGACAGGTCCCTGTGTGCCAGCTAGGAAAAACAACATAACAGTCATAAATATATGACTTTTTATATAATTATATACAAATATATTTAAAATTTAAACACCAAATATCTTTGTTGAGGGATAAATGCCAAATGGAAAAAGTGGGAACTAACATTTCATAAGGAGCAGGCGGGTTTTTTGGGCTGTTTTTTTTTTTTTTTTTTAAGACCATATGCAACCTGAAGCAATAATTCCAGCACTACCTTCAATTCTGGTACATGTTACTTGAAAAGCCTCACTATAAGTCCATTCCCAGTTTTCCTGAAAGACTTCTCAGCAATTTAGTAGCATTCTACATGGGTCTCCAGATTTATTTATTAGGATGGACACCAATGCTTTCAACTTTGTGTATTTTATCAATTAAAGAAGAAAATATGCTAAGCTGAAGGCAAACAGAGACATACAGAACAAAAAAATCCTTTTTTTTCCTCATTACAGGACATTGAAAGTGCTCTCTAATATGCTAACTTCTACTCCTCTTTGCAACCCAGTTTTCTTCCAGTGTACTTTTGCTTTAAGTTCAGGTTTCACATTTTCACTTTTAAAGCTTCATAAATCTCTGCCCTACCAAAATCTGTCCTTTTTGCCTCATGGACCTTACTCCACCTCATTAAACCTTTCATCTCCTTTTCTTCACATGCTCTTTTCATGCTGCTATTCCTGTTCTTGAAGATATCCAGTGCACCCACTCGCTAATTCTTCCAGCTGTACCCCTCCTAAAAATTATTTAAAACAAGCCCAGCAATAAGTTAAACACTGAATTCAGAATGCTTTCTTCAGTGTAACACCCACCTAAGCCCATATTGGTCCCTTACATGGTGCTATGGAACTTTTCTAGGATTTCCGTCTCTATTGGACATGACTTGGGAAAAAAAAAAAGCGCCAAACTGGAAAGAGATTATTTTTTTTCTGTCTAAAAGTCATTCTGCCTCCTCATTCTTCCTGCACTTTAATTGTAAAGTGTCAGTTATGTACAGATTCAAAACTGCCCACGAAGTAGTCATTAAAAATACGTATTAACATCTTCACAAATGCTGTATTAAAGCTCATGCAAATTTGATGAGTAGATGCAGAATTTTCCCTAACTGCACGTGTAGCATTTACAGAACATCTTAACACAAATGCCTCAGTATTTTTTGTTACATCCCAGCATTTCACATTCTGAATGCAGAGATGGAAGTTAGCACTGTTTATACTTTAGAATAATTATTAAAAAAAAAAAAAAGTAGATACAGAAGGTAAATAAGCATTGCTTTAGAGGCTGATTGGTTGCAAAGCAACTTACTGGGCAAAGCCTCCAGCGCTGCTGCCACAGTCGTGCTCCGGGGCTGGCCAAAGCCTGCTCCTAGAATGACACCCGGTGGCCACCAAAGCGAACAGCACGGTATGATCCCTGCCCTCCATCCTCCCTGCTGCGCTCAGGAGCACGAGCCATCACTGTGACAGCCAGGCATCAGCTGGAAATTCTCCACAGGAATCGGCAAACCGCAGGGAAACCCTGTGTGGCTTTCCAATTGATATGCCTACAAATTTTGAGTAACACATAATGCTTTGGTTAATTATGCACCATTTGGTTTTTCATTTTTGTGCGGTGGCATGAGACTAGTGGCTAATGATTTCAGAAATATCAGAATGAAATTTCTTGTTTCATTCTGGAAAAAGCTAGCAATGGGTGAGTGGCATTTCCAAAGTTTGACTGTGCATGTTCAGGATTAAACCTAAACCTGTTGTTCCAAGGTAGGTTTAAGAATAGTTAATCTATTCTTAAAAGTTAGAGGAGTGAAATGCATTTATGTAGTGTTGTTATATGATGAAGAAATCCAAATTAGAGGGAGATATTGTCAGGCTTAAAATAACTTTGAACAAGGTAAAACCGTAACAGTGTTTCAAGAGTTCATCAAGTTTAAAGCAAGGAATCATGCTCTAGAAAAACAATTGGCAACATCAGTAAGAGTTAAGAGGTTCTTGACACATTTCATTCTGATTAAGTACCACATGAGTCAGAGCAGAGCTTTTTTTAAGTAACAGCCCAGTCAAAAATTATTTGATAATATTCAGTTCAGTTTTTATGGTGTTACATTCTTAGGACTTCTGGAAAGTGAAATGAAAACAGACTATTACTAGTCAATTTTTATATATCTTATTTTATTTCTTAGGTCACGGTCAAAATTCCTGGTGATGCCCTACACCTCTCTTTATAGCAGCTAGGGGTACCACAGAAGATATTTTCCCTTTTTTCCTTTGGACAAATACCTGGTTTTTCTCTAGTAAGTACAAAGTCAAGTAAATAAAACTTCACAGACACCCTCGCACAACTGAAATTTTTAAGGCAATGTCAACTCTGAGCTGCCTTAGGTGACTCTTGTACCATTTACCCTCACTGGGCATGGGTGTGAGGGAGGTGGTGGGCAAATACCCAGCCTTTACAACCCTGAGCCCTGAAAACTGGTTTACCACTTCCTCATCTCAGCTGTGCCTTAACATCTCTACTTAGAAAGATAAGTGTTAAAACAACAAAGATAATTGTTTATATAAGCATAATGAAATTATTCAGGTACTTTGTCTGAAGCAATAGTTTATTAAGACACTTTAGCATACAACAGCTGAAAGAGATTACCACTGAACACAAAACGGCAGGCATAAAAACTACACCAGTCTGGAAACAATGACAAAAATGTGTCACTTATCAGTAAGTTATACACGTGCTCCCGCTGGCCAACCAAGCATGCAAGAATTTAAAGCTTGTGGCAGATCCAGTGACTGCATGAAATCTAAACAAATAAGAAGCATAGCAATGGGAAGAATGACCTCCTACTGTATTAAGTTTAAAGCCGGATATTGCCAAGAGACATGCAAAACTGTTGGAGTATGCACACAGATAATCCTTGAGATACCATGGAACCAGACCAAAGATAGCATTGGCAAGGCAGATGGAGGGTTAAAATGCAGCCTTATAAACTGCTGCCAGCTGCCAGAACTGAGCTGGGATTCAAAGCTGTGTTCCACAAGCAAGGCTGTGACTGAGCAGCCTTCAGAGAGAGACTAGTCCAAGAATCTCCTTTGATCTTATTCTTTAGTGGATGCAGCCATGTTTTTCAACAGTTGAAAAGTTTTTAATTTTTAAGTTCACTTGCTTTCTGTTCACTGAAGAATGAAAACTTATTATTAGTTGGGAAGTACAAATAGTAATTGCCAATGTGTACATTTTGTACTCCCTCTTCCACCTGCTCCCTCATGCTAGATTTCTGTGTTAAGCCAAATTTTGGTTTAAATGTACTAGAATCAGGTTTGGGAAAACAAAAAATTTACAGTATCAGTGTAAACCAGCTATAAGGTACTAAAAGGCACAGCACAATATTTTAGACTGTTGTATTTACACCCAGCATATGTTGTCATCTTTATACAGCTTCACATATACACTTTATTAGGGTCAAAAGGGGTATGATTGTGGACTAACAACTTGATTTGAGGAGGTTGAGCAATCCCATAAAGAATCAAGAACAATCTCAATAACAGTATTTTGCAATGGTGGTTTCTTTCACGTATTACACTAAATCCAGTGTGTAGTAAAATTTGTTCCATGTGACAGAAATTCTACCTGCATGTTATTTCAAGTTCTAGCTTTCCAAATTCCCCACCCTTCTCCTCTCTGAATTTCAAAAGTCATGTCTGTCTTTTAGAGGAGAAAAATCAAACACAGCCTACAACAACCATCCTGCCCTACTCCCTAAATCCTAAGATAGTCTTCCAGGTTCCAGAAGTAAATGTATAAAAGCAGAGATGCAGAGGCGAGCACCATCCCCAAATCCACCAGAGGCAGACAAGTGCAAAACTCGTATCAGTCACAACTCTGCTGTCTTCCAAGCTAATTCTTAACTCCTAGGTCTCTGGGAAATGAACCATATGAAGTCACTTCATGTCAAACATTCAAGGTAAATTCTTTACTGATGTTTGGTTGCTTGCTCATTAGATTGCCTTTAGTGAAAACTTCTCTTCAGATGATCATTTTTCTCCAATAGTTTGAACAGTTACAACTCTCACATTTTCTAAATTCTCACCATGAATTACCCTGGTGAGATTTTGCAAAGTATCTAAATGAACTCCTGTATAGTTCTGGCAACAGTAAAATTTCTTACTTCTTTCTGAACGCTTCTTTCATTTTTGGCATGACATTTACATTCCCAAACTTGACAGACACAGCAATAGTTAGTCTTGGCATTCACTGTTGTGCAATTCCAGTTCAAATGTTCATTTGTGTACTTTTTTTAAAAGAATTCCCTCTGGCTCTTCCCTTTCAGCACAATTTTTCTTTTAATTATTGTTCCATGACAAAATACAAAATATTTTGTTGCAGAGGTGCAAGATCAAGGTATTTTGATACCTTACAGGATAATTCAGAATAACTTGCTGATGATAAAACTGGATGGGAGAAGCTGATACACTTGAAGGCTGTGCTGCCATTCAGCAGGACCTTGATAGGCTGAAGAGCTAGATGGAGAGAAACCTAATGAGGTTCAACAAGGGCAAGTGTAGGGTCCTGCAACCTGGGGAGGAATAATCCCAAATACCAGCACAGGCTGGGGACTGACCTACTAGACAGCAGCTCTGTGGAGAAGGAGCTAGGAGTCTTGGTGGATGACAAGCTGTCCATGAGCCAGTGGTAGCCTTGGGGTCAGGGGTGCCAATGGGATCCTTGGGAACATCTGCAAGAGTGCACCCAGCAGGTTGAAATCATTGATCCTGCCACTCTATTTGGCCCTAGAGAAGCCACAACTGGAGTGCTGTGTCCAGTTCCAGTCCCTGCAATTCAAGGAAGACTGGACAAGGTCCAACAGCGGTCACAAAGATGATTTGGGGTCTGGAGCATCTGTCTTAGGAGGAGAGATTGCAGGAGCTGGAGAGGGGAACTCATAAATTCACTTAAATGTCTCGAAGGTGGGTGTCAACAGAGTTGTGCCAGACTCTTTTCAGTGGTGCCCAGAGACTGGACAAAGAGTAATGACCATAAAAAAAACCACAAGAAGTTTCAGCTCAACATGAAGAACTTTTTTACTTTGAGGGTGGTTGATCACTGGAACAGCCTGGCCAGGAGGTCATGGAGTCTTCTCTCTGGAGGCGTTTAAAACCCAACTGGAAGAGTTCCTGTGTCACCTGCATGAGGAGACCCAACCTTGGCAGGGGATTTGGACTAGATGAGCTCCAGAGATCCCTTCTAATCCTAACCATCCTGTGATGCAGCATCAGTTCTTTAGATTTATAAAAAACATTTTCTTTACTTAGTTTTCCTGTTCTCCTCTCATATTTACTTCCATCTTTTCTTACAGAATCACCATTGGCTAGGAACCCTTTTTTTAAAAATTGTGCATTAACTCCTTCTCTTTAAAATACTTTACTATATTAAACAGATGCATAAACTCATTTGTAATTCCAAGCCACGTATCACTGATAATGTGCAACGGAGATCTGCCTCTGTTTTGCCCACCAGGATATGCTTTTCTTTTTATTCTAAGCTGAGCTGATGACATTGCAGTCATAATATTTGATTAAAATAAACAAATAAAGCAAACTCTTTTAAAGGCAGGGAGAGGAGAGAAGACAAATGAGTCAAGTAGGGATGACAAAGTTCTCAAGGACTGAGAAACAGTTGCATTAAATCCACAGCAGAGACCCCACCCTTACTCCACAGGAATGTGGCTGCCATACAAAGTTTCTGTAAACGTTGCAGAAAGATATTTATACACACATACATGAAGAGTCCAAGGACAAAAGACATCTAAGCTGTGCAATGCAGACACTCAAGTAAATAGATATTAGGAATTAAAATCCCTCCAGCATGGCACCTTATACCATTTGAAAACCTCACATTCATTTGTGGAGATGACAAGAATATTAATTCTGCATTCTACATTCTTGTTCTACATCATTTTCCAGCATCACCCATTCCTAAAAGTAAACTAGAAATCAATACCATACCTTTTGTTTGATGAGCAAAAGTCAACTAATTTTTTTTAAATAAAGTTTACAATTAAAATAATTAATAGTTAAAAATTTTACTGCTGAGTAAGCATGAGGTTGTCACTGCACTGCAAGCAAGTTCTTTAAAGTTACACACACTTACAAATGCACATATAAAAGAAAACGTGAAAGAGACACTGCCTCCTGTGTGGCAGAAACAGAAGAGTAACTCCTCTCACAGTCATTTAAACTGCTGGTGCTCTAGAAACAGGGATGCAAAAGTTAAAAAAACAGGATTTTAACAATTTAGCAGGATAAATCTAATGAAAAATTACAAAAGTCAAGGAATGTTAGTTATGTAGGGAATTGGGTTTTACTGAGCATCTGGATTTTGCAAATAAGATTTTATGTAGTGAAAGCACTAGTTTCCCCTCTACTAGCAGGTCAATGACTCTATAAATAGCTACTATTAGCAAATGCAACTATCGCTTTTAAAAAGACAAGCGTTACCATGGTGACTCTACAGGGAAAAATCATGTAAAAGTCATGATTAAAAAGATCAGGAAAACCAGCCTTACATAATGCTCATTTTTCCACAGTAGAAGAAAGCGGGTACTGTGACATTTGCAGACAGGCAAGCAATGCAACAAGGGAGAGGAAAATTGTAATCATGAGGTGCTTGATTGACAAATACAATGTATAATCCAAACCACTTAGTGGAGACAAAATCTTTTGGCTGTTATTGCTGGCATAAATCCTATGAACCAATGAGAAAAGCAAGAGAGGACAAATTAAGCATGGGACACTAGGACAGGAATTGTTCAAACAGCAGACCACGATCTAGGTTGGGCTGTGAGTGAACTTTGCTGTGCCAGTGCATAACATCTCCCACATTCCTTTGTGAAACCTGAAAAATCCATTTTCAAGACAGATACAGCATACCAGTTTAGCTCCTGGCTGGCAGCTGGAACCTGAGCAGGTCTGCAACAGGTACACACAGTCCTACTGAATAGCAAATAAATAATAATCAGGAGCTTCAGGAAGGTTGGGGGGAAAGTGTCTTGCCTTGTTCTGAACACTTCAAAAAGATGGACAACAAACTTTCAACTCAGCTTTCTCAAAAGCCCTAGAGAAACCAAAGACTTTTTCCCTGAGATGGAATCACAATTCTCAGGCAAAAGCCTCTCTCCTTCAACAAGGGCAGCACTATTACAGGTATGACACTGATCTTTTTGCTCTTCATTTACCTTAATATATTAGAGAGAGGAGTTAGGCATGGTGTCTAGAAGGGATCACTCTGGGAAGGAGGAAAGCAAAAAGAAATGAAAAACACACTGGATTTTTTTTTTCTGCCAGGTAGTTTTGGTGACAAAGGTCTAAGCTACATGTGACAAGTCTACAAGCTCTGCTGCAGCAATGTCATTATATGTCATGGCATTCTACATCTGACATTTATTGAAGTTGTCTTCCTGGAAAGAGAGCAAAAAGATTGCAGCAGCTCACAAGAAATTGCAACCCTTCAATGGAAAATACAATTAACTTTATTTTTACTTTTAAAATTAGATATGGTGGCCTTTCAAATAAATAATAAGAAAATAAATGCTCCGTAAATTGAAATACACATAACTCACTGATTAAAAAACACTATGGGCTTAAAAAGCCTACAGCTTTGTTGAATTTTTAATGTAAGCTACCAAAAAAATCCACTAACACCCCAAGCATGATTTAAAAATATATTATACTAAGCAAGTATGTAGGTAGATGCAGGGAGAATGAATTTCATGCATTCTCAGTGCATGACAGAGTTGACAGATTAACAGTATTTCTCCTTAAATAAAAGACCAACTGGTCACAGCTTCGCTTTAAGGAAATGAGTCATGAAGAAATGATGTAATGATAATGCCTGCCTATCATTTGAGTTATTTAGGATACAAAATGCTACAACACATATGGAAACATTACACTTAAGTACTTTGTAATAAAATAAAATTAGGGAACATTCCAGAGGACAGTCTTTTGTAGCCCTCCAATCCCTTAACTGAAATACAGACAATGCCTATAAAACTAAAGGTTAAAAATATGGTGATGATCAAGTAAATCAGGCGTACACAAGGAAACACACAGGGAAAGAGGTAACATTTGTTAAGGATACTGTACCCCATCACTAAAATCAGTGTCTGACACTCATGATCTACTTTCCAGATTTTAAATTATCAAATAAGTGGTTTTTTACTGATTTTAAATTTGACGTTCAATCAAAATCTTTAGAGGAGGAAAAAAGAATCTATTGTGCATTCATCTTGGGGTGAGACATTTAGCTATAATAGCACAATACATTATTCGAAGCTACTGTTATATATGCATGCTAAATATATCTCTCTATATTCAGCATTAAAAGTACTGCACCGTAACCTCTCGGCCAAGACAAGAATTACTTCTTCTTTGGCTATGGCCACACAAGAGTTTAATAGGATGAGTTCAGCCAAATAGTTTTTCAAAAGAATTTGTTCAGCCTTATAATTTTTGTTCAAGATACCAATTCATTCTGCTTTCCAGGACTTCATTGTTCTTCCATAACCCTTTTTATACCTGTGCCACTGCCCTCAGTTCAATTATTCTCCATTCACAGCTAACCATCAAGCCTCAAGTCACTGTAAGTCAGATCAATGATTCAGCCATGTAAATCACTCCAAGTTACACTCCAGATCATGTAGGAGATCTGTCTTTCACACTTCAGCGGAGCTATGAAAACAATCTGAAGGAGAGAAGCAAAGCTACAATAGGAGACCTAGGACTTCCACCAAAACCAATCACAATACTGACTCTACTGGGAGATGATAGACAACACGATGCATACTGGGGTGTTCTGGTGCCTTAGCTAGGGCAAACTCACACAGCGTCACTGGCTCCCAACTCAGCATTTGGTAAGTTCTAACTCACACCTGAAGCAAAAGTAGCTTGGTTTGATATAAAGGGGTATGATTACCATGTAAGATCTTTTAACCAAGAAGTTAATTTAGCATTTCTTTTTCTACACCAGCATTTCATTCAGCCAGGTATGAAGCCTGTGCAAACTGCATTCATGGGAAGTAGCCAACTAGAATTGATTTCTGTACAGTTTTCATCAAAATAGAAAAAAATATATTAGAAATGGCTCCCAATATCCATTGTTGTTCATATAAGTACACGCATAAAAAACTGCGTGCATACCCATTCCCTCCCAACTGTTTAGCACACAGCTTAGGAAAGACTCAGAGAGGAATCTTCACCAATAGAGATTACAGAAATATTATGTTCCTGCTTGCCTTCACCCTGGAAAATAAACCTTAAAAGTTCGGCTTTCTTGCCCACTGAGCTCTTGACCTCTTTTTCAAGTAGACAAAGGATACTGCAGTACCCAGGCAGACACAAAAGGGCAGAACAGGATCTTACTTATTTCTTAGTCTTTGAAATAAAAATGCACTCATGGGGAACACATGATTCGCTACATGCCCAGATCCATTTTTGTTATGTAAATGGCCACATATAGACAGAGCCTCGACGACAATCGCATGGGGATCTATGCAGCAACAAAGTCATCCCTTACAGATAAGTGCAGGACCCCACCTAAAATTTCTGACTGGTGTTGTAGAAGATCAAAGACGATGATTAAATAAAATAACAATGGACCACGGAATGGTCCACAGGCAGCAGCAGCCTTTCATATTGTGACTGTAGAAAATTGTTCACATTACATTCACATTTCTTATAGCATATCTGAAAACTGTTTGCAGCTGTTCCATTAATTTTACAATTGGGGAAATGATTATTGGTGTAATATTATTAATGTCTAAATACTTGTATATTACCTGGTATTGAGATACCAAAAATACCTCTTCAGTTTCTAAAAGGAAATGATACCAGAAAGGCATCTGCAGTAAGTCTTTCAGACGTGCTGGAAATAAACAATTTGCCACAGAAAGCATGGAAAATTCCACCACCTTCCCCTGAATACTGGTAATATTACTTAATAGGAAGCACTGAGTCACTGGAATTTATTTCATATCCAGGAATGAGTCTGGTAAACAGGTAGGTCATCTGTTTATGTAGCAAGACACTTTGAGGAGAAAAAATCCTTTAGGACTCGTGTGGTGAGGGCAAGGAGGTCAGTGTGTTCCCAGTATCCAACCTGCTTTTTCCAAAATTCATTATGAAAGAGAAAAATAGAGTACTCCACTTCTGAGTGGCCTCACAAAAAACCCTCTACCTAAAAAAAGAGCCAAAGTTCAGGCTAATTTTTTTTTACTGAAAGAACTGTATTCACAGCTATATAATGGCCCTTAGGCTTACTGAGTGGAATAAAACTGATGCAGCCTAAACTGAAAATGAAGGAGGATGAGACATGAATATTTCTGTCTTATGTATAGCCTCTTTTGATAGTAAAGCAAATTAAAGGACATCCAAACCCATGAATACTAACAGATCTATTCAGGATAGAGGTCAGGTTCTGAAAACCAATTATAAATTAAAGCATAAATGCAACCATAAAGAATTGATCCTGGCAAACAGATAAATAAGATGCAGCACATATAGCCCAACTGCATAATCAACCATATGTGTGTGTGTGCACAAGAATCCAATAGGTACAATCAAGACTGACAGAGCAGCATGCCTCACTCATGAAAAAAAAGTAGTATTTTAGCTTTGCTATACAGTTATCTTCGGATAAGTGTAACAGCTATGAAATGTTCTGAATAGCTTTTATAGGTCACTAGTGATATTGCTGTACAACATCTCATGCTGCTGGCCCCTCAGTTCCACTTGGTAATTTGCAGGGAGGGGAATCTTTTGTACTTATTGAGAAAAGAACCAGTGAGATGGGTACACAACATGAATAGTTGTTTTGCATAAATATGTTAGCCCACAAAGGGGTTTTTTTTGGTAAATTTTGCTGTAATTTAGATGGGAAGGGACACACTGACCCCCTCCTATCTCCTTCTGCTCATTTTTTTCTTCACACCAGATCTGTCACATTCATCAGTGACACAGGAGAATGCACTGGGGACAGTTTAGAGAGCTTTGACAACTGTGGACAGGCCTCCATTTCCACAGAGAAATGGTAAAATGTCTGAGTCAGGCAGAGGAGTAAAGAGAAATTTAGTACAGGGAAAGGTACAGTCAAATCATTCCTCACATCATGATGTATATCTGTCAGAAGACATTATCACAGATAAGTCAAGGTTTCTTGACACTGCTCCAGAAGGGAGTCCTGACTAATGTTGAAACAATCCAGGAAAAAAACAAATAAATAATTGGGGCCACTTTATCAAAGTAAGACACAAATACTTTATTTTCACTTGTGGAAAATGGCAAGAGGCTAACTAACTCTTTGAAGAAGCAAAACAAGACATCTTTGAAAGAATATCCATTTTTCTTCTCCTAGTTACATAACGACGGAAAATTCTAGAGAACTACATCCTGCCTTCCTTCCTTTTTTGGGTCTTAAACTCAAGTTCTCCTTTGAATTAAGTCTTCTGACATAGAGGTACAGTACAAAGCAAAACCAGAACAACGACAAAGAAATAGAAAGAGAAAGAGAAAAGAACAACAAAACCCCAAGCAGAAACTAAACCACCCTCCAAACAAGGCTATCAAAAGCTTTCCCATTCTAGTACAGAGTGAACGCGTTTTCTGAACCTGCTGTCCCCATCCTTTGAAAGAGTCAAAAGCAGTTTGCAATGACACCTGCAACTAACTGTTCTGACCTAAGTACTGGTGCAAAAAAGCATCAGCATTTTTGCAAAGCTTTATTTGATTACCCTCTACAACAATGAAACCAAAATTTTTGATTTTTGCAAGTGAGTTCATTGGCACTGTCATTTCTGTTTCCTTTTCCTGTTCCCTAATTAAGGCTTGAAGAGTCTCATATTCCTTACAATATGCTCTGCCATTTCTACAGTAGCTATTCTTCCTCATCAAGTGAGAGGAATCTTGATTTGCAGATCAAACAAACAGCACACTCAGGGTTTTGTGAATTGGCCCTATCAAAAGACAGGATGTACAAGAATAATTAAACCAGCATCCCCTTCTACCCTACAAGCACATTCATTTCCCAGTTGGTAACAATAACTTTTTTTCAAATTCTGAACTCTCCCTCTCCATGTTTGGAAAGTGATCCTATACATCCAAGGAAAACATAGAGGATATAGCAAACTTGGTTGCATTTTGGTTTCTCCTCTCCCACTTCAGACTGGTGCATGAAACATCATGAATCTAACCTGGACAGTGTAGGACCCTGTACCTCCCTGTCTTTTTCTGCCCCTCTGAGTCAAGATGAGCTCCTTCAAATTTACTTCGAAGTTTTTCATGATACTTAATCAAAGCTCAGATTCAGCCACCTGAAAAATAAGATGCCATTTATACTCTCAAATAGTTTCCTGGGTTTTACAACAGTTTCTAAGTGAGTTTGACTAGCAAAATGAATTTAGATCTAATACACCTGGCCATAACATGACTGTTTATTAACATTCACCAGAAACACGAGCTGAATCTCATTTAATCAGGGTAAACCTGCTAATGAATAAGTCAGAGTAATACTACAGAATAAACCCAGAGAACAAAGACATTCACACAACCCAGTGAGAATTTTCCTTGCAACCAAGAAGACTGCTCCTATTAATCTATGAACACCCCTCCTAAACAATTACTAAAGACTAAATACACAGCCAGATCCCACTCACCTTCCCACACATTTTCCTTGTATTTAGACTACAAATAGGATTTTAGATATTTATCTCACAAGGATTAATACATTTCCACTATAAATCTAGCTCCTGTACTGCTATGTAAGTTACTCAAGTGCTCCATAATCAAAACAGAAGTATAAATTGCAACTGATTAATTCAAAGTGCAGAACTGGAGAATGGACTGCAAAATCTTTCCACAGATTTCAAAGTTATAGCTTTTCAGATACACCCTGCTGTACAGTCAGTCACACTGTAGAGTTCAGATCCAGATTTATTACGTGCTTATGTGCACTCAAAAGATTTAATCATCAGCTTTTCCTCATAAAAGCCTTACAGTCCCAACTCATTTAGATGCAGAGAAGACAGATTTTTCAGCAAGACATTTGCCTTTTTCCTGATCCATCCATTCAAGGTTCTGTCTGTTCAGAAAAGGCTCCCTATTCCAAAACCCACTTAAAACATCACATAGTTTCCTCGGTTACCATACCTGTATGTCACATGGTGAAAGCATACTAGAGCGCAGACAGGAAGATTTTATGCTCATCATTTTTATTCAGAATTTCTCTATTCCATGCCAGGGATTATGTTCTGCCCCTTCTCCCAAATTACAGAGGAATTTATTAAAACTTTGTACAGAAGTAACCAAAAAGAGATCACTCATGTACATGAAACTAACTCTGCAGTTTTATTTTTTTTTTTAATAACAAGAATGTTGGGTTCTAAATCTTTGTCTTTCAAAGCCATTAAGAATTCCAACAGGATTGGTAATTTTTTCTTTTTTTCAGCAGAAAGTCCACAAATTTTAACCAGTATAAGCTCAACCCCAGAATTTGGGGCTACTCATTGTCTCTTTGCAGGAGCAGTGAATTGCAGGATTCAGCCCAAAGTCTGTCTGCCTAGACCTCGTCCTTCATCAAAGTTGGCCTCTGGACTTCATAGGAAACTGTTCCTTAATACAAAAGCAGTAGTCCTGATGCACCAGCACCCACCTGATCCATTAGTCCATGATGTCATACCCTGGCACTGAGCCTTTGCTGAGGGAGAACACACCAGACGCCAGCAGCTCATCTGTCTGCTCTACAGCTCAACCACACTGCGGGCAATGGTGTCTGCAAACGACTCCCCTTCCCAGAAATATTGCCAAGTCATCAGTGTCCCTTCTGGAGTATCACTGAAGACAGCTATGCTGTCCCAGGGGTGTATCCTTTGTATGCAGCACAACCGCGGTGTGAAAGGAAACCACAGCTGGGACAAGACCACCTACACCACAAGACTGAGCGATGATGTGAATATTAAATGGTGTCCTATGATAACTGAAAGTGGAAGATTTTGCATTGAATTCAGCAGGGCTGAAGAAACACAGGTTTTCAAGAAAGGAAAAAAGGTAAAAAAACCTAGTAAACTTATTTTTTTCTTCCATTTTTACACACAAATGGTCAGTTTCCAGACTTGAAAGTTTATAACCATTAGCAAAGTGGCAACATAAACCCCAAAACAGCCCTTCCCACACACTTTCCCCAGCATGAAAATCCTGGTAGTTTGCTATTGCCACATGCCAAATAAACAGTCAATTTAATAAAATAGCTCAGTAAAGTGCTGGCTTTGGGTCATCACCCTTTAACCTGCCTTCCACAAGCTAAGACCGTGCTATTCTATATTGACACAACACAGATTAGTTTTCTTTTAACTCTCAACCTTGGTTTCTGTTACAGAAGGTAAATCTGGAAGGAGAGAATATTTCTTATATCCCTCAATGTATTTGTTTTGACATGTGCTTCTGTCCACACAAGCTACTTCCCTGCTACTGTCCACAAAAGCACGGGCTTGCATTGTCCTTCCCAGTCTTTTTTCCCCTCTCCTTAGATGTTGCACAGATTTATTTTTAACTTGTTTTTGCATCATCCTGTGTGCACTGAAGCCCTTTCATCACTGGATAGTTTTCTGGGGAATGCTGCAGTGTGAACACTGTAACTGTGACCACATGCAGACACTGTAGCATAAGCAGCATGTGGCAGCCACAGCTACTGTACATAAGACATTTCAGGAAGTGTCTCTAGCATAGTGCATGCACTTTGTCTGCAGCTTCCAGACAACCTATCATATAGCACTCAAGGCAGCCAGGGCTTTTATGGAAAACACATGGTAAGCAAAAGTCATGACCTACTTAGTAACTAGAATTAAAAGAAACTTCGGAAACATGAGTCCAGCTACTTTTTCTGTTCCCCTGAGAAGCAGAAGTCATGCCATTGAAGTCAATGGAACTACAGCAGTGAAATCCTAATACTACCCCGAAATTAAGACTGCTGAACAGCCTTGATGTTGGTTACACAATCAGGAAAACTGGTATTTTGATTCATTGATCATTCATTTGAATAGATACATCACAACTGCCCCATCTGCAAAACAGATGATACTTGTTCTTCCTTTAACTGATCCAAGACATTTTTGGAGTGATTCAGGGAGGTTTTGGGTGATTCAGCACCGTATCTGCCCTAATGCTTTATTCTCTAGAATCCACTAGTATCACACCTCCCAGCAACACTGCCCTCTCTTGCATTTACCTGTTACTGCCCTATCCCGTGATTGCAGTTCAAGGACCCATAGTGGCACTGATGGCAGTAAGAGAGAGAACTAAAGGCTGATTTACTCGAAGGAACTCAGTGGACAGCCAGTCCCAGGTTAAGGGAACACAGAAGCAACACTTACAGTACTTTCTCTCCAACTGCAGCAGCAATCTTGACCTAGCCATTAAGAGATTTTCCTAAAGCATGTAAATTGTAAGGGTTTCATGGAGAAGGCAGCTTTAAAATCATCAAGCAGACAACATCTTCTTGCAAGTAACAACAGTCATCTTTTAGTTTCAACTTTTGATTAAACATCCACTGAACATAGTTTGGTTCCCAAATTATAGGCTTCTGCATGTCCTTGCAGGAAAGGTGCTGAACGCTTTGCAGGCTTTTGTGGAAATAGCTACTTTGGGAATGCTGGAAGAATGTACTTTGTAATTAGTAATTTAGCACTGATGACAAGTTTCAGAATAAAGTATTTCTGCAAGTCAAAAAAGGAAATCTAAAATTAATTCTCTGCAATCCAGTATTAGGCAATGATGAAACCATAAGGTAGGGGCTCTCACAGGCAAAGGAAATGAAGGGAACAAGGACAATGGTAACTCCCTGAGCCCAGTCAGAAGAGAGCTACAAATTGACACTGGCAGAATTCTTCATGCCACATCCTGTGCTTCTATTTACTTCTGGGGAAAAAGAAAAAAACCTACATAAAAACAACCAACAAACAGAAAAACCCCACAATTTGCATTACTGGAAAGGTCCAAAACTGCACATGATCATTCTGGGGCAGCAGGAAGCTTTCTGCTTCCCCATTGTCAGGGAGAGAAGTATGTAGACTCCCACCAAAACCACCAATTTCCTGCACATAGAAAAGAAAAATCACTCCTAAACATCAGACTGATTTTAGCATCGCAGAGCTTATGCAAGGTAATGCTCTGCAGAAATGAAAAAAGAAATGTTAGAACAGTGTACCAGTAGCACAAGCAATTTGAAAATGCCTGAAGCTTAAGACAGATTTATTCTCCTTCCCATCTTTATTCCCTCTACTTTGGCTGCACACTGAAGATTTGCATTTGAAAAGGACTTGCTCATCCTCTCCAGGGAATCAAAGCAGAAGGAAATCTTACTGCTGACTTTAGAACTTAATTAGCTCCCACAGCAACAGGCCCATCACAGACACACACCCCTGGGCAGCTCTAGGAACAGCCTTGCAAGAAATCCAGACCTTGTTTGGAGCAACTGCACATTTCAGAGACCAGTGCACTTCACACAGAGCTGCAGCACAAGAACGACACCTCTGCACAGTCTAGGGTTTCACCAAACCTCTCACCAGCTGACACAGTCTACCTCACCTCACCTGGGTGCTGCATTGGGAAATTCGTCAGCAGTGCTTTGCAAGCAATAGAGTTCCACGTCTGACAGAAGGAGTCTCCAAATACAAAATAAACAAAACACAAGCAGGGGCTTTGGAATATTCACTCTAAAAACTGCTTGTCAACAAATATCATAATTCCATTTTCCCTGTCTCTGGAGCTGTTGGCTCTCATTTTTTCACCCTAGGTCCCTAGGACTCTCATTTCCTTGGCTGACGTGCAGGAATCTGGTGAGACTGATGGTGACACATGTGAATGTGAATTTATAGACATATTTACCCAAAGACAAATGCTTATTTCTGTAGGCAAGATCAGGATATACCATCCTGACTTTTAGCAATGTTGCAGAAAACATGATAGCTTCTGGCATCTGGTGCCCTTTTACTTTTTTATTTAATTATTTTTCTGTGAAGAAAAAAATAAAATATTTACACAAACAAGGCTTTGTGATAATTAATTTAAATGGCCTCAAGTGGGAAACAGTTTTATCCCAGATGATCAACAAAACTCACATATTAAATGAGAAAGATGTAAACACAAAGGAAAAACAAATTTTCTTTGGCCTTAAATGTATCATTTCTATTGATTAATGACATCCTTTAGAGTTTAATATCTTGGGCAATCACATTTACTAAAGACAGCATAAAAATATTTTTAAATTTTCATAATATTGCCCTGGGAGGCTGTTTGAAAACACAGGAGAGAGAAAGAAGGCATATGTACTCCAGTATAACTTCTCAAAGACAGACACATTGGCTTATTTTTGTTCCTAGGAAGTCACTGAATACTTGTTCCTCTCAGAAAAATGGTCTCTGGGGATGTTGCATATGAAAGATTTCAAGGAAATGACGATCAAAAAACATTCAATGCCATTTCCTCTCCCACCTCACACATTAAAAGACTGCCTTTTCCATCTGGAAACAGACTTCATCATTTTGTACTTACGGGTGACATAAATTTTTCTGAAGTCTCATCAAGAGATATATCCACTGCCAACTTAACCTTATTTGTTCTTTTAAAATCATTTCAGTTGCTGGATAGTGGTATGTTTGTGGAGGCTAGATCAGATCTATTCTGAGACAATGCAACCTGCAGAAAAATAAAAAAAGCATACTAGATTTATTATGAATTTAAAAAAAAGTACACTGCCCTACTTTCTGATCTGTGTCAAGCTCGCTACTGTAGAGAAAAAAAGATGACAGGCATTAATTTACTGAAGGAGCTCAGCCTGTGACAACAGCCCTGCCCAGAAGTCCTGTATGGGATAGTACCATAATTCGGGTCAGCTGAAGACAAGCAAATCCAGACAGTAGTGAGGAGGAGGAAGTGAGAGGGAAGACAACATGCAGGGAGATGGAACATGCTCCAATTTTAATCTTAATGCCAAAGTATTTACTGAAGTATTTTACATGTTCACGTTTACAAGGTTCATTTCTTTCACACATCTTTCAAATAGCTCTTCACTTGTGTCCTGACTGAAAAATAGGAGGAAAAACATGGTGTTTTCCAGCAACTTAAAAAGGGGGAGGGGAAAAAAAAGGAAAAGGTATTTAAGGTATTTAGCAGGCTCTGTTCTTAGTGTTAATGTTTATTACCATAGCCACAGTGCACAGATGTGCTACTCTTACTACCAGGCTAGCTTGTTACCCACACCAGGAACTTCTGTATCACATTCTAAAATGTTGACACGCAGAACACAGAGATGTACAGATTTTTACAGAAAGACTACTGGGATAACTTTTATTAACAATGGAAGGAACAAACTTGTTAAATAAGGACAATCTCTATCTCTCTCTCTAGGTCTTCCGTTCCTCCAAGCTCCTGATTGTGGTACAATTCACCAAAGCAGCTAATCTGGAAAAAACCCCATCTTAAGGGGATTTCTTTCTGTATCAGATGAAGGGACACAGATTTTATAGATATGTCTTCCAACTGATAATTAGTCCAGATATTATGAGCATAAATACACTTGAGGTTATGCCTTGAGTTTTTCAAGACACACATTGTCCTGCATGGAACATTCAAGACTTAGAAAACTGGGTGATGCCTGCAAAAGCATCAAATAATTTTACAGCCTGAAGCTGCTTCCTATTTGTTATTCTACACAGACTTTGAGGTCTCTGCATTACCCATTCACACCCAGGAAGCCACTTGGATTAAATCACAGATCACTTCTTTCCCACCATCCCAAAGCTGTCTGAAACACAGTCTTTCTTTCTAGCACTTAATCACGGCTTTGCTGAGAGTGGGGAGGAGTAGAAGGGCAAGGGCAACAACTTAGTGTGAGTCAGAGCAAATACAGCTACTGGCTTCAATACTGGTAGCTCTACAAAAGGATCTGCCAGTATTTTCCATTTTCCTTTCAGAGCACTTTGGCTCTGTTTACTTCATAAAAGGTGATCTAAGTGTACTGGATGATGGAGCTTATGTTCTTTGCTGAGCAGCTAAGAACTGAAAGGGATGTTTCTTCAGCACGACAGTAAGCAGAGTACTTCCGAAGGCAAGGATTTTTACCTTAAATCACATTAGGTCTCTTAAGTTAGAAAGCACCTTAATGGCTAATGATGATACTTTGCAATTCCCTCACTTTTAACTTCTCACAGTAATATAATAGCTCCAGTCTTTTATTCTATGTGGTCACTTAAAAGCGTCTACACACAGTAGCAACACTACTCTCCAAAACTTAGAGTAAAAAAGCAAACCCAAATCCAGAATAGCTGAAGTAATTCTAACATTTTTCTCCAAAAGATTTTATAGGTCCCAGATCAAGTTATGCGAAATACAGCATTAGACTCCGTAAGAGAGTGGGGCGACAGCAATGAGAGCTCTGTGAGGAACGTGCAGGATAGTTTTTGCCAGAGCTTTCCAGGCAAACAGATTCAGATGTAACAAGAACCCTACTTCCTCCACTGTCATTTAATATCCAGAAGGAAATTCAGTTGCATTTCAAATGTCCTCTACTTCCTTCCTTTCTTTGGGGTTTTTTAATTGGCTTTTTTTCTTTGCCAGACTCATTCCCTTAGAAGTTTCATTGATAGTAACTTTTGCTGGAGAACCCAAGGTATACTCAAGGCAAGGGGAACCTTCATCCCTTAAGACCAGCAATGAAAGTCTCTAAGGTTCTGCCAGAGTATTCAGTCTGCCCTTTGTTTTCAAGGAATCATTTTAATTATTTTCTTCATGTCACAGATCCAAATTTCTGAACAAAGTCTGATTTGCAGCTCAGATGTTTATAGGGCTACATAATTTTACCGAAGCTTCAAGAAAGAATTTATAGGCTCTGTGGAAACAAAAGAATTTCAAATAAGACAGGCCAATGACTAAAGCAGTGTAACACATTTCTTGGTCTTCTTTCAGCTGGTTTTGCTTGCCCTTCTGATATCCTCCCCAGACTGTGGGCATACCTCATCTAAAAGTAAAAGGCTTCTCTTTTTAATGTCTAGCAAATGGAATTTTTCCAGGTCTATATTGGCTTCTTTGCATGTTATATAGACTGTAGACGGCCCACAGGAAAATGCATGCTTTTATGATTGTTCTATTGGTTTTGCTTGTATCTATCTTTTAAAACTGTATGTGACAAATATGTTTTCATTATGTTCCTTTAATACAAAGTTATGTTACTTTTGCTACCATATTAAATCTTCAGATAAATTTTTATGGCAACGGCAAATGATTGCAGTTTGTTGATTGGTTTGCAAGCATGAAATTCAAAGTCACTTACCTTTAAAGAAGCCTGCCTGAAAAAGATATCCATTTGCAAGTTATCTGCAAGATTTTGACAACACAGATTCAAAGCTGACAAACAGAATAACAGGACTGTCAAAAGCCTTACTGGCCAAGATACTTAAGCTTCTCTAAATGTTCAGCTGAAGGCTGTTATTTTGCCTTATAGTCAGTTGGCTCTTCTACCCTGTTTACCTCTGTATTTTGATCAAAATCTAGAGGACTCTTACAACATCTCAAGGGGCAATAGGAATTTTTCTTGCTCTTGGAGTGGGCTACCAGTGTATCTGTTTGGAAGGCTAGCCTGATCCTAAAAATTCAAATTGGAAAGCCTGCAACATTAAGTCTGCTTTCAATTCTGCACAGAAATTATTAGGACTCAGACCAATGAAGCCTTTACTCAGAGACATGCTTAATTTTTTGTCAATTTTTTCTAATTGATTAGTCTATGTAACTCCTAACAAAACAGAAGGCTACAATGCCCTTGACACTTGGACTGCTTAAGCTTAGTTCAATTTGAAAGCCCTCTGCATTGTTTTGATGGAAATCTCAGCTATCACTGCTATAGTAACTAGTAATTCTGAAATGAAGGGATCCAGTTCCCCAAACTCCCCCCTCTCTCTGCTCAGGTTATTTGCCATAACTGCTTTTTCAAGGCATGAACCAAGACACAATTTCACCAAAGTCATTGCCATGTTCAGTGTTATACAGAAGAGTTTTATAATGTAGGGTGATAGAAGAGTTAATATTATTTTTGTGTCCTGATTTGACAGCTCTGGAATTTAGTGTTCGTGACATTCCATTTCCACTCACTGAGCCTGCTGAGATTTACAATGTCCAATGTCGTAATAGTACAAAGGGAAAACTATAGTTCAATTCTATAAGAGCATCTACCACTGTTGTGACAGTTTAATTCATGCTGGTGAAATTCTTTTAGAAGCTTGAAAAGAAAATGTGTGACTGGTTGGTTCTTATATGCTGCTGAAATTATTTAAACAGCATGACAATTCTTAAGACCACTCCATACCAAAGCCTACATGTGCAGTATTTGACCAAAAATTGTCATTTGAGAAAGATTTTGGAAGTTTCTAAATAAGCCCTGTGGTGTGGTGCACCTGTATTTTGGGTGCTACTTCTGCCACTTATTGGAAGGACCACCAACCCTTGACAACCTGAGTAAAATTCATTATGGTGTGTACATATACATGTAAGTGTGTAGATAGATTTGCAGATATACACACAACTACACTTTTCTAAAAGTTTTGTATACTTTTACAAGACAAAGAAAATCAAAATAATTTACTGTTTTCTCTCTGTTGAGAGACTGCTTTCCCATTAAAAGTTTTTTAATTCTCTAAATTAAAGCAACTCAAAGCAGTCTTGGTGAGCTATTTTGAGTATAATGTGCTTCCCCCATCACTATCAAAAAGCACAGTAATTAAGTCCAACATGATCTCTAAAAACATTCCCTACTGTCCAAAACTTCTTTATTGTTCTTGATGACCAGACATTATTTTTTTCCTTTTGTAACCTAAAGCACCAACACTAATTAATATTTAATGCCTCATAAATCGATAACAAATCCCAATTGTCCAATCTTTCATCATGTGCCCACAGCAAGTAGTTAGGCAGTCTAGAATAACAAGCAAACAAAAAACTGAAACAAACAGGCATCCAAAGCAAAAACCACCAATCCATGGCCATTCGCACTTTCAAATGACACGGCATCTCCAAGAACAGTGCATACTCACCACAGAACCCTCAGATTATGTTACACAACCAAAAATCACCAAATCATGAAGGATGTCTAAAACTACTTTCAAATGCCATCCCAAATTCTTGGGCTACAACATGCTCTCCCCTCAGCCAGCATTAATGACTGGGGCCTCACTCTGCTTTCAGTGAGCGGTCTGAAGCCGCATCACCTCAACATGGAAAATGCATGAAATAAACGTGTCTGGTCTCGACTGAACAAAAACAGACTGACTGAGAAAGTTCCCTGGCAGAGAACTGAAGAGTAGCTTCAGAAAAAAGAAACAAAAATTACATTATGGAGGGAATTTGTAGCAGGTGCCTTCACTTACCAGCTACCCAAATGCTGCCAGGTCACCATGGCCCACAGAAACAAAGCCACAAGACACCATTCCCTGTGCTTTTTAACTTCATATTACTTCCCATGAATATAATTATTCCATTTTAATGCCTCTTAAGAGACATAAAAAGGAAATCTATTTACATCAGAAGGCTTAAGAAAACTGTGGTTACATCTTGAGGGGAAGTGTTGCAGTGTTTTTGGCTGGGTGTATCAAGTGAGAAGTTACATATTTTATAGATTAAAAAAAGCCTAATCTAACGAGCAAGCTCCTCACTGATTTCAGAAACTCGTGAATTACAGAAAGTATTTTTCATATTTGGTTTTTAATATGATAAGGATTTATTTAAAGGTTTACCAAGAAGCAAAATTCCCAATGAAACCCATGATTTACACTTTAGAGGAGAGGAAAATGAGAGTAAAATAATAAAGATTTTCTGCTGTAGAGTTTCCAGTATTAACAGACTTTCTTTAGCTGCAACTTTACCTATTACTTCATCCTTTTAAAATTAGATTTTCCAAGTGAAAACAAAACAAAAAAATGGTGTAATACTATTCTAAGATCGCATGTACAGTTCCATTAGTGAATGAAAGTTCAATATTCAATAAAACAGAGGAGGGGATCAATATTTATACTCTGTAGAATTATTTGGCTCTAGGATAAACAAGGCAAAACCTTCAGTAATTATATAATTATAGCACACATATCAGTAAGCAGTGACACAGCTTATACAGGAATAAAGAAATTTCTCTGTGTTAAAACAAGCAGTCCCTAGTATGGGGATGGACCTTCACAATTTGCATCCTTTACCCTTAATGATTTTAACTGAAAGCCATATTTGGATCAGAACAACTTGGTGTATGAAAGTTTTTCCAAGCCAGAAGAAGATACATACAAAAGCCAGGATTCCTCTCTCCCAGACAATTCTACATTCCAACACTTAACAGTATTGCCAACACATGAGCACTATGCACACTAAATAGAAAGTCACCCTCCTCCAGAACATATCTGCTTGGCATAACCTAGATCTACCTTTCTTCTTACATACAGTATGTTTATTACAAGTCTCAAGATGTCTCTCCAACACTTCCTTTTTCCCATTGCCTCCTAGGAATAACACAAGCAGCCACCACCAAATACAAATAAATAAATCAAACTTACGGCTTTTCAACAGCAAACATTTCTGTACTGCAAGTCTTCACTCCTGCTAATACAAAAAACAACATAAGAGAGGAGACTGAGAAGAAAAGCCTTTCCCAGATCTAGACTGGAAAAACTACCCCAGCCTGCAGCCTTAATCAGCAGTAATCACCAGTAACCTCTGGCACCTAAGATTAGAAAAAATGAGAAATGAAAAGTAATGTAACCCTTCACATCTTTTTAAACTTTGGTATTTTTTCTACACCATTTCTGGTTCCTAACCATTCCTAAAAATTGCAGTTAAGCAGGTTCAGGGAGATAAACTTTAAAAACAGCTCTCACATTCCCATTGAGACTTTACACAAAAAATACTTTAATTTTACTTTTGTGAGGAATATGATTCATAAGAAAACAAAGGAGATTGTAGTAAGTGGTTTGATAGTTTAAAAATAAACCTAGAATATGAAACAGAAGATGTTTGGGCAAAGGAAACAGCCAAGGTAATGCAATAGTTTCAAGTAGTCTAAGGCTATGATCAGGCTGTGGTGATAACCAAATTATCATAAAAATATATCACTAATGTTCAGGATTTCTCTTTCATATGAATTCAATATCATACATTCTAAGACAAAATTTGATCCACTACTGCTTACTCAGGAGCAAATTACATTACAAATATTTTATCAATACATTGCATTATCATCATATATATATATATATGCAGGCTTTTTCTCTTTATTTTAGAATACATCAAAAAATCCCAGATAATAGTCATATCTACTAAAAGCAAAAAAGAAGCAAGATTGTAATTAAAAGCAACAATGAGAGAAGGAACATACAGCATAAAATTTATCATGATATTTAGAGACAAAACTATTAGCTGGAAATCTTTACTACTACGGTTTAACAAGGAATAAATATGGATAGATGACAGAAGTGATTACAACATACTCCCTGCAACAGAAAAATTACTTTCCAGAGAACCAAGTTAGAATATTTATTGTTTGGAAACTCAGAAAAAGGCACAGCAACACCAGTTCCCAGAAGAGTTTAAAGAATTAACTTAACCTGGTAAACTAATCATAGTTTTCAAATTGTCATCTGCCTAGGCGTGTAAAGGAGGGTCAGCATGCAAGAAACCTTCTTTATTTCTGCCTCTCAAGGAGAGAAATGAGCTCCTTCAGCTGTAATGGATACAAGTAAAATGACCCCTGCACATCTTATCGTTGAAAGTTCAACTCAGCACCTTTAGCACATGCAAGATTCTATCACTTATAGGAAAGAATAACTGCATTATCTGCTTAAATATTAATAAAATGGGTTTTCCTGTGGTAATTTAGGAACCCTGTTACTCCTCACTGTTAAAACCAGCATACAATAACCTCCTTTATTTGGTTTCTGGTTGTGGAGACACTTGTGTATCCATGGACCTTTGCAAGCACCAGCTTGAATAGCAGCTGGGATACCTAACGAGATACAAGCAAAGGCCATCATTAATTGATTAAACTCATTTTTATAAACCCTGAGCTCCTGTTTGCATGCTATTGATGAGTATTAGAAGCCCTGTAGCCCACACTACCTGATTATGACACATTTTTTTGGTAATCTGTTCACTAAGCAAGGTCTCTCCTTGTCACTCCCTTAGACCTGTAAGATTCTATAGAGGATGTCTGTACTGTGCCTGTAGCACTGAGCCCTCCAAAGCCTTTATTGCAGCTTTGCCTCAGTATGGCCTGTAAGGCACAGGAGTGCTGCTGAGCCAAGCCAAAGTGCAACAGAAACCAAGCAATATATTCAGGAATGTGTTGGAAGTATTCAGTAGCACAGCAACTGGAGTTTGTGTCTTAAATTCTAGCTAGAGTTCTACCCATGGAATTAGCTTTTTCTTCTCTGATTTTTCTGGCTGGTGAAATAGTGAGTCATCTTTTTAATTCTCTCTTTAGCAAAAAAAACAAACAAACAAACAAAAAAAACCAAAAAACAAACCCTCAAAAAACCCACCTCTGTGCTTGCAATATGTAGAATGCAATAAAGACTGCATTTTAATCAGTTTCTAAAATAGTTTACCCTCTTTTAGAAAACATACAAAATTAAGGCCAGAAAAAAGTACTATTTGCAAAAATATTTCTCCCAGTTTTCACAGCTTTTCAATTTCCTATAAATTTGGCTCCTACTGCTGTTTAAAGCTTGCTGTGTTACATACTGTCTCTCTTCAGTTAAGAAAATAACTGAATTTAACACCTTATACGCTATCGTATCACAGGGAAACAAACAAGAATTTAAAAAAATATATGAAATTATTGCCATATTAAATGTTTAGGAGTCTCTGTCTTTCCAATTTTCTTTAATGAAATGGCATGGATCAGATCAGACATAAACTCATTACTTCTCTTAAGTCACAGAACAACAACCTACCTCCAACCTTCCACTTTAGCAGAGGCTCAGCAGTGTTTTTGTGGTATGGTAAACATACCTGAAATATGAAAGCTGCAGTGTAGAGAGTGAATATGAAGACAAATGTAGCTCTCTATGAGAGAACTACTCAAGGAGGGAAAATCAACTTTATCTTTTCCATAGGACTCTCCTTTGTTTTATCCAACCTGTGAGTGGCTCTGCTGAGGGAAGTCTCATCTTCGGGCCATTGCTGATGGCTCCTATTCAGTGATCATAGTAACACTGGGAGAGAGCACCTCAGAGGCCTGATGGGAGGAATTAACCTTAGTGCATTTTTATTCAGTTGGGAAGGTCAGAATTAGAAAAACAAGCTTGCAACCATAAAAATGTCACTCATGTTGCTGCTTGGCAGTGCATAAAAATGGCACTCATTTACTTGATCTCATTGCTTTTTGGCAATAGACTTCCTATGCTATAGCTTTCCTTTTTCCTTTTGGGACTTTCATGGCAGGCCAGTATTTTCCCCTGGCATCAACATTTTACTACCAATCCATTATCCATTACCTTCCTGGCACGTGCAAACTTCAGAAAAACCTTGTCTGGGATTTGGCACTCTACACAGTGCCTGATAAATGCTATAAACTTTATTTCTTCTCTTGTGGTGCAAATTGGAAAAATATGTCATGCAGTTATGCAAGCATGACACTGTCCTCAGCAAAGGCTGCTTTTCAACACAAAATCCTCCAGAAATAATTTAGTGCCTCTTAAAGCACCACAAAAAGAAAGGGGAAAAAAATGTGGCAGTTTTCCTGGAGATGTTTGATTCTCTGAACACACCGAAAAAGCTTATATTTTGAAAATAAAGCTTCTCATTACAAAAACTTTGAAACGCTGCCTTTAAATCAGCAATGCGTCATCCATTTCTGAGTGGACTGAACTTCAAAACTGAAGAGGCTCCTTTGAAGACAAAAACTTTCCTGCAACTTTGTCATAACTACAGAAAAGTAAAAGGAACAAGGTTAAGAGATAAAAGCACAGAAAATCTGGATTACAGATAGAAGTGTTGCTGTCGTCTTCTGACTAGATGTGTATGTGCTCATTTTAGGATGCATTTTTCTCCCTTAATTTGCACATTAGGTTGTTCTGGATACCAAGTAACAACCTTGAGCAAAACTGAAATTATTTGCAATAATAAAACCTCTACTTAAAGAAAAAAAATCCTAATGTATACGCTGAAAAATCTCCCTGATGTTAATAAAAAGTGTGAAAATGTTACTGGTTTAATATTTTGAAAATTGCATCTTGCATTTTAAGTGCTCTTTCCTGTAATACATGTGCCACATTCTCTTTCCTTACCAGTTACCATATTCTATTGCTTTATGCAGTTATACTGGAGAAAATAACACAATGTGAAATAGTCCAAGGTTAGCCACCTGCTGTGATTAAAACAGTTACCAGTAAGCTAACAGCAATGCCTCTGTGAAAAAGGCAGGGAAAAAGCTATCCCCTCAGACTTAAAAATTTAATTCGTGTTAGATGGTTTGAAGCACAGGTACTCTGGAGCATAAATACTTTGGTTCCCTTTGATCCAAAATGGGTGTACTTGTCTAACATAGTATTTGCTCCCTATGTCATCACATACTTGCAATTCTCAAATTCTGATGCTGCTGGTGTGAATCGCCCAACAGATCTTGTACTCACCTGTTCTTTTGAGTCCTTAGGATGCTCTGAAAGCATACTCACTAGTGAGACCCCCATAAAAAGGCTTGGGATGAAACAAGATTTAGGAGAGGCTTTGCTTCTACTTTACACAAAAATTCAGTGGTTTAGTGCTCACCCAACGCTTTCTGTCGCTCCTCTGCCCAAACTAAAACAGTCATTGAATGATGGCAGGAGACAGACATGTACAGGCAGAAACACCCACACCATCAAATATGAGAAAGTGGTTCTCCAGTTTCATAACCATGACACTTAATAATGTCACAGAAAAAAGAGGTTTAAAGTACTCCTGAAATTAGCATTTATTTCTTCAAAATTTAGCAATTCCAGTCTGAGAGGTTGGGAAATAAATCTCCCAGACTGCCCACTTTACCTGCCATTTCTTAAGGCGTGACAGAAATAACTTCAAGCCCTTACTCTAAATCAAACAGAAGGTGATTGAAATGACATCACTTTCATTCTAGCAAATATCTCCACTGCTGAACTTCTGTGAAAAAAAATCTATTCACTTAAGTGTATAGCTCCAAAGCACTGTAATAGATTCACATTTCCTTCAAAGTCAACAGCTACATGCCAAGCAACCAGGGCACAGAAATCTCATCTTACTTCCAGTTTAGCTACTAGACTACCTCCATCCAGCTTACTGGTTGCAAAAAATGTAATTCAGAGGCACTTGATTTTACTTAATCCAGGATGTTAGTTTCTATGAGAATAACAAAAACATAATCAAATGAATATTTTTATAAAAAATCTTGTACCCTAACAGAAATGCCACACAGGCAAGATCCAGGCAAGACTCTTAGGGAGATGATGTTGCTCCATTCTGAAGTATTCTGCTTCGTCCCTTGAACAATGATACACTCACTTTGTATCTCTGACATCCTGGACAGGGAATTTTTAGCTAAACATGGATGTGCATGCATGCCCTGATAATCAACAGAGCTCTAACTGCTCTAGAATGCTGTAGCATGGCACATGTTCTGCAATTTGGAACATCGTACCTCTCCTAAAACGTGGGCTTATGCGCATCTGGTTAAACATTAACTCACTGATGTTTAACTTTCTGCTGAGCAGATACATTTTGAAAACTGAGTTATTTATAAACATTGTAAACATATAATACGATTGTACCATATGTAGCTTTTATTTGCTTTCTGTTCATCCTGTAAACATAGAACATGTAGATTTCCCTTAGTGAGCCTAATGTGAGTTCTTTGGTCACCCTATGGATATCTCATATTCTATGACAGTTACAGTGACAAAGTATGACTGGATTTGCATATTATTTGAACAAAACTCTTTGATTTCAAAGCTAAAAAAATACACAATATTAGCAACTTAAGGAAAAAAACTATTCACCATAATACACAAACCAGTATACCAATCCTATTTCTGAGATTTATTGGAGAAACTGTCAGGGAAGTGAGTACCAGGCAGGTGGATCATTTGACTGGGATTAAAAGTAAGATAGCAAATTCACAACTAAGTAAATCATCCCAGTAGCTGCCGAACATCCTGGCACTAGAGATAGAAATTTCTAAGTAAATCTAAAAAAGACATTCCATTAAAAAGCAAAAAGAAATCAGGAAAGGGATATCCTAACACAGCAAGTTTAGACTGTCTGGCATCACAGGTTCAAATGCTCTCACTGACTCAGCCACTCCAAGTACTCATCAGCAGAATATATTAAATGATGTGAATGCAATTATGACTAAATCTTGCAGAATGACAGTATCATTAAAAAAATATCAAAGAAAATATTTTGTAAATTTTTGCTTGAATATTAACAGCATAGTGATGCCTTTTTTAACAATAATGGTTTATTCTTTGCTACTGTCTGGCATTTTTATCATTATACTGCCACCTGTTCTCATTCCCAGAAAGGTCTGCTTTTGAAAAGTGTCTTATTTCTATGAAGTGAAGTATTCTGGCTGAAACTGCAACTGAGAGTAAAATATTGTCATTGTTACAAAACTTACCGGTCTGAACAAGATTTTCATACGAAATTTTTATAGGGAAGATTACAAAAGTGAGAAAGTAAGAAATAACTGAAAATGGAAAGAGCAAGAAAGAAGCCCTATGTACGTAGGAAAGAAGAAGAAGAGAAATTTGCAAGTAATACCAGGCATGGAAGTAAATAGATTAGATTTTTGTTACAGGATGTTCTTGTTATCCCAGATCTAGTTACAGTTATAGTTCACAACATTCAGTTTATTCCCTTTTATCACAGCATTAATTGTATGGCCATAGTAAATCAATAAGATAATACAATAAATTTAACTTTTATTTTCCATTCAGTCTCAAACAAGTTGCAGGTCTAACCCTTTCAGTCTTTCTTTTACATATTAGCAGCTATACTGTTTGGGACAAAACTGTGGAAGACTCTAAACTGATGACTCAAAATAGGACACCAAAGTGTACCAGGAAATGTAAGCTGGTAATAGAGGGACTCACTAAGGAAAGAAGACAAATATACTGAAAATACTATTCCAATACCTGTTTTCGAGAGCAGCGTGTCACATTCAGGGTGTTAGCAGAAGAGCTGCATACAGAATTTAGGATGACAGCACAAGGCAAAAGGTTTGTTGAAGCAGTCTTCCCCTCCATAACTGTATAGGGATATAAATTTAACCATTTGTTCTTTTGAATATAAAGCCAGCCATATTGCAAGAGACATAATTTCACATATTAGATATGTCAACTATATCCTGGAAAATGCCACAGTCTAGAATTAACTGTTTTATTTAAATTGTTGTTCTATGAGTTGCGTCTTTATTGAAGCATTTGACTGATACATAAGCACACAATTAGGGTACAAAAAAGTGTATGTTGTTTTTATTTTTCCCATGCTCACAAGTCTGTTAAGCTGGACTGTCATAGGTTTGCTGATTAGACTCAAATAACTGCAAATCAAATCTTCATCTTCACATCATAGAAACAAAAGCAAGTGTCATTCTTTTCTGTGGTATGCCATAGTGAGCCAGAGTTACTTTCCAGAGGTGAATAACTCTTGTCAACTACTTAAAAAGTGCTTCACCAATGACTCAGTGGCCTTCCTGGTACAGACTTTCTTGGTGTGCATTTAGGATGACCATGTGTTGTAGTTTAACCCATGTGACTCACTTGTGGTTTTGCCAATTGTGAGCAATGTAAAGTCATCCTAAATGAGTGCTAATAGAACCTTACAACACCTCACATTCACGTGAATTCTTTACACAGCGCACAACATACTGGAGAATTAATTTCTCAATGTTTAGTTTTTGGAAGAAATTATGCAGCTCTCTGTGTCAGCTGAGATCTATTTTATGGAAGACAGGACTAGGAGAGGTGGTAAAATGGTTGTGTTTTACATGTTTGCGTCTCTCTAGTCTTGGGACTAGTGGGTTTAACTATGGCTTGTGCCAGCTGCTAATGTTTGTGCCAAACAAGATCTGCCTTTATGCCAGTGGACGGGAAATTGCTGTCAAAGGAACTTTGATAGTATCCCGTTTGCATAATGGAATCTCATAAACATCAAGGAATACCTTGGAGCTTTAATAAACATGGTGAAATCTTGTCTCCATTGGGATTTTTGCCACAGATATCAGAGGAGGCAGGATTTGAAATTGCTGTGTTTAAGACTGCTTTGCTTCACGGGCTGTAATGCCTGTCCAGAGATTGTGAAGGTATAGCAGGAATGCCAAGTGGAAAAACCACACTCCTTTTAGTGTCATGAGGGATGGTTTTGATTCAAAGAGGTATGTCATTCTGGGAGCTTTTATTCACTGTCTGCAGCTAACACTGCTTAGGTAAATGGCAGCCAACCTCTGCAGCACTCTGGAATGCATCTCACTGGATCCCGTAGACTCATGTACATTCAGGTTTCTCAGGTGGTCATGAAAATGCTCTTTTCTTACAGTGAGATGGACTTTTCTCCCCCATCCTGCCATCTATCCACTCAAGAGGTGTGGGAAGAGAAGCTGCCATTGAAAACTCAGTCAAAGAAGTTGTTGAGCACATCAGCCTTCTCCATTTTTACCAGTTTGTCAGTTCATTTATCAGGATGGCACAGCTTCTTTGACCTTCTTCTTCTGGTTTAGATACCTGTAGAAGCCCTTCCTGCTATTCTTTGCCAAGTACACAACCATACGTCAGCTCTGTGCCCTTCCCAGGTCACCTGTCCTTGTGTCCAGTGCCTGTGCATTTGCTTCTTTCCCTTTAGTTTGACCAGCAGTTCCCTCATTCCCTGAGTTCCATTCAGCCATTCTAGTCTCTTGCTTTCCTTGCCCATTTTCTTGGTCCTGGGAATTGTGAGTTCTTGCACTCTATGGAAGACTTCCTTAAATATCTGCCAGCTCCATTTCACTCCCTTATCCCTGAAGGCAGTCTCCCAGGGGATCCTATTGACTATTTCCTTAAAGAGACAGAAGTTTTCTTTCCTAAAGTTCAGGCACCAAATCTTTAATCCTTATCTGACTCATATCCTTTAGGACTGTAAACTCCACAAACTCCATCAGGCTGCCTCCAATCTTGATGGCCCTGATTCGCTCCCTTACGTTGGTGACCACCAGATCCAGCACTGCATCCCTTCTGGTAGAAGTCTCTTGGATTGCATGGAATTATTTTTCAATAACATTTCTTCTGCCTCAGAGAACTGTAAAAGATTAAATAAATCTGAGAATTCAAGAAAGAACATTTAAAAGCCCAGATACAAGGTCTGAAACTTTGGGAAATATAATTTGTTCTGCAGCATGAGTATTGCTCTAAGATAATATAAAAATACGTGCCAAATTTTGCTTTAATTCAATTCAATATAAACCAGGAATAGTTAAAAGTATTGATACACTTCTTAATTTATATGCATTCAGCCATAATATAAAAACAGCCCACATATTTAACATATGTTTTCATATCATTATGGAAGAAATATTTAAATGCCTCTTTGCCAGATAAGCACTTTAATAGGAATATACTCTACAATTAGACATAGGCATTGTATTTTAAGTCTCAAGAAGAAACTACGCTCATCAGTTATCATAGATATATAGGATATTACTGGCAGCAGTGGCATGTCCTAAGAGTCCTTGCTAAAGAATTAAATTTACAAACTCTGATGGGCCACACTTGACGACACATCACTTAACTGTTATAAACAGTCAGCAAGACATAACTGAAAACAATTATTTCACTTAATTAGCGAGCCTGGTGAGAGAAACCTTACATCTATTTCCTTTTGCAGGATTATTTTTAAAAGGTGAACATGGGTTGGCAAAGAGTTATGGTAGTAAAACAATGGAGTACATTCTAGAAGAACAGTCAAGATGAACAAGAGAAATGGCAATTCTTTTCTATTCTGAGAGACATTAGGGTCACGCACGCACGCTTCCATTGATCCTTAAAACAACTCATCTAATCCCATGTCAGCAATATTGAATCATTCAAATAATGTACTGATCTATCAGAAGTTTCCATGGACCGTGCCATCTGAAACCTTCATTTAGTTGATGAAATTACCAATGGGGAAAGAGGAGATGCACATATCAGTGGCATGTAACAGCCTAGGGAAAGAACAGCTTTTCTGAGTCACAGCAAATATCCATCTAGTCCTGTATCTTCAACCACCAGCTAAGGAATAAGGGAGGTGTGAGTATGTAGAAACACTTTATCGGCACATCCATCCAGTTTCTCAGGAATTTCCCTAAGCCAGAAGACTACTTCATTACAAAATAATCTTACAGAAATATTTTTAGACTTCAGTCTAAATTGTCGAACGTGTTGCTGACACACGTATTTTGCTTTGCTTTCAGTTAACTTTGCAATATTTATTTTGAAATTATTTACACAGCTATAAAAACCACCACATTAACTGGAGAGCTGACTAAGCAGAGGATACCAGCATGTCATGATCTGGGATTACTAAAATAACAGCATTAAAGCATGAATACAGGTGTTGGTATTATGGATGCATTCATAGTGAAGGCCAAATGTCCTAGCTTATTTTAGGTTCAGTAAACTTGAAAAAGATCACATAATTACCTGAACATTGATTTAGTGTTTCAGTTTACTCTTTAATTCCATTCTCATCACTTTCATGAAAGTTCATTTTTATTTCCTTAAATTGATTACTAAATTCCCTACAGTTTTACTTTAGAAGCAGAAAATAATGTAGTATATGGTATTAGTCATGTTATTTTTCTTTTTCCAGGGCAGCAGTAAGAGGTGGCAGAGTTCAATGCCCCTTTATGCTGGGCAGAGTGAAAAAACATGCACACTCCCTGAGCTTACAGGCTTCACTATTGTAATGGAATACAGTTCAAGTGACAGAAAAAAGGCAGAGAGCACTTACAAGAACGTGAGTCACACCAAAGGTCTGCCTAGTTCATATTTTGCTCCTGACAGTGATCCAAAGTGGAGGTCCAGGGAGAGCAGAATAGTAGAGCAAGTACATACAATGCTTCCCCTGAGTTTTCTTCCACCCCTAAATCATGGATGTCACAGTTCCTGTGTTTCTAAATACTCTGATTACTGTACAGAGAACAAAGATAAATTCAAAATCCCAATGTTTTCAAATTACCAAGCTAAAATTTAGTCTTAAGAACATTTATATTGATTCTTAAAAGCATTTCCACATACTTCATCAAAGCCTTTGGAAAACACTGATTGAAAGTACCAACTCAGTTTTTTTCCAAACAGAAATACATTGCAGTCATTGGTGATATAGGAATGTAATATTACATGTTATTCAGACTAAATTTCAGGCGTTGATTCATGAAATTATTCATAGAGTCATAGAATGTTGTCATAGACCTTGTAAAGCTCATCTAGTTCAACCCCCCTGCAGTGAGCAGGCACATCATCAACTAGATCAGAGCCCAGAGCTATGGACAACCTGACCTTGAATGTTTCCAGGCACACTCTTTCATTTTGGCACAAGGTCATTCCCCCTTGTCCTCTCACTACATGCCCTTGTAAAAAGTCAATCTCCAGCTCTGTTGTAGGGGAGCCCTTTAGGTACTGGAAGGTGCTCTAAGGTCCCCCTGGAGCCTTGTCTCCCCCAGGCTGAACACCCCCAACTCTCTCAGCCTGTCTCCATAGGAGAGGTGTTCCAGCCCTCTGATCATCTTTTTTTTGTTTTGTTTCTACGGGTCTTTCTTGTATACACCCTTAGGAAATTGAATTTATTTAGATAACTTTTTAAAAACCATTTGAAGGGTTTTACGATCTAAGTAATTGAGATAATTTTGAAAATCTTATTATTCAAAAGAGACAATAACATATAAATTGAGAGAGTTTTTAGGTAAGAGTAGCAGGACCTCGAGGTAGCACAGAAAATGTGTTATATTTTTGACAGCTCTAAAGGAAATCAGAAGAATTCATCACTACACAACTTCAGTGTTCAGACATGTTTTATAGGTTTTCAGCTGGACATGCTTAAAGAACTTCAAAGGGTTCTTTTGTACCTTGATGTAGACTAACAAAGCACCTTATCTGTCATTATCAGTCTAGTATCATTTGTTTCAGATATTCCAGTAAAGACTGAAAATTGCAAGGGAAAAAAAAAGTTACTAACACAGTTTGTGGATGCATCTGAGACCGCACAGGTTTGTGCAGCTTTCCAGAAGTACCCTATAGCATAGCAAATTGATTTCCACATGTTCCTCAGTATTCTCTGCTGTTCATCAAGGCCTCAAGATAATACGGTCCATAGCTGGAAGTTAGAACAGATGTAGCATACTAATCTGGAAATCACTAGTTTCTGATTATGAGTTTTAACATGTCTCTTTTACACTTCTGAATTTTAATAGTTATTAGAGTGTAAGCCTTGGAATATAGCTCAGTTGAACATTGAGATCAAATCAAAAGAGCAAGGATATCAGAAATTAAAACAGATACAATACGTGCTGCCAAAGAAAAAAAACCCCAGACATAAATAACACTTCCTTCTTCTCAAAAATATCATTTTGTTTCTATTGGTGCTGGCAACCAGAGTACGTATTCCCTTGCTCCCTTCAGAAACTCATACTTTTCTCTTCTATACCTCAGGATTATGGTGAATGGGTTGCAAATATCTCAGTATTAAGTTCAGCTATAAAAACAGCCATTTAATTCACAAATGCAGAGGCTATTCAGTTTAAAATATGATCTTTTTCTTCTAGGATGCAGTTTCAAAGCTACTGTTCCTCTGTGTATGTGCATGTGTAAGTCAGTACACGTGTAAGTGCCTGTTCGCTGTCCAGTGAACAAACTTGCATTGAACTGGCAAATGCAAAGAGGGTTCCTAACGAGGTAACTCCCCTGAGAAATAAATATATTGCCTCATAACTCAGCTCTCTCTTGGTAGATTTCTCCATAAATCTGCAGAAATCAGAGGAGCAGTGTCACGAGACAACATCAGGAGGGAGAAGGGGCTATTGTGTGGTCACATTCTAAAGCAGAGGAAAAGTGAGAAGTGAGCTATGTGAGACATCAGCATCTGTGAGCAGGCAGTTAGATGGAGGTAGTCAGTGCCACTTCTGTGTGCTCATTCTCCAGACCTTTCCATACTTTGCACAGGTCATTGCTGGTCTGACTTTTTCAGCCTTACACAGATGAACGCATGAATTTCTTATGAGAACTTTGCATAAACTGTGGTTCAAATTTCATTGAAACTGATGTCTGCCAAGAATTATATTTTACTGGTGCTAAAGCCTCTGATAACTTGTATTTTACAAATCGTAATTTATATGCATCACAGGAGTATATTATATCAGAGAAAAACTAGGTTTTCTGTTTTAATCAGTACTAAATCAATGTTATAAACACAATCAGAAATATTTATTACTTTTCACTAAAAATTTTCTTCTTTGATCTTTAAAAGTTAGACAAGGTATCTGTATTTGCTTTGTAAGGTTTAAAAGTCACAAAAATTATAAAATATTAAGAACTGACTTCCAACTTATTGTTTAAAAGAAGAGACAAGGTTACTGTAAAAGAAATTTCTTAATGAACTTCAGGCAATTGGGTTTTAAGTTAGTGCCAAATTGAAGCTTCAAAACCAATCTAAATTTCACAAGTCTATAGTCTTGTAATCTCCTGCTTTATTGTCCATCATCTTATTTCTGTGTCTTGAAACTTCCAAGACAGCTAGTTCATTTGGCATTATTTCCTAAGGCACAAATCAAGATTTAGTCCAAACTTGTCAAAGCAGAAATTTTTAAGACAACAATTTTCCCCTGCAGACATCCAGAATTATGAAAAATGTACTCTAACTTTTCACTAATGACAGTTAAGAAAAATACAGTGCTGTTTCTGCCATAGTTTGCTCTGCTGTCAAACATTGTCTCAGTACACTTCTTATGTATCTGTGTGTGCTTCCTAAATAGCTTTGGAACTCACAGTCTGATTTCAGTGGAAATGAAACAAAAGGACATTGATCCCAAAGATTATTGTGTTTCCATGCATTTTGCATAAATATAAAACTGAGGAGTGAGATCAGATTCTGTAAGTTTGTGGCTGAAGGAAAGACTGTAAAAGGAGTGCAAAATTTTTATGATACCTGACAATCTGCATGCCAGCACTTATAAATATTCAGTATTAAGAAAAGCCACAGCATTTTTGTACCTTAACCATCAAGGCCAAACAACTGCAAGGCACCAGTCCATAGGAAATGGGGCTTCATTCATGCTGCAGCTCTACGTGCCACTTGTTAGTTCTATTACTTTTTCATTAGTCAAACATGGATTTATAGCCAGAGGGGACTGCAGCCAGTGTGTAAGAAATCTTAGCCTCCATTATTAACACAACAAAGTTCTGTGCATTTGTCCGAGATTTCGGATATCTGAGCTCCAGCCAAAGTGCCATGATGAATGGACAGTGTAGCCAGAATCTGCACAATTCAGTCTCAGAATCCCTCATGCTTTGGGTTTACTGTAGAAGTGTTGTGTAATCACCCTGTACAGGAGCATACCTCTCCTTATATACCACCTAAGATCAGTGGCGATGGAATTAGTTTAAGCAAATTCAAGTAATGAAAACAATCACTCATTTCCAGTGTTCCATGTACAGATTCAGCAGATAAAAGAGAATATCATTCTCCACCAGTTTGGTGACTACTTGGAATGGACGGGAAAAAGGGCCATTTTGAAGGTATGTTCACTGGGAGGAGCAGACTTCATAAACAGAGGATGCTGAAGACCACATGTAAAATTACCACGTTCTGCATGCTGCTGTGAGCACAATGAGCTAACAGTGAGTTCTCAGCTGGTCATATTAGGCTGTGTGATGGTGCTGCACTAAGGTAGCTGGAATTTAATTGAACCTGCATGGGTGTCTCTGCCCAGTATTTCCCAGGTTTTTGCAGGCTAATACAACCAAAGGGAGCTCAGACCTGCCTCTATTTGCCAGTGCAGGCATGTCCTCCTTCACATATTTTTAGTGTGATTTTAGGCAAGTTATAATCAGTAAAAAATGGGTGGGTCTGGAAAATGGTTAGAACTTGTCTGGAATTTTTGGTGAAACATCAAGAAATTCTAATTCTTCAAAACACAGGCTTTTTGTGGAACTGTACTGATTTTGAAAGGGAAATCACAGGAGGATAATTCAGATTGAGAGGCACGTGTATGGCCAAAGGTGGACCTAAAAACCTAGATGGTCATGAAGCCAATCAACAGCAGTTTTCATCTAGGGCTTAGGCAGCCAGGTTCAGAAATCTTTGGGTTGCAATCAGATGTAGCAGAGATATAAGATCCAAATGACAGTCTGATCTCCATCTGAGATTAGGAAAGCAGTAAATGAAATTATGGACTTTTGCAACACTAATAGAACATCAAAATATTGTGTGTAATAGCCCTGCTTAGGCTAGGTAGGGTTTGGAAAGTTATTTTGCAACTATCTGAACTCACACATCAACTTTGCTACAAAGATATATAAGGCTTTAGCAGTTTTTAAAGTTACTGCAGCTCTGACCTCTACTGCAAGAAGCTGCTCAAGAACAGAGCCCTTCTCTCAGATGACACATTCAAATACCTTTGACTTGGCATGAGACGTTGGGCAATTTTTGGACAGTAAGATTTTTTTCTATGGGCATGCTCATGCAAAATATATGTGTATCCTATTATCATCAGAATTTTATTCTTCACAATTATTCTATAAAAATGATTAAAACCCCCCAACCAAAGCAAACAACAACAACAAAAATTAAAGGAGTTATGTGTGAAGTGTAAGGAAAAAATGGTTCTAAATTTATGAATGGCTCTAAATTTATTTGTATCTCCTAACTCCCAAGTACATCTTCTAGCAGTAGCTTCCTATCTAATTTACAACATTCTCCTGTTAACTAAGCCACTGATATTTCAGTAAGGCTATCAATATATAACTTGTACCAATGAACAGATTGATTGAAAACAGATGTCATAGCTACAGCCCTAAATAATTCACAGAATATTTTTCTCTAGGCCAGCTTTGTACAACTCTAGATAATGTCCAGCATTCTAGTGTGAGCTGTTTAATTCCTCTGTTGCTAAAGCACTGTGGTATTCCTAGGAACCCATGCACAGACAACTGTGCAATACACAAACAGATGAGAACCAGGATTAAAATGAAACATTACAAACAGGATTTTTAAACTTACTCAATGAAATCAATAAGAAAGGAACTCATTGCATCCTTTGTTACCTTATCAATCCTGATGTTTTTGTTAATATGCCTTTTCATTTAATATTTTCATTCTGAATTATTTTTAGATTGTCATATTTCTAGCTCTTGATTTCATTACTTCTTTAAATTAACCTACAATAGCTAATTTCATATTAACAAATAGGGTAGAGATAAAAGGTAAGGTCTAACAGGCTAAAAAGTACATACACATTCATTAGCAACCTTCACATTTCTGAGCCCTACTTTTTGTACAATGTCATATAATTTTAAAGAAATTTAGGAAGGGAAATCATGTAGATTAAAATTCAGGATACAAATATGAAGCACAAAAAGTCTAGGGATGGCCTGAACAATGTCAACAAGTATTAGCTTTTAATCAGAAAAAAAGCCCCAAACATTTTGCATAGAGTTAAGTACAAGCTTAAAGACTTTACTGTAAAAACTGAATACAGTATAGGACTTTTTCAGATATTTGTCAAAGAAGAGAAAGCTACTGCAGAAAGTTTCTGTCCAGAATTATATTGGAAGGCTATGCATACTGGCAAGATTTACCACTCTTAATGCAAAGGTAGAAAACCAGTGTTCTATAGATCTAGTCTAGCCTAAATGCTTTTGCTGAATTGAGTTCTTAGGAGGAAAAAAACAAACTTTGGTGCCTATTTTCAAATTTCTGCCCAAATGACCTAGAACTATACCCTAGAGTCTATTTGGTGAAAAAGGGATACATCAGAGCATAAACTTACCTCTGTGTGTGTACTGAAGTCTGGGTTCTTCCTCCATTTTAAAACTGATCCTACTTATGAAGAACATTTAAATAGTCTCCTTGAATTTCTAAGAATAATAATTTTCTTAAAATATAAGTCCACTCTTCAATAATTCCTCGATTTGGAAACCAAAATATTAGCAAGAATAAGCAATGTATGATGGTATAATGGCACTAACAGCATGAAAGCATAACAAATATGATATTTTCATATTTTATACTCTTTTAATTTCCGCTGCAGTTTACTGTTCCACTAAAACCCAGTGTAAATGAGGTTCAGCCTTACAATTCTTTTTAAAAGTACATGCTGGTAATTTCATAAATGTCCAGTAAAATTGTATGCAATCTTAAAGATCCATCATATAAATTATTGTTTTAAGAGTATTTTTGCTATCACAGCACACTGAAAATAGATTTTTCATAGACAGAGTTTAATTCAAAATTAGAGAGGTCAATTCAAAATTTTCTGATAAACTATCTCATCCTATATTGGAATAGTGTGCTGCTAATAATTTTCAGATCATTGAAAGCAAACTGGAAAATATTAATAAGTCCTTTCCTTAGAGCTGGAGCCAAAAGTGCTTTGGCCAATTTAATTAACTACTGTGTACATTGGTTCTACTGCTTCAGCTTCAGCTGAACTCTTTAAAAGCCCTTTGCCAGGTGGCTTATGGCAAAAAAAAGGGCCAGATACAACACATCAAGGGCCCCTCACAATAAATAAATAAACCTAGCTGATATCTATGCTAAAATGTGGGAAATCTAAATGCAGCTTCTTCATATGGCTTTCTCAAGCAAAATTTTGAATATAATTATATTTAAGATTTTTTTTCAGAATATGAATAAAACACACATAGACATACATATAGGCAACTAAACAGTAAATTATGCATTAAGTCCTTCTGAGAACTCTGGCAGTGAGTCTCTCTTCCAAGACAGCAGTGAGATTACTCCATTTGTTTCATGATGACCGTAATTAATTTATCTACTAAAGTCCACTTACATTTTGGAGCAACACAGAACAGGATTTGCAGTGACTCTTTACAGATCTGCTTTTCTCCTCAAAGAGCTGCTTCTTAAATCCCAGCTAGAGTCATCAGCCTCTTCCTACTGAATTACTCTGGAGACAGGTAAGAAGGCAAGCTCCATCTCCATGAAAGCACACATGGCTCTTCCAGCTGTACACAGCTCCCAGTTTTACCTCATGTCATGTTTGTTCAGTTCTTCAAATGACTCCTCAGGTGGAGGGCACTAAGACATCTGAGTTGAACAGACCCCCAGGCTGACATTCAGTACCAGCATTTTATCTGACCTTTCCCCTTACTCACTGGCAAAAGACAACCTCCTACCCCTCAAGTCAGGCTGAAACTCTTCTTGGAGCTTCTCAGTGTTCCTTGAGGAACTGTGAGGAGGCACCCTATGCAAATGAAAACGATTACTACAATTTTGCCTCCCCATTAATACAAGGAGTGATTTTGACACAGCAGCTTGCATGAATATATGAAAATGGAGTAACTAATATTACGCTAGGTTACTGCAGATTAACCAACAGTTTCCACTGGTGAGCTTCACCTTTAACCACTTAAAATTAGCATCAGATAATCATCATTACAATTAACCAATCATTATCTTAATCAAGCATGCATATATCAAAGCAGAACAGGACATTCTGACTATCAGTAAAACTATAGAAATGCTGATGAGTAACATCATCTTCCCACATTTTTGACTCAGAGTACTGTATTGAATTTTTTTAGGAAAATGCATGCTTTCTGTCTGTTGTTTTGTCCTGTTGTTTCTCCAAAGAAATAGAGACAGTGTTACTTCTATCTTCTGTCAAAGTATGATTACTCATAATCGTATTTTTTTCCAGTGTATTCTGAACTTACTTCAGTGACAGCACTCCTTCCAGCAGAAATCACCCCACTGCTTGAACAGGCCTCTACTTCACAGCACCTTTATGTATTTCAATTGAATCTTAATTTTCTTACTTATTTTATTTCTGTTTGCATCACCATAAATATGGTGCTCATGCTCTGTTCCTTTTTCATCATTACATCTCACATTCCCATATTCTGTACAAGTGCTGCTCATGAAAGCTATGTTTGTTTATCATTTTTCTTATTTCCTAAATCACCTCCTAAATTTCTTATGTGGGTCTGGATGTAAATACATACTGCAATTTAAAGATATGTTGTGAGTGTGAAAGAGAGAAAATGTGCATGGGAGATCTGTTCTTCCAGTCCTATGCCTATTTTTTTTTCTAGGCAGAAGTCCCTGGAAATAACCACATTTCCAGCACTTAAAATACCCTAAATTTATTTCAATAAATGGAACATTATTAGGAGACTGTCTTCCAAAATAGGTGGCAGACAATAAACTTAACCAAAAATAATTGTATTTTAATAGGAAGTATACACAGATCATTAAGGTTCAGAATCAAAAGTCCATGGCATTAAATTAATCCTTGGTCAGGGTTTTTCAGGTGAATCCAGCCTGCTGCCTTCTCTTTCCAAGGAGGACTGTTCTCCAACCCCCTGCCAGCTCAGCTTTTATGTGCTCATGTGCTTTAACATCACAGCCCCTCCTGATATTTCCAGTTTGATACCTTCTTCCCACATGAAACCTTTAACAGCTAAATAGATATGCCCAGCCATGAGGCATGGCTTGATTTACTCACGGTTTAGCTGCTAATTATACAAGCCTTGCAATTGCCAGCTTTGGAGCAGTGGAAGAGCATGGGGTATATAGGAAAGGGAAGTATCTCTTTCAGGGTAGTGTAAGGCACATGCATGTACACAACAGCAGTCAAAAACCAGGCTCCAGCTCCTGCAGCTACCAGTACTGCAGCATATTCCACTCCCTGTCCTGCTGCTCCCCCAGGCATCCAGTCAATTTTCAAGATGTCTTAGATGGGAGTAATTCAGTGGCCACTCACTGCTTAGAATGTATATTTTATTTCATAAATATGTTTGTGGCAGTTTCTCATCATCACTTTTCACTAGTGCCTTTCTAAATTAACATCCTTTGTAACCCTTTTTCTCCTCTTTAGAGACACATACCAAACTATACAGTCCTAATTTTGGTTTTTACTCAAAAGATCAACAGGCAAAAATAAAGAGGGGAAAAAAAGTTGGCAGAAGCTCACATGGTGTTGAAACAGTTCACAAGAAGCACAAGGTGGTCACAGCCCACCTACTCAACAGTGCATCGTGCACCCTTTGTACTCTCTGTCTTTAGAGGGCCTCTAGCAGCACCCAGCGGAACACCTCAAAAAGAAAAATATCACTTTCACATAAATTGCTGAAGAGAGCCTTATTCCTTCAGTGTGTACCACTCAGAGTTTTACCTGTTTGTCTGCATGATTAAATAAATGATGGCTCTTGGGATCACAGTGTTCCTGAATAGGTGCTGTAGCACATTGAGTTGGGATGGGTATTTTGTTGAACTGTGACAGCTGATTATGCTGATGCTTCTGTCAAGCATTGAGACTCCTGGGCTGACACCCAGAGCATGGGGAAGGAGGTAAGACATTGGACTTCTTTTTTAACCAGTACTCTGTTTAGAGGTCTCTGCCCATATCTCAGGAGGAGTCCTATAGACACAATGCTCTGGTTCTATTTTGAAAAGAAAAGTAAAATTGGAACTAACATGTTGTGCTCGCAGTTCAGATATTCTCACTAAGTAATGCTTCCTCCTGATGTACATTTCAAATTCCAATCCTCTTGCCGAGTTAAAAACCTAGAATTCAATATAAAGAATTATGCTTGTGAGATAAATAGTCCCCCTATCTACTCAGAAGAAACTTTCATTGATTAGTAACAAATGCAACCATAAAAACCTGTATCAAAAGGAAAATGCCTTTATTCATTATTTTCTCAAATTGCTTTCAAGTGCTAGGTTTTTTATTAGCTTTATTTTTTAGAAAATATATGTAGCTACTTGGATCTTTTCCTAAATGCTTATTTATTCACAAAAAAATAGCTTTTATGTTTTACACACAGAAGTTTCACAATAGACAATTTCTAAACATTTAGAAACTTCAAGGGATCACTATTTTTATTCCTACTTCGACATTAATTTTGCTTTTTTTCCAAAGCGGCACAAGCTGTTTTTCTCATTCTTACCGTGAACTGCTTTGAACATCATTTCCATTGAGTATGCCAACTTTTCATATTTTGTGAGCCAAGGCCTCCTAATTTCATAGCCAGCTTGCATCACCATGCAAGTTCAATTTCTATTTTATACCTTAAGGATTACAATGATGAAATCTGACCCAGTTACCTTCGGGATAAAAAGACTGAAGTTTTGATCAGTGATCACTGTCAGCTTTAGCACACATTTTCTTTAATCCTTCTTAGCGTGCTGGAGCCATTAGGATTGTTTTTGCTGGGCTTTGGACTGGAAACAATCCTTAATTTAATCATGAACGTTTGTTCACATAAACCAAATTTTTGGGTCTGTTAAAGTTTCATTAAACATGTTGTGTGTTCAGCCATGCTTAGAGACTTAAGTGACTGACATTCACAGAGAAATTATTCATGACAGCCAATTTTCTGTCAAGGTCCTCAAAAAAATACACCTTTGAATATATGAAACGCAAGGTATTTCTTTCAAACAGAAATAAGCCAAATGAAAATACTCCAGAAAATAACAAGATGTGGAACTAAATGTAGTGGAAAATAGACAAATCATCTCTCATTCCCAATTTATCCACCTCTCCCACTGCATTCCCCATGCTTTCAAATACATGAGTGTATACACAAGGAGAAATCTAACGTGATCAGTCTTTGTTTTTAATGAAGCAAAAGAAAAGCAGAATATCATACTTGGAGTTTACTCTGTGCTAGCACCTTTTTTAACAGAGCTGTTTCATCCTGACCTGATATATTGGAAATCAACACTTTCACCAACTTTTGATAAAAAATTAAGTGGTTTAGTAATGCAAAGCAAAATATTTTGAGGATCTGAGTAAGATCATCCAACTAATTCCTGCAATGGGTATTTTATTTGAGTTAAAATGGGAGATCAGCTCACACCACAGAGATCTAATTTCATCAAAACTTAAACTCCATATTCAGCAGCTTGAGAGATTCAATTACTCATTAATCAAGACCCGCAACAGAGGGATAATTATTCTTTAGTATTTCTTAATTTACTGAGGTTTTCACTGTGTTTACAAGGACTGCACTGTTAGTCACTTCAAAATAAGTTTGTTCCCTTGAAGGGAGAATGCCCCATTATTATCTTAGCAGCTACTGTACATAATTTTTTCTAGGCAGAGTTAACCTTTATTAAATGAGTCTGTGCAAAATCTCCATACTGCACAAGGCTGGCAGTGGATTGGTCTGACAGACACTGAAGCCAGGTACATTTCTCATGTTTATAGTGCACATACCATAGCTTTAGTTCCTCCACAGTAGAAAGGAGTGTTGAAGAAAGTCTTAAAACAAAAAAAACAAATGCAGGTACAAAATGGATCTGTTTTTCCAATGACCCATAACATTATCATGGAAGAGGAACAAGTTCTTCTAAAAGGGAGATACTCAGGATGTTATGGTAGCCCTGGACACAATCCCTAGTTCAGGAATAGTTATCTTCCCTCCAGTGATTTCTACCATCTCACATACCCTAAAAAAGTTCATCTCCTGTGTTTTCATGTACTTGTTAAGCTTTTTCACACACATAGGTTTCTTCCACATATTATCACTTATGTATGACCTTACTAAAAGCAATGCCATCCCATAAGCTACAGTACAAATGTGCATACAATTCACTAGTTCTGGATATGACTGGAGATGTTGATTTTTTAGAAATAATGTTACTAAAGTGGGCATCAATTTGTAAATTACTGTGATATTTGGATGCCTAAAAGCCTACTGGGATTTTGAAGTTTCTTAGAAGATAAAACATAGGAAAAACTTTAATTTTCTTAAACTGAGCATGTTGTGCTTCCTTGCATCTTTTAAAAGCTATCCTGTGTCCTTAAGTTGCACACAATTTTATATAGTATTTTGTTTTTACTTATAGATGTATTTAGAAGTACATAAACTAGAATGCTACAGAACTTGTATAAATAACAGACTTGCAGCAAGACATTTATATTATTGTCTGAGATTTCCAAAATCTTAACATTTTTTCCCACATCCACCTTTGTAATCATGTAGGTAGTTCCTTAATATCTATCCTCAAGTTATACAAGCACATAGAAGTAGTTAATATTACTTCTACTTTAGCATTTCTGACCGCTTGCTAATCTGGAAACAGTAGAGGTCATTTAAATCCTTGCCTGGTTAGCAACTCTGCTTAAAGACTAGTAGAAGCTTCAGTATTCTACAGTTGAAAGAGCTTCATTGTCTCAGAAAAACAAAATCCCACTCTTTGGTCCTGTACTTTTTGGCAACCCAATCTTTTTATCCTGTTTCATCAGGTGTGAGTGATACAAGATACTTACAATACATTTCTATTCCTCCTTAAACAGACTAGCATAAGCTTTATTATTAAAATATGGTTGTATACTACATAAAATTCTGCTTGGTTTTAAGTATGAAATGTTTAAGAAAGGTTTAGGAGATTATGCAGTTCAAGATAACTTTCACACATAGTAGAATTCTAAAAAATTATTGCTCCCAGGAAGAACTTTGTTCATTTTGCATTATGCATAACTGTCTTCTGCTGTTTTACTTACAACCACATCATTTAAATATCCTACCACACAAGTTTCTTCCTTCTTAACCTGCAGCCATGGTGACACAATTCTACTCCCATTGCAAAGGGGAGACACAAGTTCAATCTCAATAAAGCAGAAGTTTCTGCACTAATATTAAACTATACACAAACTCTATGGTCTAGAAATTGCTTCCAAGTTAAAGACACAGAGAAGAAAAAATACATGTTGAAACAAATCATCTTTTACCCATTAATTTGATGAAACTGGAGTAACACTAAAAATACTCTTCAACACCAGTGGGAGTGAGAAGTCAATATTACAGCAAGGAGTGATGCATGCAATTGCATGAGGCAAATAGATTCCTTTTAACTGTTAGTTGTTGTAATGAAAGTAACTTTGTAACAGCCAAATGAGTTTACTGCCTGTGGGTTGATTTATAAGTGTATGTACACATGAACATGTGTGTGTGTATTGACTCACATCTGTGTGTCCTCTCCCAACTGAGATATCAGTTACTAATATTGATTAACCACATTTCTCTTAGCTTAAGTATTCTGAGACTATCTCACAAGCAAGGATCTTCCAAGAACAGGCAAGAACCAAGACTTAGTGTATTCTTTCCCAGGGCTATACTTCACAAGAATTCACAGATGGCTGTTTTGTAGGTTACAGCAGCTTATTTGGTAAATATTACCTTCCACAGTTATGAGCAGAAGCAGTTCTGGAACTTCTACACCTTTTTTCTACTGCTGTCCAGAATAACTTGAAATTAACTGCTCTGAACGATAGTCCTTTAAATGATCAAGGTCTTTGTACCTGAGATACATCTTAGCAAAGACAACCATGCTCTGAAACCATAGTAACAAATAAGAGAGAAGCCCCACATTTGGATCCAGCTCCTGCCTCTGAGGACACAGACAGTCCAGTGTTTTTCCTCAGTTTGCAAAGAATAAAGTCTGAAAGTTATTTCCCTAAGCTTTTGAAGAAGCAGGACATAAAAAAGAGTCAGTAGACGAATAGGAGGAAAATTGCTGTTTTGGTTCAGGTCTTGATTGGCTACTTTCTGACTGGTGAGTGAGAGAAGAGCTGCCCAACTGCATCACAACAGCTCCTACAAATACATCACTGACATGCCCAAACTAAACACCCCCCAAATAGTCATAAAAGATAACTTATACCCCTGCACCTCTAATCAGTTATTTTTTGTGATAGTCAGATCCTCCAAACCACAAGGAAGAAAGAGGATTACTTTTTTTCAATTTCCACAGTCTTCCCCATCATATACCTATAAAAACCAGCTGATTCCTCACAATGACCTGACTCACTCATTTTCTTCCTCCAGAAGTTTCCCACTTCATAAATCATAATTTCTCCAAAGCTACTCCTTAGCAATATCTGCTTACATGCATAGCTAGTTTAGCTGAGACAGTTGCAGAGAGTAAATTCAATCACATCTGATTGTCTTTTCTTTACCTGTCATCCCTTGTTTCTGTCCCTTTTGATATCAAGGTCTCTTTCTGATTTCCTACTCCTCAACAGGCCTTGAACTGCAGGGTACAGCACATCATAGCACAATAACTGCCTGGTTTTTTTACAAATTTAACTCTTTCTATTGCTTCAAGAATGACTCAAGTGTATAATACAGAAGGATAACTCATGCTGGAACCTACACCAGCTCTGCATGTTGACCTATTTGATAGTACTCCTATATCAGTTTTTATCTTGACATTGTGGGAAAGATCAGGACAGCCTCTCCCACACACGTGTAAGAATACACATACAAATTTAGGATGATATGCTACCTGTGACTGTATTTAAGTGTCTATACATATGCAGATAGAAAAGTAATGTGGATGTAGATCAAGTGGTCCTGAGCTTGCACAGCATTAGCCTGGACACGGAAGATAAAAAGGACTTTTCTCTACCATTCTGCTGCTTTCGCCAATAAAAGCCTATCTGCCTTGAAGGTAGTTAGCAACACTAGAACGAATTGTAGTGTTACAGTGTCCTGTAACTAATACCCCATTTTCCAATGCAAAGGTTCATTAGGGAAAATGAACATAACTATGTGGATCAGGGGAGAGGGAAGAGTAAGAGAGAGAAGAGAAGGCAAGGTCTGGCAAAATAGAAGGAAGGATGACTGTGTAAGAAATGCAGTTTCCTTAAGAGGAAGGGAGAAAAGGTTTAATAGAAAAAGAAAAGTACAAATGCTATGAGGTGAAATATTGTGGAAAATGACAGCAAGAGGGAAAAGAAGATGGAAAAATGAAAGTCCAGGAAGGAAATGATACTAGTGCTGAAAGAAGAGCAGGCTACGTATATTTCAAAAATCCCTTATTATTTCTTTTCCTAAAAACAATTTGGGATCACAACTGCATGCTTCATCCCTGAGGTGTTAAATCCCTGAACATAACAATAAAAATTCAATAAAACAAATACTCTGTTAAAGTATTGATTGCATAAAGCCACAGGTTAATGAGCATCTTTCTGACTGGTGAGTCCTGCATATAAATGAGGGATGTGGATCTCAAAAGCTTACAATTCTGGTCCAGCTAAATACTGAGCATGTTACTAGTACATTGTAAGATACTATAATGGGCCAAAAATCATTTTCTTTCTATAAGAACACAATTCTAGACAATAAATATGATTTTACTAATCAAATAGCAAAGATTGAGGCTACAGAATTCATCCTCGTTACAAAACAATATTAGCTCGCTGGATTGCTGTGGGTTGAAGCTCTATCCTTACACAGGCATACAATTTTCATTTTCAGAAGCAGTTGCTAGGATCCTCTTCTGTTTCCTAGCAACATATTTTTAACCTACTTTCCTAGTGCATTGCTTGCCATTAACAAAAAGTCTTTGTAGAAGCAAATTTTCAGCTCTTCTTTCAATACAAGTATATGCATGTAATAGTAAATTGAATATCTATCTGGAGGAGTTACTGAAAATTCACATTTTTCCTGAGATTAAGTGCAATGAATGAAAAAATTATAATGAAGTATCCCTGAAAAACTGCAGATTTTCTATTTCTAGTGTCCTTGTAATTCTGAACTTACTATTATCTCTTTGGGGGGGGAAAAAAGTGTTCCTAACGGAAAAACCTATTGTTTCAGGGGAAAGTTTACTGGAGAATTTGAGAGAACAACCTAATGAAGGCATAGATTTTTAAAATAGATAGTACTCCCTTTTTGATTGTATTGGGATCCTTGGAGTACAATATACTGGATATTAAAGAATCTAACACTAGGGCATATTTTGAAGCCTTATTTAGAAGCAACAACTGAATAAAGATACTTTTTAAAAAATTAACAGAAATGAGACATGTAAAGGGAACAAGGTATACTTCCCATCTCCAGTGCCATTCTCGTAACCATTGTTTAGATATCATCTTAGCAAAATTAAAATCCTCTGGGGCTTTTTTCAAAAGCAGAGTGGTTTTGCCCTGCAGCTAATTAAGCAAGAATTTCAAAACACTGTAAGTACAACATTATTTGCGTGTTCCTGGTATTTCACTTTCACTTCTCATCAAACACACTAAATGATCCAATAACATAACCAAATCATATCCTGCAGCACAATAGGAGCATCACAGAGTTCTTTTGATATCAGTCTGCAGTGGGAAAACCACAGTACCTTCCCTCCAAGAGTTTGTAAACAAACCTTGCATGTTCCATGTAATTTAGAGCAATCAGTCTATGCCATGTCATTATGTTTCCTTTCCAGCAGGCATTCTCAAAACCTGTCAGCAGACACTTTGCATTCCAAATAACTAAGCAGGCTTAATCAATATGGGATTCAAAAGGAAGACCAGATCACTTGAAACATATACCAATACATATCTTTTCAAGCTAATATTCAGACACTAAAGAAGGCACAGGAAAGGCCAAATGAGTGACACAGAAAAGCAATGCTGACAGATCCAAATTCTAAAGCATTTTTCCTACTTCTAAACAAGCAAACAAACAAAAAATCCATGTGTAAATTAATAAATATGCATGATCTCAGCCCTGCTCCTATTTATCAGTTCTTACTACAAAAATGACTATTGATTTCCTAGTAAAAATATAAATTTCTATTAAAGTACGAAGATATTGCCCAAAATTGATGTGTTCTATGCCATTGGTATTTTTTTCCCTCTTATTTAAACAATAAAAATGGAAATATTGATACATGATTTGTGACACCCTATACAGGAAGAAAAGTGTACAGCACATCAGCAACAGAAAAACTGGTTTTTTTTCATAAAGTATTGATTGAAATGTTTGTAAATTCTAACACTGCTCTGCTACATTGGTAATTTAATTGCAACTAATGATAAATTATTAGCTCTGATATTTATAGATAATTTCCTGATTCATGTAAAATTCATTTCAATTGGAAAAATGTTCTTTGTATAATTACATAGATAATAGATTACTTTAGTAACTCTACTAAAGACATCCATAAGTTTATCATAACAATGGTGCACCTGTTCTGAGTAAGAAGCTATAAAGAGGCTAATAAATACTTGCAAATGATACAGTATTACTGACAAATAGAAAAACTCATGATTGTAACCCAGATATCTGACAATTTCTTTCTTTTGTAGGCACCATGTGGTATTTAACACATTACGATCTCTTTTCTGGATATAAACTCTTATTCCTGAGAAACTACTGCGACGACAGGTAGCACCATGGTATATAACTAAAGATGTGTAATTCCTACTGAAGTATTTTTTTCAGAAGCCAATATTGCTATTTCAACCTATTAACTTTCAGAATTACCACTGATTAGGGAATGGGACTTCAGGAGAGGTTTAAAGCATTGCCAGTTGCCACAGTGGAAGGAACTGTGGCACAGGCAATTCAGTTATGTTCTTTCAGGAAAAGATATACCAATATTATGGTCATTTAACAAAGGTTAATACAGTAAATAATTCTAATAAACTCTATAAACACCTATCTCACAAGGAAGTGTTAAACACCAGGGTAACTGAAAAAAAAATTGTAAATTTTAGAAGTGTTTAGTATAGCTCTCAGGCTTTATTAGGTTAATCATTTATATTTAATAAATATCATCACAAATCCACAGGAATGTGAGAAGCCACTGCCTTTTCAATATTGATCTTTATGTTATGAAACACATTAAAAAAATCAAAAGAGCAAGGAGACAGACAGGGATATTAATGTATGGGAAACTTCAGAAGAATAGAGATGCCTAATTGCCTTCCAAAGCAAACACCTGCAGATTAAATGAAGTGGGTCTATAAGTCATGCCAAGTCTTGCCACAGAATCCAACATCTTTCATCCTTAATTTTGTCCACAGGAAAAGACTAAAGTATCCGAGATATGCATTATGAATGAAACCACAACACTGTTTTTACAGTTGTGTTACGAAGCACCTGAGGAAACATGAAAAGAGGTTGACTTTCAAAAACCACTTGGAGACAGAAACACATAGGGAAAGAAGAGATCCGAGGAAGTTGATTTTTCCTCAACCTGATGTTAAATATAAAAACACTTATATTTTATTGTAGAAAAGGTGATTTGGCTTGCAAGGGAAGAAAAACAGTGGGCAGTGTCAGAAACCTCACTATTTGGAGACTTATGCGTGAGTTAAAAATCTACTGAGGAAACTGAAAATTTTTCAATATGTAACATTTAAAGTAAATAAGAAAATTAAATCAGAATGTAAATCAATTTTTTTCCTACTGTGAATATGACATTTTTTACTACAGCATAACATTCTTCTCATGTACAGTGATTTCTACACAATACAAAAGACCTCAAATCAAATTTGAGCATATGCAGGTTGACTTGGAGCACTAGGAGTCCTTTAATTATCTTTTGATACAAAATTTAGTTCACAAATTTCAGATGTCAAGTCCAACATTTGGAAATAAGTTTTTGAAACAAAGGGTTGATTTATTGAAAGCAGTTTTATCATTTTGCACAACAGACTTCTGGCACACTGAAATATCCTGTCACTATTAACACTAAGGAATCAGATACATACCTACATCTATAATATCTCTGCACTGTTACAAACCCCTTGTAATTTAATATCAACGGCTGAATGTTCAAATGGTTTTGTCCAAAGATTCCTATTTGTGCATATTCATTGTTGGAAGATTTTAATTATTATTAAAACTTATAACTGGCATCCAGGGATCATAAGATTTTGCTAATACGCTCCTTTCTCTTCTACTCATTTAACAGCTACATAACTAATTTGGCCTTAACATATTTACACTTAGATTCCTGTAGCATAAATTAGAAAACTGCCACATCCTGTATCTTTCCTGGGACTTGGAATCATGCCTTATTTTATTCTCATAACCCGTCACATTTCACTCTCATGTGAAGTGTGCTTGCTAATGGACATCTTCATTTCATATATGACTACCATATGATATCACACTCATTCCATATTTCAAAGAAAAAACAGAAAATTCTGAGTAAAAGACAGTGATGCTGGAACTGCAGGGGTACCAACCCTACAGTGGGATTTAACAAGATACTATTTTTGATACTCTAAGATCTTTATCACTATGGTAACACATGCACCATTTTATTGCTTCAAAATCTTTCACTGAAGAAATGAGATAGCACAAATACAATTTAAGGAAAATACATGAATACACACCCACACAACTGAAAAATAAATGCAGACTGAACAAAGGCTCTTTGGGCTTTAATTAAATAGAAAACTGTGAGATATATCCTCATAAATACGTGCAATTTCAAACATGTTTAGGAAGAATTTCACCATCATTTAGCATTGAATAAACTAGGCACAAAGAAAAAAGCATATAAATAACTGTTTATAAGTGTAAATTATATTGACAAAAAAACATAGCTGTTTTTCCTGTTGCTAGGCTCAGGGTTTGCAACAACATGACTTGGTTTAGTAGGATGGAACTTAGAGACTGCCACGATTCCCAGATGGCAGAGTAGACACTATGGGCTGTTTGTCCATCAGCAGATTTAGAACTGCTGCTTTCAACCTGCTGTCGAGGAATGACTGCACTGTGGGCAGGGGGGGTAATGTCAGCAGGAACAGGCCAACCTGTTCGGACCTCACTGTGGGGTGGCCAAGAGAAGCGAGTGGAAACAAACATCCTCCTTTCCAGCCCACACCAAAATTTCTGCTGACACTTTCATTACCTATCCCTGCTGGTTTGATTGAAGATGTAATTCAAGTTCCCCACTGCATTGTAGACTTCCCTTGACTACAGAACCAAAATTAGTTTTTACTTGGCCTAGAAATTAGGGGAAGGATCAGAAGGTGACATATCCCCTGAAATATCTGGAATACAATGTCTGTTATGCAGCCAAGTTTTCAGTTTGGTTCAGAAACAACTAAAAATGCCACCACAACTAAAAATGCTAGAAAGGAAGTCCCAGCTCATGGAATACTGAATCTCTCTCACTGGAGATATTCAAGAACCCTCCGGATGCAATCCTCTGCCATGTGCTCTAGGAAGACTCTCATTGAGAAGGAAGGTTGGGCCAGATCACCCCACTGTGGTCTCTTCCAACCTGCGACTGTTGAATACTGTGATTTCTTGACCAGTCTCTCTTTCTATTAATTCTTAATAACTGGGATGGCAACAATTTCATAATTTTGCAAATAAACTAAAAATATGGCACCAAAACCAGAAGTTAAGAAGACAGATTTTTTTTCTTTCCTATTTGCATTATTTTGAGTGCCCTGAAAAACTGTTTTGGTTAGCAATAATACCTATTTCCCCTTAACTCCCAGAAGTACCATATCTCACACATACTTAGTTCTTAGTTTTACAAATATGCATGCTTTGGACTTAAGCAATCACAAAGTTGCAGATTGCTTTTTGCAAACAGCTTTTACCAACTTGAACCTAAAGGATGTAAATTGACAGCTGCACCTACTCTAACACAGCAAAAATTCTAGCACAGTGAAGCTCCATCTTTACATGGAATTCTGGTTTATAATAAAATAACAGTAATAGCAGTGCAAAAGAAAATTGCTAAATTGTTTGGATTGAAAATGTCAAAAACTGCAATTCAACTTTAAAAATTGCTGAAGAATCCCAATTCCTTATCAAAGTTTGTGGATAGACCTTAAAAGCTCCTCATTTGTCATACCAGAGCTCTGAAGTCATACATTTATTTTGCATACTGATATTCAAAAATGTTTTGGTTTTTTTTTTTTTCCAGTTTTATTAAGGGCACAGTAACTTGTTATGCTACAGGGTTTTTTTCTTAGTGGCAACATTTGTACTTTCCAGAAGCTGAAATATTCTATTTACCTGGTGATTTACTAAATACTGCTAATGTACTAAAGATTTCTGCACTGATACTTTTATCATAGTAACAGCTAAGGTTATAGATTTTAAATAAATAACAAAAATTTCCTCTGAACTGAAACATCTCTTTGGTTTCTTACAGTTACTGATCTGGAGATGGTGTAGCTTACATTTTTCAAATTTATCTTGTTACACGTCCTCAAAATGGACTATTAAACTATAAATCTACCTTATTCGCTCAGTGCTATTTTTTGGCCTTAAAAGACCATATACATTATATATTAGTCATAACAGTCTCCTCATGACGGTACAAATGCATGTGATGCATTGCACAAATACCTTTCACTAGAACATGTCTATCATGTGTTTGCTTTTGAGACACAGATTATTTTAGTCTCAGTGCTGGCAACAGTCAACTGTGTGCCATTCTGTTTTCCCCAGTTGTGTTTTTTTCGGCTTCTTACTTCCAGGCAAAAATTTTGTATGTAGATAGCAACTTGATATGGCAAATTGGGAGCCAAACGTTGGCCCTTCTGTACAGGGAGATTTGAAGAAAGTGATTGGGTTCCTTGCAGGCTGTGATTTAAGGAAGTATACAAACTATCTTCTATTCATGCAAGTCAGATATGAAGCTAGCTAGCTCTTACCACAGACAGCTGAGAGGTACAGCTTTCCTTCCCTCTGTAACACTTCTCTGGGAAACACACAGCCTGAAGGCTCCCTTTTCCAGCACCACGCAGGTTATATCACACCAGTGCAGCTCTGATTTGCTAAGCACCTTCTTTTCAGGATAGTCTCTGCTCTCACAATAGCGACCCGGGCCTTGAGGCAAGTGTACTTCACCACTGAGATGCTGGTGCCAACACCTCCTCAACTTGGCTTTTTGCAGAGCTCCTCCCTGTGGCACAAGAACCCAAGAAGCTCTACAAGAGCACAGCCAAGCCTGGTCTGGTTGTAATTCCATCTGTACCGCAGCCTTGCGTATTGGAAGAGAGACAGCTGGAGAAGAAAATGCCCTGTGTCCAACTGAGTTCTTACAGCAGCTACAACATTACTGTAACTATTCCAAATGTGTTAGGATTAATTGAATTTCCATATTGATAACAGTTGGTGATATAGTGTGCAACTGGTTATTAAAAATCTACACCTAAATTCAATGTGCGTTTAAAAAAAGTTCTTATCAAAATTCTACCAGAACTGGGTTAGGGCTTCTCCATGCTGAGTTAGGTCACCTGTTATCAATTACTTACAGCCTTAATCACAGCTGGAAAAAGCTCCTATAAAGCACAGTGTGTTTCCATCCTTCCTGTTCTCCACCTAGCAAAAAGTTACAGGACTTAGTATCTATTTTTCATGGGTTTCATTTTGTCTTCAAGCTGAAAATTCAGAGTGCAGCCCAGAACCTGAGATTGAAGCCAACTACAGTATTTTAGGATTCCCTTCTTTCCAGTTTAATTTATTGCACCTGCTATTATTTTGAAATTGCCATTCCCTATCTTACTGCTCCATCACAGTCCTCTGTTACTGATGACCTCCAAAATTATTTGTTTTGATGTGATTCATGATGTAACACACTTTTGTCTTTCTTGCACTGTGTGTTCACAGTTTGCTACTAGTGGACTTGCTTTGGAAATGTATATTCTGTCTTACACTTGCTACTGCCTTGCTCTTTTCTACAAAGTCTTTCAGAGCTGCTGGAAGCACTGAATTCAGCAGCCATGACAGCAGCAATATTTCTTCCTTTCTCTGAAACACAGCTCAGGAGGGAAATTGTGTTGCTAAGGCAGTTCTATAACCTTGAAGGACTTAATCTAATTCATAAGACAATCTGCAGTCTATAAATGCTACCTGTTACACAAATAGAATAAGTAAAAAAAAAAAAAAGCTGTAAACTGATCAGAAAAATAGTGTTCATAAAACCTCAGAATAGTAGAAACTCTGTTATGATATTCTGACTTTCCTTGGAAGCAAATCAGGTCTGAAGGACAGACAGCATTCTGTATTTTAAATACAGACGATGCAGGAAGCACCACCACTTACAGCTTACTACATGTTTTTCACTCTAAGACTAAAAATAAAATTAGAATTTAAGAGAGGTCTGCTTTTTTATTTATTTTATCAATGTTATCAAAGTAGAAAACTTAGTACCCTGAATAAAGACTGGACTTGAGTTGACTGACATGAGACTTGTGACATGATAATGCACAAAAAAACATTTTGTGAGTTTTAATCACTAGATATACACTGCACCAAAAAAAAAAAAAAAAAAAAAAAAAAAAAAAAAAGGAAGAAAATAGAATACCTTAAAGAAGAGCATTAAGTTACTAAATGGAATCATTCTAATACTTCAAGCACACATACTATCCATTATAAGAAATGTTTTTCAGTGGATTTGCTTTGCAGTTGAGTCAAACCCCTTTACTTTTGGTTCTCCCATTGTTCCAGTTGACAATACAGCTTCTCTGTTCCTAGCTGCCTCTTGTCACCCTTGATTCACTGCTCAAACTATCCCTTTATCCTGCTTCCTTTTATAACACTGTAATGACTATAGCTGGTTTTTTTTAAACAGAAAGGTGGCAAAATGAGGTGTCACTTTCCTAGTCTACAGAACTTGCTTTACTTTCTTCCTTCCAATCCCTTAAAGAATTATAAGCAAATTCTGCCATAAGAAATTTGAAAGCTTATCTCCTCACCTCCAAGTCCTCTCCCCCAATCTCAAGCATTTCCTAATTCTTCCCTCATTCATATGTTCCCTCTGTTTTTCTTCTTTGTCTTCTTCTCTCTATCCCTTTTTTGTCTAATTAAGGACGCAAATAAATCTCTTATGCTTACAAACCTCATTTCTTGCCTATTTCCCATGCAGTTACCAGCTCATTTTCCTGCCACAACCCAAAACAAAGCAGCTACACTTTGAATATTTATTGAATAATAACTAGGTGTTAATGGAAGACTTTTTTTTCACATAGGCCACTAACATGTCAAGGACCACAGAAAGATCCGTCCAGACAATGATAAAATAGCGGCTCATATAGAAGCCTAAATTTAGCATAAGCATAGTTAAACTCAGCTACTATATTTGTGAGACATATAGTTCCCTGTTTATCAGCCCATCTGAAGCCTTTGGTAATTAACTGCACTGATCCTGTTGAAAAAACACTGGAGAGAAAGAGAATAGCACTTTACTGAGTTGCTTCTTTCATTGCCATACAGCTTTTTCCCACATGGGTAGGATTTTGCTATAAACTTGTTTATAAAAATATCTTATTTATTGGTTCCACTTTTTTTAAACAAAGGCAAAGCAACTTTTATATCAATAAGCTTCCAACAGAGATCAGCTATTTGTGCTTACAGTTCTGATAAAGTGTTTATTCCCATAGATACTGAAAATGTACTCTCTTTTTCTAATTATTTTGATAATCAGATAATTTAAACACTCTTTTTCATATGGATATCCCAGTAGTGAGCCTCTGGGGTGTATTCACCATGCCACTCTGCAAAACATATTTCAAGATTTGCTATGATGCAATGATGGAGCAAGACTCCTCATGTCTATACATTTATATTGGATGTGGCAATCTCAGCTGCAAAGGAAGAGCTCTCTCTGCCATGAAGAATGTTTATTTGTTTCATCTAATGAATAATTAATATATATGTGTGTGAGTGTGTATATGAATACATGTTTATACATGCAAGCAGGAGCATCTGCATTCTAAGTGGGTTTATTTGGGAGACAAGTGCTAAATGTCTTAACCCAAAGCAACCTAAGAGTTTCACAAAAGCAGCAAAATGTCTAGAGGCTTTTATTGCTAAAAATCTACACTTCAAGTGTTCAGTCACTTCAAAGAAGTAGTGGCAGACAGAGTGTTTGGGGGGTTTTTTTGAACTATGTCTTCAGTATATTCACCTTTACCCAGACTCAGCTCTGTGAGGTGCTTAAATTATTAAATAAGTCTAACATTTACAACTTTTCTCTTCTGCCTGTTGAAATAGGGAACAGTGAGGAATGAATGACGGTATCAGTAAGACTTCTAGTCTTCTAGTTCATTGTGTCTATTTCTACACACTTTAAATTTCAGCTGACATAAAATACATTATAAAAAGATATGTGTCTATACCCTGACTAGTTCGTGAGTAATGGTAAAAAAATTTGCAGAACAAAGGGAAATGAAATTACTTCATCTAATAATGCTTCCAATTTACGCTTCCAAAGGACATTGTTCACCATTACTATACAACAAGGGATTATTTCAGCTCACATAGAGTGGTATGTCGCAGCATTATAACTTAGACTGGTGGTTAGATTCTTACAGCTGCAAAAATCAAAATACAGTCAGCTCTGAAATATTCTTGAGTAGTTTATCCAACCTGCATGTGTTAAGACTTCCAGCTTGGCTCTGTACAGTGGCACCTTTGGTCCAGTTGTTTTATAAGCCCTTAAGGTTGCTGCTGTAATTTCCAGAAGATTTATTAGTGAGGCTGTAGTGAAATGCAAAAGCATGTAGCCAGCCCAGGTTTCCTTCTTTCTATAGGAAAATCATTTGCATCACTGGTAGAGAAGGAAGGAAGAAAAGGAGATGGAAGATTTTGAGTCACTCTAACTACTAAAATATGCCAAACACAGATGAGATTAATATGGCTAAGGAGAAATTCAGCACATAAGTACAAAAGACGCAGACACACTCAAAGAAGCTTCCATCTGTGGAGCAGAGACAACAGCAATGAGGACAGGGTGGCAACAGTGCTCCAGAGACCATACATTTGCTAGCCTGCACAAGCAATCCTCAGCTATCTTCATTGCTATTTCTACCCAAGAAAGTAATACAGAAGCCTTGCAAGACCATGGCAATACGTGGTGGCAAAATAATCACCAGCACCTCTTCCCTCTTCTGAAACATACATATGGAAAGAGAACTATTAAAAGGCCACTAAGGGTAAAGGCTTGTTTGTCACAGCACAACACTCGGTTCACCAGGGTTCCAGTTTCAGCACCTCACACTCCTGTGAGATCTCCATGTGTAGATTTTATGTGCATGGAAACCAGTCTGTGACTATGGTAGCAATCATTCCCACCTATCCAAATATGGAGGCAGGACATAATTGGGCACAATTCTGTGGGGCATCTGGGCACTCTGGTTTCTGTATAATGCAACAAACACAAAAGAACAAAGAAGAAAGTGACCCAGGCAATAGGGAGATTAAAGTTGACCTAACCTAGAACTAAAATGGAAATTTTTTAAAAAAATATTGCTTTTCCTGGAGAATTTTTATTTCAGCAAAATACCACTGGCAGGAAAATGTTTCATATGCAAACTGTATAATCAGGCTACGTGAAAAAAGCAATTTTACAGAAGCACAGGAACACTTAAGAAAGAGATTCATTTGACACACCACATCCTTGTCTGCCTTTGTTCACGTTATATCTTTTTGGCACTGCAGCAAGAGAGACTCACAAGATTTGTAGGAATTCTCTCTTAAAGTAAAACCTGTTGAAGGAATTAAATGACTGCCTTTAGGATTTGCTGTACATGACAAATCTAAGGGCTTTAAATTTAACTGAATACAAACAAAATAACTGACAAAAAAAGCTTTTCATTCTTTCCAACTGGCTACCATTAGTTCCTTTTTTTTTTTCATTAATGCTTGGTATTTTTGAATAAAAAAGAATCCATCCATCTCTATTCCCTGTTTCAAAAAATCTAAAAAAATATCATGTTTTTTTCTTCAATCTCCTGGGTTTTTGTTCCATTTTTATAGGAGTATCTTTGAAATGAGTTAAATTGGCTTAGCCTCATACACTGTCTTGTGTCAGCATCTTTAGTCAGTGTTCTCTAATGCAGAGACTAGATGACTAGAGATTTCATTGGTGATAGATGTTTTAATTATTGGTTTTCTTCCAGAAGTTTTTAGTGGTGATAGCAATAATGAGCATGACTCCTGAGATTCCTTCAGGCAGAATATATTTCTATTTATATAAAAATATACAGTAACTATCAGATTAGTGGTCTCTCTGCAGTACTGTTTCTTCCTATATGTAGGAAATGATTCTCTTATTTGAGAAGAATCATTTTCTCATCCACTGCAACCTTTTTATCCAAGGGCTACAATCACAGGAATGCAAAAGCTACATACTGCCAGGCATAAAAATAAAATAGAAGAAAAGAAGACACAGTGCAGATATCACACAACAAGAGCAGCATCATTAAGCTGATGGGGACCACACTGATGAACTCCAGAGAGAAAAGCAGACTAATTATTAGCCACAGAGTATAAATTAGGGTTTGCACTTTAAAAAATAAGCTGATTTACTTCAATAAACCCTGAAATTCACTCTAGGTTTCATTGAAGACTTGGTATATTTCACACTTTACTTTTTAGTATATCTATATTACTGCCATTTATCCCCTGATTGAACTATAAAAAGATATAAAATTATGCCATCTAAAATCACATGTAAATTAAATTACCTAGATTTGTGATACAGATAACTACTGCTCAGAGGGTATCTAAATATCCAATTGATTTACCTTAAAACCTAAACAAAATTACTAAGGTGGGGTTATCTCCACATAAAATTAATGGAGAAAGTTAAGATCCTAGATGAGCTGAAGCCTATTTTAAGTACTTTGGTTTTGCCGGAGAAATCAGATGACTGAAATGGAGTTTGAATCTAGTGACGATGCACACCAGAGTCAGATATAAGATGAGCTCCCAGGTCCTAAACTACCACTTCAAATAATTTTTTTTTCTCATTCATAACACAGGAATATAAGTTTCTGTGTGAGGCATTTTTGTTGGATGTATAAAATCAAGAAGTATGAATATCTTCTCAGATAAAATATTCCTCATGACTCAACAGCTACTTTGGGGTTTTTTTATAAACTTGTGAAGTTGAGTATTGAATGTTTTCCACTCTAGCTGGAAAGCTACAAGTGGGCATGCAACAAACACTGAAAGACAAATATGCACATGTACATACTGTCCCTAACATCTTATCCACCATGATATAATAATCATCATTATTCTTTAGAGCTGCCTAGAAAGAAAAGAAACACAGCAATCCATGATACATGAAGAGTTGTTCTGCTCAGATCTGCATTTTTGCTGAACTTTGTCATGACCTTGAATGCAAATCAGTCTGGGATGTATGTGTTCTAGAGATTTATTGCTGTGGTTTGCTCCAATCTTTTCTTAATAAACTGAGTCAAAAATAACTCAGACAGCTCATTAGTTATAGCATGATACATTTTTGCCTTAATTTTGGGGATGGCAAATGTTTTCATTATTCTTAGAGCAATATGTGCTGTGTGATACCTACTGTGCCACAAAAACCAGTCCAGTCCTCTATGCATCATCTGCTTAAAGAATAATCACCCTGTGAAGTATTTGCCTTTGGCATCCTACTTCACACTATTTTCTGCCTTGAATATCTTTCACTGCATTAATGTTTGCTTAGCCCTGAGATTTATCTTTCCTGTTCTCTGAGTATTATTTAGAGTTATTAATAAAATTGAAATAATCTCCTTTGCCACGTTTGGGTTGTCTACAATGTAACCAAAATGAAACATTTTAGAGAGTTACCTCAATGGAAACTCCATAGCTAAGAAAATTCTTGTGGCATTAGCATCAAATGTTCTATGCAAAGGAATTGTTTTTCTTCAAGGTATTTTCCAGTAAATCACTATAAAAATAGCATTTCTCTTGGTGTTTCCATTCTATACTAGTGTATTTTTGCCAGCATTTTTTATTTAAAAGACGTTTTGTAACATAAAGAGTATTTGCCTTCATTTTTAATCCTCCATTTGTTCAGTGCTTTATACCTAGTCAGAGCCAAGGATGGTTGTTTCATTTACATATTCATCATAAATATGCATTTCCAGGGGTAGCACTAGACTCACTAAGCAGCAGTGGAATTGGTTCCTTTATCACTATGGTCCCTTTATCACTATGATGTCTGTTTTTTCTGGAAACTGTTAACTCTGCACTGTTCATTATTCACTCTTCTCCCTTACCCAGCATTTCGTGGGCAGTAAGATACATAAGCATTTGTTATATATACATAGATGTGACTTGTCTAATGAGTTGCACCTTGCTGAACATGGTAAGGCAGTGGTGTGTCATCTTCTGGACTGTCATGTTAGTGTTTCCTGTTTCCAAAATTAAAATAGATCCACAAAAACATAATAAATCTGCTATACCTAAGATCGAAATGTAATTATTTATTCTGCCATACATTAGTCCTGACTTTGATGTCAATTGTTAGTTTTTTAACAGTCAATTGGTTATTAAAAATTTTCTTATTTTCATATCCCTGAGCAGGGATGTTGCCTCGCTTGTGCCTTATTCCAGAACTAAAAGTAAAAGCTTGTCTAGACATTTTGTTTTGATTTGTTTAAAATCTGTATGGAATAAGGGAACACATTTGTCACAGTAAAACTGAAACTATACTAACCACAACTTCATAAAAAGCAATGAAGATCTTATCTCCTTAATTCATTTGGACACAATACCTCTACCATACCATTATTCCACATCCAACTCTTTAATTGATCCCAGCAATGAAGTGTTAAGTTACTTGGATCCTGTTTTTTCTTTTCAGCGTACAATAATTCCCACTGATTTCAAGTTAATTATTCAGTTCTTTAGGACAAACAGACAGATCACACTTAGGCACAATCATCCATATGGAGTCTGCTGTAATTTCCATCACAGAAACAATAAATCCATATTCAAATATGTCCATAAATAGGATCCTAAGGAATTAGCATGAAACATGTCAGTCAATCAGAGTAGTTTGAGGTAACATACAACCAGTATGATGCTACCAGTAGGCAGAAAATACGTATTTTAAATAGGAATTGTTCAAAGAATGCCTTTGGGTTTTATTAGTGTTAATGGAAAATGGTGACATTTCTCATGAAGGAAATGTTAGTTTTTGTCCTTTCATGTTGCTAAACCCATGTCCTTTTAATGGGCTTTTATCCAAAACACCAGTGTCTTCGTATTTTTGATGAGTGGCATCAGAACATCTGTTTCCTTAGCTTTTTATCACTGCCAGGAATTAGCCACACTCTTTGACTTTTTAACTGCCTCTGTGACTGGATATTTGAGGCACATAAAACAAAAAGACATCCTTGTGGAACAAAATTTCACTTCTCTATTTTTATTCCCTTTATGTATTTTATTTTTTACCACTATTTCAACTGAAATACTGGAAATACTGGAAGAGGCCTAGCGTATGGCTTTTTACGGTGAGATTTTTTTTTTTAATTAACATAGACTTGAGTTTTCAAGTGTGGTGTATGAGTGTGAGACTCAAAAGCTGAGAGCAAAATGAGTCTGTTTATTGCAGAGTTAAGACAGTACTTACACACTTAGTGTGAGAATCTCTGTTCAGTTCTTCGCACGCAACCCAGTTGCAGGCCTGTAATAAATCCATCTGCCTGACAGTTTGTTCGTTTCCTCGAGGCTTGCAGGCTTCAAAGAAAACAGGATGTCTTTCCTGTTCTCAGATAGTGTGTAATCTACTTTCTTCCATGCTTCCCGGAATTTTCGGCAGTGTCAGGCTTGTTTCTTTCTCACATTCAAGAGTTTCATTTGTACAGCATGTAGAGAAAAAAACCCCTACAGTATAGTGCTAAATATAAAAGGTTTGCCTATTTCTGGTTCACAAGAAAGAGGCTCTAAAGAAACAGAGAATACGGATATGTTTTAAGTTCCACTATGAATTCTAATTCTTGCATCAAGGTGATTGACTTCATAGAATCATAGAAAACGCTGAGTTGGAAGGGACTCACAAGGATCACTGAAGTCCAACTCCTGCCCCTGCACAGGACAGCCCCAAGAGTGACACCATGAGCCTGAGAGCATTGTCCAAATGCTTCTTGAACTCTGGCAGTGGTCACTTATGTGCTGAGACCACTTCCCTGTGGAGCCTGTTCCAGTGCCCAGCCACCTTCTGGGTTGAAGAACCTTTTCCTAATATCCAACCTAAACCTCCCCTGGCACAGCCTCAGGCCATTCCCTCAGGTCCTGTCACTGATCACCACAAAGAAGACATCAGTACCTGTTCCTTTGCTTTCCTTTGTGAGGATGCTGAAGACTCCAATGAGGTCTCCCCTCAGTCTCCTCTTCCCCAGGCTGAACAGACCAAGTGACCTCAGCCTCTCCTCACATGGCTTCCCAGGAAAGGAAAGGTTGGTCTTTGACGGCACATTTTTATGCCTTACATGCTGGAAGTTACTGGTCTAAAGTGACTAATTTTTTAGAAAGAATATTTTTCATATAACTTTTCCATATGCTACAATATCAAGGTAGAGAAAATAAGAATAAAAAATGGAATCTGAAAGCAAAGGGAGCAAACCAAAACTGTCAATGGCAATATAAAAAGGAGCAAAAGCAAGATGTTCATACCATTAATTTGCAACTTACCAGAGGGGAAGTGGGAGATGAAAGGCAAAATAAAATAAAGAAGGGAGACCTGTAAGGCCTTGATCTCTGAGAATCCCACGAAGAAAAGAAGAAACCCACAAAATACAAAGCATGAATTTTTTTTTTTTTTAAATCTGCTAACAGTATTATTACTACAGCAAACACTGATGACTGGTTGAACTCTCCCCTCCAATAGTTATGCCCTTATTTTTGCCAATATATTTATAATTTGTCCCAGAAAATGGGTAAGTAATTTTGCAGGGATATCCTCTCGATTTTTGAAAGTGATCATCTCCAATCTCCTCCTTGACATTTTCTACTTAAACCTACTCATAGTTCCCATTTTTACATGTTTTTATAGTTTTACTCTGAAATAAAAATGCGAAAAATATGTCTATTTATCTGTCAGATCTTACCTGAAATGAAAAGTCCAGATATGTAAGGTTTAGCAGGCAGATGAAAATTTCAAAATAAATCTGTTTAATTAAACACAAGAAATGAGAGAAAAAATTACTTACTCTTGTTTATATTTAATTTGAGCATTTTTGGTAGAACTTGTCTCTACTCAAAATATTGTACAAGTATAATTTATTGAAGTTGCCACAATTAACAGAAATATCTTTTGCAACTCTCTAAGAAGAAAGATTTATTGTGAGACCACTTTACGGCTGACATTTAGTCCCAGTCTCATGGAATCCAAATTTTAGATAAGCACTGCTCCACAAAAATGAATCTGAACAATTTGTTCACAGACAAAATCACTTTGTTGACTTAGGTAGGAGCTTGTCACTGACATTTAACAAAATTGCATGCCTGTTTTTAAAGCTGACAAAGACATTTCTTTTCATATGCAAACCCTGGGTGTTCTTTCCAGAGCTACCTGAAAGCTGCACTTTTGCAGAATCCAACAGTTTGGCTCATCTTCTTTCAAACCTTATCAAAACTATTTATATTAAAACAGTAATGGATGATGTGATCATACTTTACCAGGTATTTTCATTACTGTATGACAGCCAAGGCTCCAGGAAAAAAAAATTCAAATATGATTAATGATACAGCAAATTCCTGTAATAGTGGTAAAGTATGCAGCCATCTAAAAACACACAGGAGCAGTTTTGCAATGATGAACTGCCAAGGAGATTAATTTCTCTAGAGCACTAAGTCAGTGCCACATATGATTCTCAGTGTCACATATGAAATTCCTTTGATCCTAGCTGGAGTTAGTTACTGCTCTGGGTACAATCCATTCCCCTGTAAACAAGCCCTTCTCTTTGCAGACATGCCCACATGGTCACGGTGCAAAGATGAATGGCTTAGCTCAGGCTTTGTACAGCCCTACATGGCTGCCAGAAGAAAACTGGCTTTTATCCCAATTTCTTGAAATGTATGTGAAGCCACTTGCAGATTGTGTGTATTTGACTTTATAGATGTATCTCAACTCCTTCTTTGTCAAGCTAAAGTGCTGCCAAATCAAGAGTTTCAACTTCTGCCACAAGTCTACCACTACAGAATGCTGAGGAGCTTCTTTTATTCAAACTTCATTCCATTAGATGTAATAATCTATTGAAAGGGATTTCAGGCTACCAACTCCATGAGTGCAAAACCCACCACCTGAAGAACTTTAGCAATTTCCATGTGAGAAAATGTCCACTTCTATTTTAATGTTTTACTCCACATAATAATAATAATAATAATAATAATAATAATAATAATAATACACAATTCCTCAAAAAAGAGTCCTGAAAATAATTCATGTTTTCAAGACATGCTCAGAATACAAAATCCCTGATAAATATGTAAAGTACTAAATGGTACAAAGAGTATTAAAAGGTATGCTATTGCCTTCTGTCCAGTCATCATCTGAGGATATAAGAAGATCCAACCTTTGAGCTTGAAAATTTTCAATTCAAAAAGAAAAATATTTTCTGGAGAATAAATGGAAATGGATCCATAAGGGCTGAAATGATAACACAAGCAGCAATTTATAGTATGCAAAAACTGAAGCTGCAGATGTTTTCAGTGCCAAAAGGCTGAATTTGGTTTAAATGAACATAAACAATGTGATTTTCATTACAAGTCACAAGTTTTCCTAGTTCAGCCTTTATTCCCCCAGTGGATATTAATGAGGACAAATTCTTTATTTCACATCTATGTTTTCTACTGTCATAGACAGATATCACACCCCTGGGTACCTATGACCTTTCTCACATTAAGAAAAGGCCTTTATAAAATAAACTTTATAAAATGAGAGAAAAAGCAGCATAATATAGACACCAATGAGAACAATGCTCTTGGCAAATAGGAATGATGAAGGAATCATCTAACATGGAAACTCCACAATGTGCTCTCAGAGTAGAGTAATGGCAAAAAAACCCTCAAAGACCAAGTTATAGCTGAATTACAGCTAGGCAGACAAGTACCAAGATTACACAAAAGAATAAACACATGATCTCCTGAGTGAAAACTGCAATAAGTCATCAGAACAGCTCACACAGCTCACAGTGTTCTGCTTGTCAATCTCCTCCCAAAGGCACTACAGAAAACAACAGGCTGCAATGTGAATAAATCTTTTTGTCACCTTCCTGCCACCTCTAACAGGGATGGCAATCCCCCATTGCATGACCACACATCATCTTTCCGTGGCATCAACATCCCTATCATCTTGTGATGGTAGGCACCTGCATTAAAATCACCTGCATTAAAATCATTAGGTAGGCACCTAATGATTAAAATCAGGTAGGCACCTGCATTAAAATCATTAAAATAATGTCAGTTCAAAGGACTTTATGACGCCGGTCTTAGTAAAAGGTAAAAATAAAAAAAAAATCCCTACCTCCTTCTTCAAGATTTTATCACTTAACTACTGTCTGCTTAGCATCAGTAAGCAGTGGCTATAATATTTTAATATATGATTGCTGATAACAGTAAAATAAGAAGAAAGCCACGTGCATGTTGTCTACAGCCATCCTACAGATTAAAGGAAGCTGGTTCGTGAATTGGTCCCAAGCATTATATTTGTAAAGACAGAGGATATTGCAGTGGAATTCTTCAACTATCAGAGAGACACTAGACTATTTGCTTTTAATGTAATACACATACAATGCAATAAATACCACTATCAAAAATCATTAGATCAACTTGTGTGGAAAATTCCTTGTGATATCATTACAACCCATATGTTTTGAATTTAGTGACAAATTAAGTTGCATCTGAAGTAAATCTAATCAACAGAACTTTAAGATAAGTATAAATTACTGGACATGTCATAGTCTCACGGACAATAAAAGCTGTGCCCAACTATAGGAGACACTGGATTTAAATATTTTTTACTATTTCTTTTGCTTAGTACCTGATGTTGTTCAGCTTAACTGGCAGCTGTACAAGAAACAAGAAAAATTAGTTTAATAACTTAACAAGGATCATTCAGATTCATAACCTGAGAGAGCAGGAAATGGTTTAATACAGATTTTTAGGACTGACAATATCTTTTTTATTTACATTACTTCATTAGTTTCCAGAAAAGTATGTATGGAACATCTGGTAGGAGCATAAAGGGCTGTAATGCTTTCTGTGGAGTCAGGCCTTACATGACAAATCACCACAGTACTTCCAAGAGGCATACAATCAGAAATCATAGATTAAGCTTCACCCTCACACTGAATGGAAAATGTCTGCAGAGCTCAAGGAGAAAAAGGGTCAGTAGGTGTCTTTGAATTAGAAATATCAGGCAGCATTGTTACATTAGCTAAGAGAAAATTTGTCTGGAAAGATGAATGCTAAGAAGATTTGAAGTCATAAAGGGAAGCTCTCTAGCTGATGCTAGACTTAAAACTCCAGATTCACCCAATTTGCAATAGTCCATAATACCAGACATACAGGTCAGCAGCTGAATAAACTGATGTGGCCATTAGACACAGAACAGTGACTTGCAGTGGCTGAAAATTCAATCAGAGAGACCCCAAGTATTTGTCACACAACTTGAGTATTGACCACGGCAAAGACTCTCAAGACACACTGTCCCTATTTATTGGGTTATGATTCATGCTCATCTTCTGCAGCAACTTCAAACATAAGTACTGGATTTTATATCCCATTTGGAATGTATAGATACACATACCCATTAAAGGAGAACTTTTATTTAAACTTGACAATTTTGACATTGGAATGAAGTCCATTATCCCAATATTTATGGCAATGACTGAATTTAAACACTGAGATTAATTTTCAGCTAATTGCACAGACATTAAGACGGACCACAGTAAGGCTGACTGCTCTCACTATTTTGAGAACTCAAGATAAGTAACTACTAAGTCATATTTCAGCAATGTTTGAAAATCATTTTCATGTTAAATGAAAAGTCAATACCATACTGGATAGCAATATCATTCACAGTACAACAGAATGTAAAATTTCAGCTAAGTGTCCTGAAAATCACAAAACCTAGTTTTAAACCCCTGTTTTCAATTTCTTTGCATTTTAAAAAGCTTTGAGGAATACAGATATTCAAAAACATAGTTATCCTAGGCAATTACATAAATTATGTTAGCCCTGTGGAAGCATAATATTTCCATTCATCTCTTCCACTTTCATAGAACCATAGAAGGAGAAACATGTTTCATTTTCACGCTGAATGTGCTGTCTACACTATGTGCTTCATTCATTAGGTTTCAGAAGAATATTTTCATGTCTGATAAATAGCATTTCTGGGCCAATTTTACAGCTGTGTGGCAGACAGAAACAATAAAAAAGCATGTTCACACTGGATTATTATCCAATTTGATCACATGTTCAAGACTTAAACATTTATAAATTATGTGATTTTTTTGCAATAACAAATACTATATGGCTCCTGTATATTCAGCTTGTCAAATCTTTTCAAAAATCAAGTGTAATCCATCATTCTTTTTTTTTCTCTATGTGCAGTCATCTGCAACATCAAAGGGAGATCAGCTGATAACACAGTAAAAGAAGAAGAAAGCCACGTGTATGTTGTCTACAGGCATCCTACAGATTAAAGGAAACCAGTTCGTGAATTGGTCCCAAGCATTATTATATTTTTATAGTAGAGACAGAGGATATTGCAGTGGAATACATATGCCAGTTTATCTCAGACTGTTATTCTCTTGAGTGTCTTCTTCCTTTTCACACATCACCATAAAATTTTGTTTGGAAAGTACCAGAAATGTTACTATAATTTGGAAATAATTAGAAAATTTCTCCTCATAAGATTTATGTTATTAGCTGAAATGGATGTTCTATAGCAAGAGCTCATCTGGTTTGTAAAATGTCTATCATGCATCTTACACTGTCTTGCCCATCATTCAAAGGCTTTAAGATGCTGGTGATGTGTGAAATTACATATACAAGTTTGCTAAAAATATTTGTCAACGTCTAAAACACCTCAGATGTACCAGAAGCCAAATTTAGGGATAAAACTGAGTAAAATATTCTGTTTACCTAAAGGAATTTCAAAAGAATGATTTTGCTATCGCTATTTACTTCTTTACACTGCGCTAAGAGAATTCAGTATTTATTGTCTTCCTTGTATTTTTTCCCCATGGAACTCAGCAGCATAGATCCTCCTTCCTGCAAAATCTCTGTCTTTACATTATGGATTCTATACATTCATCTCTGTTGTCTGTGTCATATAAGAAATAAAGATATGTTATCCAGGAAAAAAATACAGTTCCCAGCTGTACTCAAGCAGTACCAAGTACTCCCTTTACACTGGAAACAAGTCCTTTTACTCTAGACACATGACAAAAGGGTAGCAGTACCACTCCTCTGCTTCACTCTTGCAAAATAACTATCCCACTTTTGAAAATCCAAAACCAGGGATTGATTAAAAGACAATCGTTAAAGAAACTGAGGTCTAAGGCACACAATTCAGTTGCCACAACTTAACAAGCAGCCATGAACCCAGCAAACAGAGTAATAGCCTATGTATGCCACCAGATTTAAAAGAATTACACATTTAGGAGAATTTAGTGCAGAATGAGAGGAAGAGAAATGGGTGTCTTGCAGATGACATGGCAGGCTGAGAAAGTGAAAAGCTGAGATTTTGGAAAAATATCTATAGCCTCTGAAAAAATAGCAATTCTATAAAGCTGAGATTGCTAAATTAATGTTTCTTTCAATCAACATGAATCAGTAACTTCATACTGAAAAGATCCACAACGCAAAGTCAGCTATTAGCTCTCCATCATCTTATATCCATCCATAAATACGACATACACTGACACAGCATACACATGAGCTTTGACACAACTTGCAGATATATGCTTGCTTCTAGGAAGGCCATTCATTTATTTACGTAGGAGACCCCCCTTCAGGATTTACAAGTAAAACAGATGCTTTTCAAATCAGCCTAATTATTAGTTCACCCCGGAGAGGCAAAATTTTGTCCTCAGTGATAAATAATACTTCATTAAGATGCCCAATTATTCTTCCCATTTAATGGGAATTAGTTCAAAGTCATAGTACCAGTTTTATGTATAAATATTTTGGTACACATATTTAAGCTGTCCGTGATGGGCTTCAGAGAAAGTAAGGAGGCACACACAGATACATAAAAAATTCAAAACCAAGACAGATTTTTCTATTTGCTAGACCTTGAGAAAAGTAGAAATTAAATTAGTGCCCAAATACATTTAGTCACACAACTACATGGGTGCAAATATCACTCTGCAAGTTTATAGATGATGAAAATACTATTTTTAAAATGGTTATAGCAGCAAAAAGTAGTTACTTAATAGACCTTAAAAACAGGGTACAAGACTTTAGAATAAGAAAACCATTATAGAAGTTATAGTCTTATATGTATTTGAGAAAGAAAAGTCCAGGTTAAGCCCCACTGTCAATGGGCAGAGAATTTAGGGTAGCATCATAAAGCAAAGATAAGCCACTTTCTTCTGCTAATTCTATATTCCAACCTGCTTCACTGTAATCCTTCCAGAGGGTAAATCTAGACTGCAATATCAAGATAGGAAGAAAAGATTAACAGTTAGCTTGCAGTACTATTGTGCTCAGTCTATCACAATAGATTTCAGTTTGGTTTGCCATTATTTATCTGTCACTATTTTTCTGTTTACTCATTAACAATGGAATGGAAATATAAACACATTCAGTGCTATATTACAAAGAGTTTGTACTGAGAAAGAGACAAATTTTGTTAATGTCATGTTTAAACACCAAGCATTTAACAAGACTTTTAATTTTTCTTTGAATCCTAACACAGATAGAGGAAATAAGACTTTATCAAGATATAAATAAAGAATCACCCATTAGTTGTGAGACATATTGAAAATGTGTTACCTCTCTGAAATATCCTTACCAGTACTGAATCTCTGCTAGACTTAAAACCAAAATTTTCAAATAACTTTCCCTGGGGAACTTACAGAGGTGCGGAAACATAAATCTTGAGAAAGAGGTGGATGACCAAGCCAGCAGAAACACTGTGACAGATGCACAGAGAGAGTCAACACTTAATTTTCAGTGTAGCTCTCAAACATACAACTTATATCTTACAAAACCCTGCTCAGATAGCACTTTTCTTGAGGCAGCCAGAATTCTGAGTACATCAACTGGAAGTGATGCTTCACTTTTATTTTTCATAATTCTGGCACTGTTTTCCTTTAACATAGAAGACAGTAAGGTTCAATATGTCTTTTGACTGAGGAAATATGCACCTACCTCATGAAAAAAGCCTTGATCACTTGGCTATGACCTAGTCTGGAACAAGGCGCTCTCCTATGAAAATTGTTTTTCAATGTACAGAATAATTACAGGCTAAATAAAGAAAAGACATAAATATCTCTACAAGATGGAAACCAGAGCACTCAATACGGAATGGAGAGACTTGAAATAAAATATTTCCAATGGCTATTATTTATTGTACGTTCTGTCTCAAGAATTCCTTACTGACAGATCCATAATAAGCTACTTACTTTAACATATGCTTATAGTAGTAGTCAGAGGTTCATTTTGGGGTGAAACTACGACAGTTTAAATAAAAATTGGGATTCAGTCTTACCTCAGTATGATCTTTAATCATCTACATGCTTCTAAACCAGCCCATCTATTTTACATTCCTGTCTCAGGGTGGAGGTGCATATTTATCTACCACAAGCACAGAAAGAATCTAAAGACTTGTTAAACAGTGATGGTTAACTTCCAGGTCATTAAAATACAGCAAGAACCCAGAACCCTGCTCAGAGAAGTTCAGGTTCTCAAGACTGAGTAGAACTACACTTCAGTTTTGAAAATCAGCAATAGTGACTAATTCCTCCCTGATTTCAATGACAACACTTAGAGAGGAGTGAGACAGATTTACATTTAGCTCCTGTCCAAAATAGCCTTGTCAGTAAGAATACATTGACTTAAACAGGCTGTGGAAAGAAATGTAATAGCAGAAAAAAACATACTTATAGGTCAACCTCAACTATTTGACGGGTTTGTTATGCAATTATTTTATGGTCAAAATGCTGAGATCTGGTGCTAATATAATGTTAATAAGCCAAAATACAAAATGTATAGTGAGTCACAAAACCAAATGTGTGTAATCTGTCATTCTCAGATGTTTAGGACTTGGCACTTGTGAGAGACTGAGATGTTAATGGCTCAAGTATTTAGCAATTTGTGGAGGTGGCAGGGTGCTTTGCTGGGGCTACGTTTGCAAGCCCAGAAGGGCAGGAAGGGAGTTTTTGAGCGTGTAGTGGCGAAGCCTCTGGTCTGCGTAAGATAGTGTGGGTGAACACCCACAACGAGAGGCTCTGGGGTTTGAGCCAGATAAGGGAAATGGCTGATGATAAGCAGATCCTTCGAGGTGGGATAGTGCTTTTTGCCATGCCATTGTCCTCTCTCCATCCCAGCCTGGGGGGGGCCACATCCCTATGGGACATTCATATTCACACATGTAGGCCTGAGAATGTTGATCCCTTCTCACTGGGCATAACTGGCTCAACTGAGCTGATGTGAGAGGCAGCTTCATGTCTTAGGACGGCTCATAAACCATCAAAGACCCCCAAAGCGCCCCCCAGACTCATTTCTGGGACCTTTCAGCAGAGGACTGTGCATGATCCACAGTGTTGCAACAGACAGAGTAAAATTTCCCCCCAGGGGAGATACTGTGGTGTTCCCACCTAACCTCAGTGTATTTTTACCCAAATGGACTTTGTGTTTCACGGGATTTCCCCCACCCCTGGAGGATCAAGACTGCAACCATCACTTTGACCAACAGGCATTGAAACTGCAACAGCCAAGTCTCATCTCTGGATCAACGGGTGGTGATGTCTTTCTACTCTTATCCTTTCTTTCTCCTTCTTTTTTTCCCCTCATACATTTTCTGACGTGTTGTTTTTATTCCTTTATATTGTTGCATTTCTATAGATAGTAACAACCAAAACAGCTAAACTAAACCTGCCTTCCTTTGCAACCAAACTGTACTAAAATAAACCACATACATATATATGTATATGTATATGTATACTTATAAACACCAGTCATTCAGTGTCATTTCACTCTAAGGGTCACCTAAGGGGTTAGGAGATCTCCTGAGGAATCCATTACAAGAACCTGAGCTACCCTCACCTTCAGGGGCAGGTTGTAACAGCTCTCCATTCAGAAACCTCTCCAGCATTTAAAAGTTTATTAAATTAAATATAATTAAAGAAACGTAAATCTGTTATATCTTATTAATTAACAGGAAATTTCAAAATCAAGTGCAGCAATTACTTTAAGTTTTGTGATTGTTTATTTGCCTATTTCAAATTACTTTTAAGGAAATATTAAGTGCAAGGGAAAAGCAGATTGCCTCCTGGAGATTGTTCACTTTAAATGCCAGTGACTTCATTCAAGATGCAGAAAGAAGACACAGTGGTATCATGAGAAAATTATAGGCATCTTTTCTTCTAACTAGCATTTGAAATAATATAATGAAATAGATACTAAAAACTGTATTTGAAATTTTCAAAAGAAGTGAAGAGTTGTCCATGTAGCTTCTAAAGACATTTACACTGGATGCTTCAATCATTTTAAAATCCCTTGAATATTTGAGTCTCCCTAAAACAATTTTATCACTAGAGCCATGGGCAGAAATCCTTCTAAGGTGTCATGCATTTGAAGTCTTAAAAAGAGATGATTTGGAGCTATTTCCTAAACCTGATTTCAATCATAGTATTATTAGAATATGATTTCCATTGTATTGGCTAACAATATTTAACATTTCTACTGCTAAAATAGTTCAATATAGACAGTTTTGAAAGCATTAATATATAATCTTGTATATCTCTAAACAGCTGAGCAAAGAGAGTAGCATAAAGCATACGTCTGAGAATGACATGAAACAGAGACTGTGAGGCTCGAGTTATCAGTGGGGATTATTAAATCATCTCAACTCTATCACTGAGAAACTCAGCTCCTTTGGTCTTCCATTTTAAGGGTACTAACAGGTTTGCAGTGTTACCAAGTGATTTTGGGAAGCATGTAATGTAAATACACTAGACAGTACACACAAAAAAATACGTGTATGTCTCGTATTAAAAATCGTTCTACAAAGAGACCATCAAGAAAAATAGAAGTACACAAAAGTTTCAGGCCTGCATGGAGCACTGTAATTCTAATGAATTTTTTGCACCATTTATAGAAACCTCAGAAAAATTAAGCACAGCAGGGATCTTTGCTGTCATTAGTTACATGACCAGGATATTACACAGTAGCAGTAATGCCATGAGCTTTGAAGTGACCACATTGTTACAGCAAAATACCATCTGCTATTTTCCCCTGTTTCTCCATAAATGACATTTATATGCTGGAGCTGCCCTTATAACATATTCTCAAAAGGTGAAAACACTAAGCAGATGTGGGTCAAAATGAATTGTTTTTATGGCATAGACTTCAGACAGGCAAATTAGAGTTTTAAAGTTATTTTCTCCTACTAATACTACTATATTGTGAAGCAAAATGAACAGCATTAAAAAAAACCAAAAAACCCACAAACAGAACAAACAAACAAAGCCAAGACTCCACCATGAACCAGAACATACAAGCTGTATATCTAGGAAAAGATACGAAATTAAGTTCTTGGAATCATAACTTGGAGATCCCAAAACACCAGATACTGCTTAGAGAATCTTCTGATCCACAAGATACATGCCACTAAACAAGATGAAGCTTTTACAAAGGAGTAGAAAAAGAAATTTTAAATTTTTAATTCCACACCTGGGTATGCATTTTATAATGTCAAAAGCTGAGATTCACATTTTTAAGCCATAATTCTGTTCCCATTATCAACAATTGCAGTATTGGTAAGGGTTACATGTCTTTTTTTTGTAAGAGTTCTGTAGCTGCTGCTTTATTCACACCAACAGGACTAGTTCTGTTAAGTTCACCTAGAAACAAACCAGAGTAGGGATAAATACTTGGCTGACTGTCAGTCCGAAGACCTGTTTTGGTCATCCATGTGACAACCAGGTGGTGTTAGGAAGGTCACATGGATTTTTTTTACTCTCTTCAAGTACTAAAACTGTCCAATGGTTATATCTCTGAATAAGGAGTCAGATATATGAAAGAACCTAAAATATACTATGCCATAAAGTTACAAATTATTACAAATATTACAAATGCCATAAAGTAAACTTAAGAAAGACACTGCAGACATGTTTTGGTTTTTTTGCTTCACAAGTAAATCACTTACAAATATATTTTTAGTCATAAACGTAACAAGACCTTTGAATATCATCCAAACTAACTAAGTGATGAATAAGTGAGGTATTCAACTGCTGCAGTGCCCACTCAGGCTAAATAAATTCTCCTTTTCTACCCCCTCAGAATCTTGTGAGGATTTTTCTCCTGACTTACACAGTTTTCCCATTTGTCTCTAGATGCTATAAGGCATTATAGCTAAAGTTTTAGAAAAGGGAAGTATCACCAGATAACAGGCAATTGCTGCTGCTAAAAGTGGCATTCATTCCCCCAACTCACTCTCTGTTAAATTGGCTCAGCAACCTCATGAAATTTCACCTTAAAAGGACAATTAATCCTTTGACCCAATAAAGTTGAGCCCTTAATCCATACCATATCACTTCAGGAACTCAATTACATTGAACTGTTCAATGAACTGTGATCCTAGTCTTTCTTCATTATAACTCCTTTTCAGTTAATTTATAGTGAAATATTTGGACAGATTGTTACAATTATCTACCTTCTACTGTCAGGAGCTTTTCCTGCTTCTCTATGAATGATTCCTTATATTCATAGCTATTTACACAGCAAATTTTACCTGTATAGCAAAAGTAGTCCTTCAACTTTCTTTTTTTAATATTTTGCCTATTATTGTAGCAAAATCACTTGCTTTTATTTTTATCCTGGTTTTAGTTTCAATGCTAAGAATTAGTTCTTGATTTAGTAAGCTATGTAAACTCAAGATAAGTTTTAAGCATCTGCACTCAGATTTGGGGCATTTTTGTTTAACATTAACCCTCAAGCAGCAGCAAGTAAAAAGTAATAAATTTACTCCACCGAAAACCTAGTATATTCCTAGCAGTCTCAGAAACCAAAATATTTTACTGGTAGAACAAAAAAAAAACCCAAGCTGGAAGAACAAATAACTTCATCATGTCTTAGCCCACATGTGGTTTTCTTGCATTAATGATGCATTAATTTGTTTACCAAAATACTATTGAGGCTCCTGGCCATTTCATCTCACTGGAATGAATGTGACAATGCCTGCATTTGTCTCAGTCTTGGAGGTTTCTTGGTTCACTTCATTTTCAGTGGTAAGCCAAAACACAAAAGGGTATATATAACAAAGTAGCATTCTTTACAGACACATCTCTGAGCTATTCTTGAATACTGAGGAACAACAAGTAACTTAGTTGTCCTGGCTCAGATTGTTCTAGGGAGAATTGTTGCTAAATCTTTTGATATGGGGTAAGTCAGAACTGTTTAGTGAATAACTACTGCCATCTACTTATCTTTTCTAATGTCACTTTGACAATTCTCATGTTGTTGAGATCACACTAAGATGCACTACACTGAAGACATTTATGGGGAATTTCTTTTTTTTTTCTTATACAATCTTGGCATGAAATCGTCATAATAGAGAAACCTATATTAATCCTTTCTGTGGATAATGAGAAGGCAGAGTGAGCAGTTCTAATAAACTCTACCACAGCAGCAATGCTTTTCTACAATTAAGCATCTTGTTTCAGTGATTTGTGTCAAACCAGGTCTGTGTTTCTCACTTGAATAAATAACTAAGGGAAAGACATGAGACAGAAATGTAGAATAATTGATAATTTTCTCGGTGGAGAAAAGTAACCTTTGGAAAATTGAGAGGGTCTATGTGGTTCAGCATACTTATTAATGAATATTCATTAATTCAATCACTCTAGAAATGATAGCGAATAGTATGTTCAAAAAGCCAATGAGACAAAGTTATTCAAGTTAGTTGAGAAAAACAGTATTGATTTTTAATGAGTAAGAAAGCAAATTAAATTTTTAAATAGTTTTTAAATCTGTTCTCAAACCCAGAATCTAGTCACTTCTAATAAAACATAATACAATCAGAACCTTACATTTCTGAACTTAGACTCAAGCTATCATTTCATTTTTCCTTTCCAAACTTTACCTTTTAGGAGGCAGTGGTGTGGCCCTGTATACTAGGGAGTGTTTTAATTGTCTAGAGCTAACGATGGTGATGATAGGGTTGAGTATTTATAGACCAGCAAGGCAGACATCCTGGTGGGAGTCTGTTATAGACCACCCAACCAGGACGAAGAGACAGATGAAATATTCTACAAGCAGCAGGGAGAAGTCTTACAATCACAAGCCCTTATTCTCATAGGGAACTTCAACTTACCAGATGTCTCCTGGAAATACATCACAGCAGAGGAAAAAGTCCAGGAGGTTCCTGGATTTTGTGGCAGATAACTTCCCGATGTGGATGGTGAGGGAGTCAGCTGGGGAAGGTGCACCACTGGACCTCTTGTTTGTGAACAGAGAAGGATTGGCGGGAGATGTGATCGTTGGAAACCGTCTTGGGCTCAGTGATCATGACAAGATAGAGTTTTCAACTCTCAGGGAAGTAAGGAAGGGAGTCAACAGAACTGCTGCCTTGGACTTACAGAGGGCAGACTTTTAGGAGACTGGTCTACTGTTTAGGAGACTGGTTTGGAGAGTACCTTGGGAAACAGTCCTGAAGGGCAAAGGAGTCATTCTTCAAAGACATTCTTCAAGAAGAAAATATTAAAGGCATAGGACCAAGGCGTTCCCATATGCCAAAACATGAGATGGTGAGCAGAACAGCATAGCTGAACAGAGAGCTTTGGCTGGAGTTCAGAAAAAAAAAAGACAGTTTATGGCCTTTGGGAGAAGGGGAGGGCATCTTAGGAGGACTACAAGCATGTTGTGAGGTTATGCAGGCAGAAAATTAGAAGGGACAAACCCCAACTAGGACTTAATCTGATTACTGCCATAAAAGACAATAAAAAATGTTTCTATAAATACATTAGCAGCAAAAGGAGAACTAAGGACAGTCTCCATCCTTTATTGGATACAGGGGGAAACACAGTGACAAAGAACAAGGTACTTAATGCCTTCTTTACCTCAGTTTTAATAATAATACCAATTGCTCTCTAGGTACCCTGCCCCTCTTTTCTAGCTACTTCTGATGGACATGTCTTGACTTTCCCACAGCTTCAAAAAGCATTATGCAGAAGGATTGAGAAATTTAGACAGAGTGGCCAAAACAGAAGAAAACATGACCATGATAAGTCAATACCTAGAAAAGCAAAATGGTGATTAAATCACATAACCAAGGCAAACCACTCATGAAGTTTTGGGATGGAAGAAAGAAGGTATCATGTTCAGTGTATGTGTGTCATGTTGCCTGAGTCACAAAATGATGAATTGTAGGAATGCTGAAAGTATGAGAATATAGTGTCTGGGAGAAAACTCTGTCCCTAGCTGTGTATACTTCATTCATTCTCTTCTTTACTTGATTTGCTCTGCTGTCTCATGTCTGAGATGTATCAAGGCAGTAAAGAATCAGCCATGAGCGAGATTATGAGGATCATTTGAAGACCAGGCACAAAAACAAGCACAGGGGGATGAGTTTCATGATGACCCACACAAACTAGAACTAGTAACAATGCTGACTAGCTCTGCTCTGTTTACTGAAAAGATTTTCTAGAAACACCCCTTCCCAAAGCAGTAGACAGTTACAGTTTATTACCTAGATGTGCATTACTGTGCTTGCACTGACATTCATTTCCCTCTGCTGTTTTATTATTCATTGCTTCAACTGTGTTATCGTAAGTCATTTGTGGACTATTAAGCAGGACAGAAGTGGCTAAGAGATGCACCCAGCTTAGCTGGGTTTATGAGGAGATAACAGTGTGCAGTGTGATCAGGAGATTATATGCATCCTAGTGTACTGTTCTAAACTCCCACAGAGAAAAATAGTCATAGAGAAATCTCTTCATAGGTTTCAGAACCAGGAGAGAAGTCAATAACTAGGAAATGACATTCGGAATGGCTCATTTTCAAGACCTGCAAGGTCTGCTGTACAGATTCTGAAGTGTATTCTAAAATCAAGCAATGTTGCCTTCCAGTGCAATCTGTGAATAATTTGTGACAGACATTGAACGTATTTTTACACAAAGATCGTGTGGAGGACAGAGGATTGTTTGTACTGAAGTACCTCAATATATGTATTGCTGAAAACTTACAATATGCAATAGCAACAAAACTGGGAGGAATCTCTCAATAAAATAGTAGCCTCGCTGTCTAATAAATTTGATTTTGAAAGGTATTAATGTTCTTTTATTCTATCATTATTTTGAATTACAGTATATATTGTCAGGAATGGGCATTTCAAAAGTACAATTTTAGTAGTACTAGATTATCTTTCATAAAACTCACTGGCAAAACCTTAACACTTTTAGTAGTAGTAGTAGTAGTATTACAACAGCTCTGAGATAAATCCTATTTTCTGAACCACTCTCTCTTCTATTCCTTTTGTTAATATTGCTTCTTTTTTTTTCTCTTGGCTTATATTAGAGCACTCACTGATTAAATATATTAACTGTATTTAGAAGTCTCACATAAAATTTATCAAAAAAAAAAGATCCAGGAATTCTAGCAGATAGGAATTAAAGTGCTTGTTTTGTCCTTAACTGTGCCTGAAGGCAGAAATCAACTTGACAGATCTACAAGCAATCACTTCTTGAAGGTTTCCAAAGTGGAAACTCCAAACTGTTATAGGCAATTTATTTCACTTCTTTATCTTCACCTTTAGCTAGTTTCCAATATTATATAGTAGAAAATCCCTTGCTGAAATTGGAACTGTTTCATTCTTGCCTGATCTCACTTCACTGTGATGAACAGTTCCCTTCAATTTTCCTGCCGTCTTTTATGTATTTGAAAAAATAGTGTTCTCTGAAACTCTTTTTTCTCTTCTCTTTAGGTTAGATAAGCCCAGTTGACTTAGTTCTTCCTTCTAGGAATAACTCTAATAATTTTTCTCCTATTTCATTGAATCTTCTTCACTTTTCAAGGTGTAGTCTATTGTTGTAGTATATTCTGTATCTCTGGCCAGCTTGAACAGAGGTTATATGTCTCACCATAAAAAATTCACCTGATCTCTAATTTTGTATAATAGATTCTAAAGTACTGGGTATACAATGGGTTTACCCATGCTCAGAGTAATCCTGTATGTTCTCAGTGACTGAATGGCACCGATAAAACTATAAAGTAAAGATCCTTTCTCTCACACCAAAAGTGAGATATAGCATGGCTCAGTAAGAAGTGCCAATTATAGTGGTTTACATGTCAATATATTGATGACTGTCAGCTCGGTCTGCAATTTACTGGTACAGTTCTGATTCTCACAGTAATTAGAAGTGCAAATACTAGCAGTCTGACATCTATATTTAAGGAGCTACAAATAATTCCAAGTGTCCTACTATTAAATATATACAAAACAGAAATAGAAGGGAATAGTAAGCTCTGCATGCTGATAGGTTCCTCTTCAGTTACTACGGAAACCACCATGGTCCTCAAAATAGGCAAGGTACTTCACCCTCCAGTCAGATGACATTTAAAATTTTGTTTGGTTTTTTACTCATTGGATAATGGAAACTCAACTCTCAAACAAAGTTAAGTTGCTATGTGCTCTAAAGTATATGAAATACAAAATAAATCTGCACACATAATGATGCCAATTTCTAAAAAGGGAAAAAATAAATGGTATTTGAATGGTAAGGATTTTTAAATTTAACTTACTGGTTTAAATTTAGAGATTTTAAATTTAGAATTTGGAGAAAAGAGATTATATTTCACCACTAACTTGTCATTTTTTAATCTCTCTTTGATGTATTTTTCAAGTTTGCATCAATCTATTTGTTTTAGAACTGGAACTTTTTAGACTTAGTCATTAAAATAACCCATCCCTAGGAGATCACCATTAATTTAGGGCAAAGTCTTGTAGAAATACCTGGTTGGGATTCTGAAGCTGAAATGCTGGCTTTGAATAGATCAAACTTCAAATTTCCTTCCACAGTGGTGGAGAGATTCAGATTTGGTGTCATTTGATATAATTCTACACTATATAATCAACTTATCCAAAATACTTACCACATGATACATAAACTTCTTAAAAAACTTCTCAAAAATATCGTATCCAATTAGAACCATAGTTAATGAAGTACACATTTATTCAATTTTAAGGGATTTAAAAAATGGTACTTTTAATTCTTGATTGCTGACAGAAAAGAATTTTATGAAATTCCTTTTCGAAATTAAAAGTTAATTTTGCCTGAAGGAAGGATATTTTAAATCCAGAGCAAGATGGAGATTTGTTGTATTCTGGTTAATTTTTTTTATAAAAAGAAAGGTGAAGAATATGCTAATGACCCGAGTGGCAAGCAAGCAATATATGATTGCTCAGTCACAATATATGAAGAAAAGAATAAAGATTGATGTTTTCAGAGAATTACCCACATATATAAGTCAATATAAACCAAATACACTCCTAATCATTGACAAAATATTTAAGATCCCCACATTCATTCAGCTCTTCTAAGCATTTCACTTCTAAGATAACAGCTAGAGCTAACTAAAGTGCTTTGTGTTTATTTTCTTTATTTTGCACCAGTCCTGCAAACAGAGCAGAGTATGTACACCACCCTTATATGACACATCTCTTGAGTTTTATAAACATTCAGCAGCAAATAAAGATCACAAAAGCTATATTCTCACTGCTTTCTCCTCTTTATTACAGGCAAATTAATCCTAAAATTCTTTCAATATTAGTTCATGTTTATCCAGCAAAACCATGACATGCCTGTACTCCAGATATGTACAACATCCTGGCTTTAACTCAGGAATTGAATTGATAGAGCTTGGCATAGGATAGGACAGGCACAGCAGCACTGGGCAGTAACTCAGCACATCCCAGCCCCTCCTGCCTGCCCAGTGCAGCTCTGCCTGCTCAGTGCTGCTGCTGCAACCCACAGAGCACAAGGACAGCAGCCTCGGCAAGCCTGCTCCTGCTCCCAGGCACACCAGCCGAGGGTGCAGACAAAGCCACAAACAGGCTTTGTAATGCCTCCTAAAGGGCTCTGTGTTTGATCATATCTGCTCCTAATCCTGTCTCTCAGTGGCAGAAGTACCTCTGGCTTCAGTAAGGGCAGCACTAGGTCAATCTTGAGCTCTTGGGCAATTGTGTTCTGTCATACCAAAAAAACTGGATGTAAGCAGCAGGCAGATCGAACACCTCTGATTTTTATATAGAAAAAGGGCCTGAGTTTTTCTTCGGCATGGGATGAGCTCAATGCCTTAAACAGGCACCATATTTATTAGTACCTTTTGCAGATAGAAAGAAAAAAAAGAAAAAGTTCATTAAAAAAGGTAATACAGGGAATTTTGTCCAAGGTTGGAAATTTGGATATTTGCAGTTTTATGTTTAATCCACTCAGGATGAACTAAAATTGGTAGCTGTTAAAAATTCAGCCAAAAATACAATCCAATTTATGAGGCTATCCAAATCCGTGGACACAATTCTCAAACCCATCCTGATACTGTAAGCTTATATATCTGGTCTCACAATACACTTGTTAGGTAGCATTCACATCCTAAAATGCAAATCTTACTCTACAAAACCTTTTGATTTATTTTAGACACAGAAGAGAGAATCTTGTTTGGCTTGGACAATTTATGCCATCATTTAGCCACTGGCCTGAGACTTTGCCTTTACAGCCAGCTTCAGTCTACAAAGCCTTACAGCCACCAATCACTGGGTGAAGTTGATTGAAATTCCAAACAGACACCACTAGTGAGAAACAACAAGTGGAGGAAAAAAGCTGATCAGTAAGAAATATTGAAACACTTCAAGGAGAATTGTTTTTCTAGAAATGACACCACATATGTGAGAACACTACACAAAACAAGTTTATTAATTGATAAAAATGGTTTTGCCTTTTGGAGAGATGCCGTCTAGTTTACTGTATAATGTCATGCTCTAGGAAAAATCAGAGTGAAATAAATTGCCAAGGATACCAATCAAATATTGTCCAGCCTAAGACAGAATTTTTTTAAAAAGCTATCCCAGGACACAGCCAGCAAAATGCAGACAAAAACCAAGCGATCAGAATTTGCTAAGCTGAAGAATGTCAAAGACATCTTGAATGAATCTATGGAGCTGAAAAATAAAAATCAGCTAGATGTAGAACTGAAGCGAACAGATGCTGGATACTTACACTTACCTTCTATCACACCTTTAATATTCAACATTTTAAAGCATACTTATAATAGCAAAAAGCCATTTATATGTGCTTATTATGGTGCTTACGAAATTATTTGGGTTGTTGAAATTATTTAGTCCTCAACCCTAACATTTATCAGTAACCTGTGTATGCTTACAGTTTATAAAGTATGTTCCAGCGCTTTTCTCCTAAAGCAACTCATAACTGTGCAGGCAGGAAATAAGCATTATGTAAACCAGCTAATATAACAGCTAAAGATTATAACTTATGGGCAAGAAAAGGTTTGTTTTGATAAATTTTTGAAAGGGAGTAGAAGCAGAAGGAATATGTGAGCCTTCAAATTCCAGTTGCCATAGCAACTGGTGGTATTTTTAGCCATCAAAACAACTTTAACAATTGTAGAGAATATTAGTGCTGCTCTCTCCAAATATCAGTGCTGATTTTTCCTTGTTTTTCCAAATAGAAGTCCGTATGTTGCTGCAGCACAGGAAATCCTAAATAGCGGTTTGCACATATGAAATAACTTCCATGACATTTTGCCAGCTTTGCCTTCTCTTGCAGGGAAAAAAAAAAAAGAGGCCAGAATCATTTGGCCTTCTAATGCAATTAGAGAAAAATTGGGATTAAGTCTTAAAACTTTATGGAATTCATTCCTTTTTGAACCAGTTAGGCATTTAATTTTTTTTTCTCTTTCTGTAGGTATTGGTAGTCATAATTTTTCCAATTCTAGGTCCGTTTAGGACACATATGCTTCATTCCCTATTGTTCCCTCCCTACTATACGGCTCACAATAATTTTCTAAGTACAAATTTCTTTTACACAAAGAAGTCACTTAGAAGAATGTAATTCAAACCACAAACCAAAATTCCCCAGCAATTTTCTTGCTATAGGTCACACAGGGGACACTCTTCATTCTTAATGGAAAACCTTATAAAAGACAAAATGTTTTTTAGATTTGTTTCAACTTCCCTCCTATTTCTAGTACTTCTAATGGGCCAGATTATGGCTGAAATCCTGATTCCAAACACCTGCAGGGTAGGGCAAAGACAGTTGCTTATAGCAGTCTATTATTTCCACATATATAAAATGCATGTTAAGTTATAATTTTGATTAAGGGTACAATTTATTTGTTCTTAACCAAGTGCACACAGCCCAGGACTCACAGCCACAAGATCCTAAGAGTAGAATTTTATCAGTCTTGATGCCAGCAATAAAAACTCCAGAATTGCATTATAATAGTGTAGAAGGTACAACTTCTATCTTCCTTAAATCCCAACTAAAACCCAAGGCAATCATCATAAGCAGAGTATGATTACACAATACCTGAGCCTTAATCACAGTTTAAAACAAAAGGTAGGATGCTGCTTTACCTGTTGCTTTTTCCTTTAAGCATAACCACACACTTAACCAAAACAAGGTGCTCTGAAAAACAGCTTGGCTGCCCCAGCTAAATTCCAAGAACACAAAGGACAGAGCTGAAGGGTACCCGGGACATGCAGGGGCTTGCTGTAAGAACACTTGTTGTAAGAACACTTGTTGTAGTGGAAATAACAAGAACTAATAGGTGTGTCTTGCCTAACTTTATGTAATACTTCTACAGATGTTGCCACAGAAAGCAAAGTGCACTATAAGACTTGAATATGTTTACTATGACCACAGAAAATTACAAGGTGAAAGTGTGTAGGAAATATGATTTCTTTTCAGTATGTGTTTTATTCTTTAAGACCTAAAATGCTATTGACCCAAAAACCAACATATAATTTACATCCAATTTCATGAACAGCCATGGATATTTATCTTCTGAAATAATCTGAATAAATCATAGAGGCTTTTATTCTCAATTAAAATGAACAATTAAACACTCTCAGGATGTCTACTAATGAAATTCCAGGACAAACCAAAGGCAACAAAGGATGACTATACATTGAATGCCACCCATGTGCCCCACCCAGTTCTCAATTATTTTTTTTAAATCCTTCTAGTTAAGCAAAGCGCAGCCCAATTATGCAGATAATGCATAACCGAGACTGAGGTTGTGCATTAGCCTGCTGTAGCATGTGATCATACTGCCCTAAGAGACACTGTAAATAGGGATTTAGAGTATTTATTATCTAGCAGTTTATTTTTACATGGGTGCATGAACTGCAGCCCAGCCTGCAGCCAGCAACTTCTCCTTGCAGTATCTGGTCAGCAGCCAAAGTGTATTCCCATAACAACCAATAACTCATTATGCCTGAATTGCCTTCACCTCACAGTGCTGCTAAGCATAGCAATCTGCTCTGTTGCAGAAACCCAGGAGTAAACCCCACCAAAGGCAGTCAAATCATCCACATGTGCAAGATCCATCCCTTGACTGGGACTGCAATCCCTTGGTTGGTGAAGCCCTTTGCTGCATGAGGTCAACAGGCTCAGCATCCTTCAGCTTTAAGCAAAAGTTGCACTTAGCCTTTCAAATGTATGACAAATGTAGGTCTGCTATTACTTTTTGCTAGCACAAAACTGTGTTTCCTGACTTTCCACATAGATTAGACTGAATTATTTTAAAAAGCTATTTTTGACACAAGGAAGCGCAGCAAAAAGAGGCTATTGAGAAATATATTCAAAGACCAAGTCAGCCAAACTAATCTGTAAGGCTCAGTGAACAACATCATACAATAATTATTTACTGAACTTAAATTGAATTCATTTTGTCCCTGGAAGAATCTCATCTGTTTAATTTTTTAAAACAAAATGTTCATCAAGTTTTAGCTCTAGGAAGCAATATCTAAATGTCGAAGAACAGCTCAGGGTTGGGGTTTTCTACTTTCTGCACTGAGCACACTCCAATTCCCTTAGAATAAGCACTGTTCCTTGTATGAATTCTTACATTTGGAAGCAAACTCTATAAGCCAGATGGATCTATGTACATGAATAAGGCAGGTTTGGCACATAGTGGTAAATTAAATAGGGAAGACACCACATCATCAAATATGGTTCAATAAGCCAAAAAATAATCTGACATCAGACTTTACAGTAAGATAGCTATACATGCAAATATACTTATTTTGAGCAAAATTATTTAAAAATATATCTGTTGAAAAATTCAATCATAAACCAGTCTAATGTTAACACTTTTGTTGTCAGAAAACAAGGAACAGTACAAAATTCTATAATTCTTTGTTCCTGAGTTATGGGGAGGTTGCTGACTTTTTCTCTTTTTTTTTTTTTTTTGTTAATATCTAAAGTCCTTTTTGAAGTTATCAGGTAATTAGAGAGCAGGATTTGGGCAAGAAGTCAGAACTACCAAGCATAATGAGGATGGCAAATAGTATTTAATTTTCACAGCAAGCTGTTTGCAATCACATTGATGGGAAAAAAAGAAAATTCTTTCCCAAAAATACATATTCAGTAGATTTTAATAATAAGGGAATCTGAAAAAGTAACCATTCACATTTTTAAAGAAAAATATTTCTCAAACCCAAATATATCGAATTTTCTATTTGTCAAAAGATCTACCCAAATTACCTGGTTTGGTTTTGTTTTGTTTGTGGCTTTTTCCATTTTTTAAGTAGAACAACTGATTTCACACAACAGAAACCTTATTTTCCAAGGCTAGTTTGTGTTCAAATCACGTAACTTCAGAATTTAACTCAAAGGCCAGTATCAATGGTTTTGTGACGTAGGACAAATAACAGTTCACATCAATACTACCTTGAAAAACAGGTAGTTTTTCAAATCCTTAAGTCAGGAGCTGGGTTCTAGCCTCTTACTACTTCCATTTTTGTGGTTTCTTCTTTCCCACATGTTTGGAAACTGTATTTATACGAGAAGTTTATAGCTTTAAGCTTGGTAAATAGATACCAATCACAGAGAATCAAAGATGAAACACTAAAATGATTTGCATGTGCTGTTAACTTGTATGGAGACACAATAAAATTGTACCTAGTAAGTCTGCCAAAGAGTTGTGAGATCTGAGGCTCCCAGTCAGAAGTATCTCCATTTTTTTCCAGAGGGTGTTGATCTACTTATTTGGGAGAAATATGAGCCATCCCAGGCAAACATAAAATGCATCTCTTCAAGGAAACATAATATCAGAGCACAAAACTTGCTAGTTTTATATCTTATCTTTTAACCTCAGTCATATTTAAAGATCTCTTCAAGGCAGATTAGAAAAACAGATACAGCAGAAAGGATTTTAAACCCAAGACAACAATTATTAGCATTACAAAGAAGAAAAATCAGTAAATGCAAAGGTTTCAAAACAAAACTCTGTGAAGAAAAAAAGCCCCAAATTTCCATAAATGTCCCACTTTTGTTTTTTTCAAGCAAGAGAATAAATAAAAGTTTTATCTGTTACAGAAAAAAAATATTCACAGCTGATTGCCAAACTCACATTTATCAGAGCAGCATGAATCAAAGCAGGTTGTTTTGTCTTGCTTTCACTGAATTTTGGTTTCAGAGTTTATTTTTCCCTTAGTTGTCATGGAAATATGTACAAACCAAGTTTAAGCAGATAAAGCACCGCTGACAAAAAAAAATTAAGTTGCTCCTACTCAGGCTGTGCTGATTAATGCTTTCTGAGATACTTAGGAAACTGTGGTATTCATGTATCATTTGATACAAATTTAAAAGTACATTTTATGACACTAGAGCTTTATACAGTCAATTGTCCAGCTATTATGGAAATGTCTATTATTTTTCCCAGAATTCAACAAGGCATCTCACATTTTAGCATTTTTTAACATTTGCAATGACAGTGAAAGAGAAAAAAGACCAAAGGAGGGACAAAAAGAAACAGAGAAAGACTAGGAAGAAGAAAGAAGCACAAGCTTACTGCTTCTATTTATAGATTTTAGCATCTCTGTATTTTAATAATATTCCTTTCTCTGCTACACCAATCTCTACAGAAAAATGACAGTAAAAGCTTGAACTGATCCCACCTTTGGCAGTTCTAGGTGTATTTCAGTAGTGTCCACTGGTGGGATTATCTAACACCTTTTATGTGGTATGATAACCTGGATGTTGGTAATTAAGGGAATATTCTGGAAAATGTGACATCTTGGAGCAGCTGCAACCTGACAAAAGGTAAAGGTGGCACAAGAGTGTCATGACATGGCCTACATGTCATGTGTGGGATAATGAGGGACTCAGTTGTTTCCAGATGTGAACTGTCCCAGCTGAATGGCAACTTCAGGCTCTTAATTCTAGCATATCACATGTGAGACTCATGAGGTGGATATTGGAACAGGAGATATACCCTGAAGGGCACTTCCCAAGGACTTCCCATAAGCAGATGGAAACAAGGCAACCCTCATTTGGGTCCCTTAAGATCAGTACAGTCAGCAGGGCCATGTCAAATTCAGTACATAGGAGATTGAAGCTGGGATTCATGGTTGGTATTTTGAATGGCTCATTAGGCAGATGAACTATATAACTTTCTACACTTTTAATGTGGCATTTCCCTGGTCAGCAGGCACCCAATTAGTAAGCAGCACCCTAACAAGTTCCACTCCACCAGAGCACCTGAACACTTGAAGTCAGACAAGAAAGCAACTTCAGTTGAAAATGTCAGATTCCAGAATTAAAGCAAACACAATATTAATCAAACCCTAAATATCAACATTCTAACTAAAGGCAAAGGTAGCAATAACCATGTTCTTTTCAGGTTGTTCAAAACATTTGTACTAATTGCGGTATAATTTTAATGTGCATAAAACTACATCCAATGTACTTAATTTTAAACCACCCACTATATCAGTAAAAACCACCCTATTCTCAGAGGATAATAATCCTCTCTTAGTACTGAATATGCACATGTGAAAATGGATAGGAATTTGTTGAAATGATAATTTATTTAATCATATGTAACATTATTTAAAACTCACTAAGTCATTTTTTGATCAAACACATTTTCTTTTTTTTTTTATAGTGAAAAACTTCTGGAATTGATACATGCAAGCCATGTCTGAAGGATTATTGTTAACTTTCTATTCTTTTATCAAATAAAGAAAAAACCCAACATCCTGCTGGTTACTGAAGACTGTAGATACAGGGTTCTCTCCAGGTGGGTATTATCATGTAGGGAAATGAGTGGATAATGATGGAACTGGTAAGAGTCATAATTACAGGATGCTAATAGTTGGCATTTTAATTATTTGTATTTAATTGAGAAGACAGTTGGAATTCGGGGCTGCATAAGTACATCAGTGGCATAGATACTTTTAATTATACACTCATCATGCACCTTTCCATAATAGATTGTGCTCACAAATACCATCCAAAGTATTTCAGAGTGCAAGAAGCATACAGCTGGAGACACTTGCAATTTACCACTAACAAGATGTTGTCATCACTAATTCAAAGACTGGTTTATGCTCTTAACACTGGTTTTAAGATTCACAGAATCACAGAATCAGTTCAGTTGGAAAAGACCTCTGACATCATTGGGTCCAACCTACGACTGAGCGCCACCATGTCAACTAGACCACGGCCCTAAGTGCCACATCCGGTGTTTTGTTAAACCCCTCCAGGGACGGTGACTCCACCACCTCCCTGGGCAGTCAATATCTAATCACCCTTTTCGTGAAGAATTCTTCCTAATGTCCAACCTACACCTCCCTTGGTGCAGCTTTAGATTATGTCTTCTTGTCCTGTCACTGCTCACCCGGGAAAAGAGGCCAACCCCCGCATGGCTACAACCTCCTTTCAGGCAGTTGTAGAGAGCAACAAAATCTACCCCCAGCCTCCTTTTCTCCAACTGAAACACCCAGAGTTCCCTCAGCTGCTCCTCATAAGACTTGCACTCCAGACCCTTCACCAACCTCATTGCCATTCTCTCGGGCAGCACCCAGAGAAGATTCTCACTCCAACACCTCAATGTCCTTCTTGTAGTGAGGGGCCCAGAACTGAACACAGGATTGGAGGTGAGGCTTCACCAGTGGTGAGTACAGGGGGACAGTCACTGCCCTGGTGCTGCTGGCCACACCATTGCTGATACAGGCCAGGATGTCACTGGCCTTCTTGGCCACCTGGGCACAGCTGGCTCATGTTCAGCTGCTCTTGATCTGCACCCCCAGGTCCTTTTCCACTGGGCAGCTTTCCGAGCACTCTTCCTCCTGCCTGTAGAGCTGCATGGGGTTGTTGTGGCCAAAGTGTAGCACCCAGCATGTGGTCTTGTTGAGTGTCATACAGTTGGCCTCAGCCCATTCATTCAGCCTGTCCAGGTTCCCCTGCACAGCTTCCTATCTCCAGCAGATCGACACTCTCATCCAGCTTGGTGTCAGCCCCAAATGTGCTAACTCACATAGGATTCCTGAGGCATTTTTGTTTCTCAGAAAAACATAAGCAATGTAAATACTGGTTTTAGCTGCTTGTTAACTCAGTAGTGGAGATGGGAATTTGGCCTTATTCTACTCCTGAGCTGTTTCAAGTCTGGCAATGAGAGACAGTAGACATAAATAGTCCTTAAAGGAGATAAAATCTTGTCACTGCTACTGTCCTATTCCCTGGCTGTCCTCTGAGCAACCATGTAGCACAGTCACAGAACAGACATCTGCTTTTCTGTTTTTCAGGCACAACTACTACACCAGTAAATAGACAATAAGGCATTCTAGCTCCTAGATTTCTTGGAGCAGTAAAATTAGGTTTAAATTTAATTATTCTTAATAATGCTTTCTTACATTCATGTCTTCTGGTAATTACATTTAGTATTACTTCTGCAGTGAACGCCAGGTGTAACTTGGATCCTGTAAACAAAAATACATAGTTCAGGCAATGTTTCTGAAACTACTAGAGGAAAACTGATTAGGTAAGTCCTTCTGACAAAAGCTGTCTCAACACTAAGCACATCCAGTTCCAGACTTCTTTATCACGAAAATTCCTCTTCTGTGAGTTCCTCAATAAAGCACTTCATGCTCAAACTCTTTCATGATTTCAAAATCTTAGTACCTTGGATAGACAGTCTTTTTTTAGCAATCCAATAGATCTGTGAGAAGGTTTGTAATGACCACGAACTCACTCTGTTTTTCTGTTATTCAAAGCATAAACCCCCCAATCAGGGAAACGTGTGAACTCTAAGAATTCAAAATGCCAACACAAATTCAATTTTTCAAACCTGAAAAATTCAAGTTCTCTAATACCATAAACCGAACTGTTGCAAATCACTTATTTAGCTACATTTCCTGAAAACTTTTAAAAATCCTTGCCAATAAATTAGTTTTCATTTCTTTAAGCTTGAATGGACTTAGTACTATAACATCTCTCTTTGCAGAATGGAGAACATAAAAATTAAATACAAAATGCATGTGTCTGCTAAAAATCTTTGATTAACTTGAACTGACCATAAGAAAGGATTTTTCTAAATCCAACAAGGAAAAAGATCTAACTTTGTGCTATAGTACATATACATTAAAATACAAGCCTCTATATAAATTAGTCAATTCGAGTTTCAATTTAATTGGCAAATGGAAAAAGTATGACCATTTGAAATTTTACATCCTGATGTCCTTCTGCAAAGAAAAAACTTTGTCTTAAATATTTAAAGCTCAATATCAAATATTATTTTTGTATACTAACTAAAAGTAAAGACAAGGCTGCTCTGCCCTGAGAAATGTCCAAAGACACTTTCAGGTTACTCTTATTTTCTTTTCAAATAGTGATTCAAAGAATACAGGTAATTAATCACTTCGACTTCTTTTTAAGTTTGTTTAATGACAATTTCCAAAGGTGTGCAATCTATTTAATTTAAAATACTATATTGAATTTTGAAAAAGGCTTTTTTTCTGTAGTCTACCCAAGCCAGAGTACAAATTTGCACTTGGCTTTTAAGATCTTTCAAATCACTTTTCAACACATTCTGACCGATTTCTGTGCCAGATGGATGTGGATCAAGAATGTATAAACATATGGCAGAAATGGTAACCAATATGCTCCTAGAAGTGTATAATGATTCATTTCGAAATATGTATCTCAGGGTTATTAATAGTCTCTCTTTTGAAAGTTTCATATTTTTGAAAGGTTGAGATTTAGAACAGCGTAGCTCACGTCAGTTTTCTCAGGTGAAGTACCAGCCCAGCAGAGCCTAACTGATATGTGCCCAGAATGATTGCAATGCTTAGCTACAGGCTTTTAGGCAGTAAAAGGCAATGAAATCATCCTGCATCAGCACATGCTCTGTCATCCTCAAGTAACTGACATGTTTTATTTCATCCACCCTGTTTCACTGTCAACCAATGACGTCAATAAACAACCAGAAATAAAGGGCTTTGGTTTGCTTTAATTTATGTGTGTGCAAATAATGATGTATTTAATGTGAGTCAATAAATACACTGGCTAGACAAGGAGTAAATGAAACCAGGCGACAGGGCCCTCATACTGCTCTTGGAATCCTTCAAATACAATATTAGACAGTGAGGTAAAGAGCTTTTATCAGGTCTTTCTCTCAGCACTCATGACACCCTCCTTAGTGATTTTCCCTCTGTAGTTATTAATACACATATTGGTTCTACAACCCCCTACTTCTGGAAAAAAACAACTACCAAAAAAACCCAAAAACAACAAAATAGCAAACGAACAAACAACAAGGAATAAACAGGATAAGAGAGAAACTGATAATCGGTATGTTTTGGAAGCCAGCTTCATACCCTCCATCTCCCTGGCTTCTTTGTGATGACTCATCAAGCAGCAAGTGCCAGATTTTTAAAAGGCATTTAGTACCTACAGATAATAATGTCATTAAGGACAAGATGTCACAAAAACATTCTGCTCAAATGCACTAGTACATGACAGACTTGATTCCTCAAATCTTACTCTACTTAAGGCCAGAAGATCCAAATTAGGTCTTTGAGATGTAGCCATGCACAACAGTTAATATTTGTCTTTCAACATCCTCTGACATTGCAATGACTTATAAGTAATTGTTTCAAAGTAAATAACTACATTTATTTCTCAGAAATCTTGATTTAAGAACGAAGAATCAATATGACAATACATCTTAATATTTCCTTTTGTCACCTAACTCCACTCAGTATTAACAGGCTCGATAAACCAACTCAACAGGTCAGTATCTAATTTCTGCGCATCAGATAGCAGGAAAAGTCTATTCACCCTCCTTCTATAGGTTTTTTCTCCAATGTCCGTCCAAGCATTGGGAATTGATTTATTTATTTATTTTATTTTGCTAACAGCCTATTTTTTAGATTTAGTGACTTACAGGTAGTCTTAGGAAAATGAACCATTTTAATTTGAGAGAATGCTTAAAAATAAAGTCTATTTTTGTTTTGCAATTTTATTTCTTCATGGTTTGTCCCTTATTGGGCTCCTACTAGTGAATGTCTAACTACCACTGTTTAGTACCAAGCAGATAAAACTGACAAAAATTCATATATATATATATGTATAAATACATATATATTTATTTATATTTATAAATATACGTATAAACTGACAAAAAGATATATGACAAAAATTCAAAACAGCATAGCTAAGTTGTGTCTCTGGAGTTTCAGCAGTACTTTGGCATCCAAACACCCATGTTTTCAACTTTAGTGGCTTTACTGCTGCGGCTACTCATCCCCTAAGTGTTGGACAGCTACAAATGCTGACAGGCTCACACTTTACTCTCTGCTGCTGGATTGAGTATTTGCAGATGGATATCTGATTAGCATATCCGAGCCCTCTTTACTCTAAAGAGTTCAATACTAGCAGCTCTGAAGCAGGGTAAGCATTTTAGGCATCCAGGGAGATGAATGAGCTTTTGAAGAATAGGTGAAAATTCATGCTGCTGTAGTTTACTAAATTTGAACAAAGCAATCAACACCTCCTAGATATGGCACTGATTAACTCAGTACATCACTATCTGCAACTGGAACTAGAAGGTTCCTAGCAATCCTGGTGAAAAACCAAGAGAGATTAAAAATAAAATCTGATACACTCTTACTCATTCCATTTTCCATCCTTACAAAAATCACTTCTCCCTGAAGTGCTAGTGTGCCAGATCTGCATTTACCTACGCATTTCACCACTTGCATGCAAAATAGTGTAATTAGTCTGTTGAACTGCTCTGTCACAGTACTGTCTCAGAAGTAAAATGAGCTGTGAAGATCTGGAGAGCTAAATCTTTACTCTGCTGAACCACAGTACCCCAGAGATAGGTAGGTTTCCTCACAGCACTGTACATTTGTAAACAGCAAATTCACATACTATGTTTTTTCCACAGTTTTGCCATAATTGCAAACTTGATCCTTTGAAGTTTCTTGGCTCCTACTACTTTTTCTTTTTTTTTTTTTTTAGAAAAGGAAATTTCAGGCTGTGATTTTGCAAGCTTTTTAGACACAAATTTCTTCTTTGAAAAAGCAATTCACTCAGGGATAGCATTTAGAGGAAAGGAACATAACTAAGTCAAATATGGTTCTGGTGTGTCACGTTAAATGGTACCCTTCTGTCTCTGGGTGTTAGTAATGTTTATGGGGAAACCATCTTGAGCTGTTGTAACCATCTAGCTATAAAAATGACGTTGAAACACAAGTATGTTCTGGTTTGTTCCTTATTACCTACCAAGCGACTGTGAACACGATTAACATTTTAAAGTTTTTACTGCAATCTACAAAGTATGTAAGTAAGAGTAAATATCAGAAGTTTCTTTCCATTGTTATGATAGCAACAGCAATTTTCTGAGTGTACTGAATTACATTTCACCCAAAGTTAATTATATGTTACTTGGAATTTTTCTAATTTGACAAGTTTACAGTGCGCAATATCCTGTATGTGCTACAGATGCTCCTTTTGAATTCCTAAGTTAAATCTTAAGAGTTTAGATATTTATAACTAACAGTTCATATGACTTGAGAAAGCAGGATAGTTTATTCATGCAATTACTACTACATTAAGTAGGATTTGCATGCATAGGGAAGTGTTATTTAACCCAATGGAAAAGATGCAGATGTTGAAAATTCTGTGTAAAGAAATCTAAATATTTTCAAATAGAATTTGGCAAAAGATGATCGTTATTTGATAATTCAACCTGTGAAAAAGATACTTGAGTTCACATAAATTTTCCATGTAATGAAATTTACCACTACTTATCAAGCTTTAATTTGACAATGTGTAATGTTGTGTGTGCTCTAGGCAAAAAGGTATTTCACAGCTTAATACTACCAGTTTTCTCTTTTTTACAACCATGATAGAAATGAATAAAAAGTATTAAAACAACAAATCTGGCTAAATAGGGTAGTACAGGATAGAATGGCTAAAGTGTCATCTTGTACATGTTTTCCTGAGATGGCCGTGCTAATGTTGATTCTAACTCATGCTGGGAAATAGAAAACTGGGCCAGTAAGAAAGACAGTAGACATAAATGTAACTTGGTTTTTTAGAGAAATGATTTTTTTTTTTCCTTATTGACCATAAGTTCAGGGTGGTCTTAAAACTGGAAAAGTTTCTCAGAGAGAATATTAGACTGTGATCCTTTCCAATCTTTCATTTATGTAACCAGTCCTTCAAAGTTGGAAGCCTAGACCTTAAGCTCCATATAACTATCTCTGCATCACAGAAAAAAAAGTTATAGAAAAATCTTTTTCAACTTCTGTAAAAGAAGACACTGAATTTCAATGTATGTGTACAATTTTCTGTATATACTAAATATCTAGAACCATATAATTTACACATTGTGTCCAACTGTGTTAGTGCCATATAAAGCCAAAACACATTCTTTTCTGAAGCTATATTAAAACAGTGTTAAACTAAAGTTAATACTTACAACCCATAAATGACTAAACTGGAATACCTTCAAAAACTGTCTCAATTATCATAGGGAAAACTGGACCCTCTCATGACTCAGGCCATAAAACCAGCGTTGCTGACTTGACACATCTATAGGCATAACCTTGATAGTACAGTACACAGGATTAAAACCATAAATACATTTACTTGTCCATCAGCCTGCCAACTCATGCAACAGCAATGTAGACAGACCTCAATAATTTATCCAGAATTTGCAACACTTCTGTCTATGCTGCAGACCCAAAACCAAGGGATGAAGCAAAACTTTGTTTTTCAGCAGGCCTGAAAAATAGGCTCTGATTTATATTGGGAGAACATCTGGTAATAGCCATCTTTTCATTACACAAGAATTGTGGGGGTTTTTTCCATTTTTTCCCTATGATCTTAACTATCTGCCTGCAGAAATAAATGCAAATACCACAGTATTAGTTCCAAATACACAACAGAGGAAACTTTATTATATATGGATATATTCTGGTTAATTTTAAGGGCACTTTAATTTCCATCGACTTTCACATTATAGCGATCATTTTCCTATCCGTAATTTCATAACTACTATACTATTATTTAAAAAGTACACAATTACATATATTATTGAATGAAGAACCTCCCTGTTGGGGTTTTAGGAGCACTCCTGGTTTTTTTGTTTCTTTTTCTGTTAAAGGAATTTTCCCCCCATACATGTTGCTAGGGGAACAAATGGCCGACTACTTCAGAAAAACAAAAGACCTGGCTGCTCTTTTGTTTCACCTGGGTGTGTAAGCAGTCGGTCTTGGCGTTCGGAGTGAGAGGGAAGATGCTTTCTCCAACCGTTTTTCCTTCTGCTGGAGAAGCCCCAGGATCCCAAGCCCGCCTTCCCCGTCCCACTGGGAGCTGGGCCGTGGCCGCCCTGCCCCGCCGCTCCTTCGAGCCTTCACTACGTTGCAGCCCTGCTCACCCTGCCTGCCCAGACCTCCGGGGTGTTCCCCGTTTGGATACACCTCGTCTGCCATCCGGGATTTGTGCCCGTCCCTGCCGTTCCAGCCTGCTGTTCCAGCCTGCCGTTCCCGAGGGTCCGGCCGGACCCCGGGATCAGCTGCCCAGGGGTTTGTGAAGCCTTTGTCCCATCCCTTCCCGGGATCCCAGGCCGCCAGTGCCGCGTGCTCCCCGAGCTCGCTCCGGAGCGCCCCCTGCAGCCGCGGGGGAACCATCGCACCTGCCCTGCTCACCGGGAGCCGCCAGCGCCCCTGCCGGCTGCGAGCGGAACTGCACCCGAGGGGAAAGGGCCCGACAGCCGAGAAGGCTGGGACTGGGTTTGTGATTGTTCGCTGTTACTGCCATAGTTGTTGTTGTTTGTTTGACTGGTTATACACATATAGATATATAATAGTAAAGAACTGTTATTCCTATTTCCCATATCTTTGCCTAAAAGCCCCCTTGATTTCAAAATTATAATAACTCGGAGGGAAGGGGGTTGCATCTGCCATTCCAAGGGAGGCATCTGCCTTCCTTAGCAGACACCTGTCTTTCAAACCAAGACGCTCCCTGTAGCGTATATGAGCTCTTTGCTCTTTTTGCTTGTGCCAGCAGTATTACCAGTGGTCTTCAGCATGCAGCACCATATGTTCCTCCTCTATTGTGCATGGTTATTTTTCAAGTAGGTTCTCAAAGCAGATGTTCAAATATTCTGTAACGTTCCCACAGAGACTTCAGGTTGAATTGCTGCCCTCCATTTGATCCCACTGAGGGAAAACCCTGCCTCACAGATAACAGTTGACAGATAAAGACATTTGGATGACCTTCTCTTTCCTCAATCAGTACTTAATTTTTTTTTTAAATGTTCCACTCTTTTTGAAACTAGAGAAAACAACAACAAATGAGCAGTTAGATTGGCTGCTGTCAGACAGAGTTTCTGGAAAAGTGATAAATCTGTACTGTGGGGAAGAATTGAACATCATTTCTGTAATGAAATGTCTTGGGGTGGGAAAACAACAATTTGTCACTATGAACAGTGGACTAATACCAGGCAGTAGTCAAAAAAGCAACATAAATTCTAGGAATTAATATGAAAGGGAAATGAAAAAAAACAACCTTACACCACAGTAAAAAATTTCCTTCTTATACCCCTTGCATATCCTTCTCTCCTATTCCCAAAAAGGACACAAAAGAACTGTAAAAAGCCAAGCAACGAAAAGTAACACTTTCCATATGAACAACTAACTAGCCCAGGATTGTTCAATTTGAGTAAAGAGGAGTTAGAAGCCTACAAAAACATAAATTGCATAGGCATGGTAGAGAGCTGACCAGATTATTCACTGCCTCTGTCTACATGAGCACTGGGCATGATGAAGTTAAACTAAGAGATACAGGCTTGGAACAAACAAAAGGCTGTGATTCATTGCACAGAATTGTGTAACTCCTAGTCAGAGACATCGTGGATGCAGAGAGTTTTGTGGATTCAGAGGAAGAGTATGCAAGGTGAACTATTAAATGTTACTAAATAGGAACCATGTTAACACTAAATACCTAAATAGCTAAATGATACACAGCTCAGGAAATCGTGTTAGCCAAGATACAGTCAGAGAACGAGAATACCTTGAGGAAGTTTTATATCCCTTTTTATCCCTGGTTTTCAGTCTTCTTAAGGCATCAGTATATGGGTGCCTTAGAGTCAGGATATCATGTTATGTAGACTCATAGTCTGAATCACTGAGCTATTGTCATGTTCTGAATTTTTCAAAAGACAAGGCTGAGGTTTTACAAAACGTATATTGGAAAAAATTCTCCCTTCAAGGTGGAATTAAAATCTTAACTGGATAGATAGACAGCAAAACATCAAACAAAGTAGAAAAGCATACATTCTATGGTCTAGGGCAGTCAAGCTTAATCTCTGCTAGTCTGTCATTTGTAGAGTGAGAAGCAACTTGAAAAACCGCTATTCCCTATATTTAAACATCCATTTTGCCACAGAAAGTGTCTCTAGAGCTCAGAAGATTCCTGTGACAGCTTTAACTAGACATTTAACTAGACAGCTTTAGCTAGACATTCAAGTCTGCATTTTGTTGACCAGAATAGAGAAAATAGAACAATTAGAGGCAGAGATAAAGCAAGGCCCCTGCCAGTGGTGTGATGGTGAGATCATTCACACAGCAATGAGGAGACTACCCGGACACTCAGACACTGACTTCACCTGCACTCTGCTGGAGTGTGAATAATGCAACAGCCTGCCAGACAAGCTCGTGTGATGCTGCATGTGAACCGTGATGCTGCACTAAGAAAGGAATATTAGCAGAAGCTCAGTACTGCCCCACTGCTGGATTTAAGCTGGTTTGTTTTCAAGCAGTCAGGAGGAAGGGGAAAACCCATAAGGAGCAGTTTTGGCATTCCAGATGTATTTCCAGACAAGAGGAAATTTACAGACCTACTTATCTCCTAGTGTGAAAAATTTTGACAGATCTTGGGTTATTTCAGTACTGGGCTCTCTTTTGAAGTCTTGGGGGTTGGTTCCTGTTTTAAAAGCTTTGCCATATTGGTAGGTGTTAGTGTGCTACACCTACATCTATTTTTATGGACTGCAATACTGACAAAATTGATCTGTGTCTGACATATCAAAATATATACAACTCAACAGCAGAGAAAAGGAAGAAATCCACAAACACATACGCATGGCTATTCTCTATGAACATTTTGCCTTTCTTGGCTGCACACGTACAGTGCTCCTTGAATACATACAAACAGATCTGCTACTATTGGCAGCTGTGAAAGGCATTCTTTTAAAAAGACAAATTGATGTACTAACAGGGTTTTTTTTTTAAATGTATGTAAAGAAATTACATAGTTGTCAGAAATATTTGGTTATAGAATTGTAAAAGATAACTGTATCTGCTAACTTAACAAATAGGTTCACACACTTGCTAGCACTATGGGATTGTGTTATATATTAGAGCTTATTTTGGAAGATCTTTGTTCTAAGTTCTTTTGAGGTCTCTGTTACTGTCAAGAGCCAAGAGCTTTGACAGCTGTTGCCAGCTCTATGTGGTTTGTTTAAAACAATAAGTGAGTTGCCTAGCAACATCACATCACACATTTGGTACCCTGCAGTATCTCACATTCCTAACTACTCTGCACATCCTCACAACTTAAAGGGACACCGTCAAGTTAATAACCTTACATGAAAAGTGAACTTACTTCTCTTTCACCCATAATTAGATATGTAAGGTAAGAGAAAGAAAACTGACATTAATAAAATATTATTTGCACTTTCTTTGCAGCAGTGTTTGATATTTTATCTCAAATCAGCAATATCTGTTATCACTTGTGGCCACACTGTTTGGCTTAAAAATAGCTCAGTAAAAAGCAGTTTTCATAAAGAATTTTACCTTACTAACACAGATCTTACAAAATTAATGTTTTTTCTCTGTGTAAATACAATTCCTATCACACACATTATATACACCACCAAACTCTTTATAAAATATGGATTTGCTGTCAAAAATTAATTGGTTATTTTTTTTCTGTTAGGTGGCATTCATAATAAAGGTTGTCAGAAAGACCTGTGGGGCCTTCAGACCTCATGCAAAGTCATAGATAGTTTAGGGTCCTTTGCTTATATGAACCGCAGGCACAGTTTGGGAGAAGTTCTCCAACTGATCTAATATACCTTTTGTATAAACATTTCTGCAACAGTCATAGAGAAAGATATTAAGAAAAACAAACAAAAGAAGCCCAAGGAGTGAGAAAGTCCTTAGGAGAGGTATGTATCAAAGCTAATTGCCTGCTATCTGAAGAACAGAATGATGTCAGAAAAGAAACAAAGAAAAGGGTTAAAACCAATGCAAAATTCAAGACTGTTTCTGAAAGAAGGTAAACAAATGACAACAAAAAAAAGCAGAAGTAGCAATGACAAATGGGTTGATGCCACACACAGGAAAATTCAAAGATAAATCATAAGATTAGACAGCTGCAGAGTAAGAAAATACTAGCAGTTTTTCCTAATCCAATGCATTTTGTAGACCACAACTGTACCCCTATTACTGATGCTTTATTCAACCACCTCAAACTTTATCAATTATAAAATCCATCACCTCTTGTGACTTTTGGTTTCCCACCTCTCCTCTTGTCAGTTTCTCTTAAATATTTTTTTTTCTTTGACTGAGCAAATTATGTGAGCATCTGAATAAAAGATGGCAGATAAATAAGTTTAAAAAGGCACATACCTAATTTGACCTTGGGCAGCCAACTCTTCCCAAAAAACTCCCTGTGATTCTGTAAACTCCCCACCAGTGGCTGCTTAGCCATAGAAGTATCTGAACTTTTTAGATCATCTTGTTTTTCACTTCAAAGCTTTCTAGAGCCTATTATGCTTCTAAGAGCATCCCAAGCTGACATAACCTTGGTTGGGATGAATAGCTCCAAGACTACTTTCTATACAAATCCAATCAATTTGTATTTATTTTAATCAAAACACCATTGCTCATTCATCAAGCTGAACCTGTCAAGAAAGATTCTCTCAAAAGAAATTCTGCATCCTGGTAAGCATATTTCTATGCAGTAACTCACTCTAAAAGTTCAGTTCCCCATTTGATATGGGGATTGATTCATTTCTGTAAAGTATATAAGACAGAAAATGGCAGTTCAGATCTTTTTTCAATCAGAACACCTGCAGAATTAGCACTTTTTTTTTTCCCCCAAATAAGTAAAAATCATGTTCAGTTTTCTGATAGAAAGTTTGTGGCAGCTACCTTGACTACAGGGAGAAGTTTTTCTCTACCCCGGAAAAAAGGATTTAAAATGGATTTTTTTTTTCTTTGTGTTTCCTTTTGGTTAGCTCTAAATGTGGGAAAGAAAACTTTCAATTGCTTGGTGCTTTGGCTGCTTTGAATACCACAAGATTTCACTTAGTCTTTAACAGCCCACGCAGGGACCTTTGTTCCACACAATGTTCCTAATATGATACCATGTTCCATACATGATACCAAGGCTTTAACTACTGCTCTTAACTTCTCAGTATTAGAAAAGTGCCTTATCATGTTTGATCAAGCTGAATGATTGTCACTATAGATGCATATTCTAATTATGCTACATATAATAATCTTTTGGCTAGTTGGCTGGTTGGGTTTTTTTTACACAAGAGCTATGGCACCTATTATTCTTTGTTCACTTATAAACCAAACTTATGACTGTGAGAAGTAAAATTTAAGGATAGGGAATAGGCTTACACTGGTTCTATCATCACTGAAAAGCTTGGGAAAATTGCATTTACTACAATAACTAAATTTTTCCTCTGGAGCAGATTGGTGTGGATACATTAAGCAACTGCAAGAAGTAAACTGTAGAGCTTAATATTCCATGCCCCCAATGCTGGCACCTAATCAAGCTGTAAGTTTCAATAATTTATGCTTGGCAAGTGTACATTTTTTTCCTCAAACTCCCTTTGAAATACTGGACATTTCAGACAACGGCCAAAATTATTTATTAGGTTGGAAAGAGCAAGACAATCAAGCAGGAACATAAATGGAGTAGGAAGCAGTAACTAAGAAGCAAAGCACATTGACTTTGGTTACGTCTGCAGTGAAATAGGTATGGTAGCACTAATGAATTCCTCAAAACAGACGGAGAAGGTAAAATGTTTTGGTTTACATATGTACAAGTAAGTTAACATGCACTGACAAATTCCCCCTTTCTCTTCATATATTTTCACATATTTTGAAAACAGAAAACTGGTGGCATATTTGGATTAATATATTTACCTTCAAATGCCACTCAATACAACATCAACAGTATCATAGGAAAGGAATTTTCAACGATTTTAAAATTCCCAAAGTTGGTGGCACAGCTAACTTCAGCAGGCGCATAATTACACCAACACTTGGTATTTATGAAGGAAAAAAAATATTTCAAAAAATCACACAGGCACTGCAGCAGAATCTAAAGTCCTACATTAGCTAATTAGTCATTTTGTACAGCCTATAGGAATATTTTGAATACTGGACAAGGAGGCAGCTACAGTAATTGTATTAAGCACAAAAATTCCTTCAGCTGGTTTCAGGAACCAAAATAAAACAGGGAAAAACTCAAACCCCACTTTTTCCAAGCATCTTTCTTATGAGTCACAGTAGGGTGACAATACTGTCACCGTTTTCCACTGAAACCCAAAAACTGTCACATCTTTTCCAAACTCCAAAATAAAGACCGTGACTCTAATCTATCATGTACTTCTTTTTTGTGGAAGTGGAAGTATTTCTGTAAATTCCTAGTTACTATGGACACTTCCCTGTCTGACCACTCAGGATCCACTCCGGCAATCACTCTTGCACCCATCTGAGCTGGGACCGAGGCCCCTTCACTGCTACACACCCCACATTCACAGTCAGACCACATTTCCTTACAGCTTTGGCCCCAGATTTCCCAGAGTAGAGTCCCAGACATTCCAATTCCTCAAAAAATTTTATCTTGGTTCAAAGACTAAATGGTAAAATAACAGTTGGACCTGGTGCCTCAGAGGAGGGACCCTGAGCAAAGGAACTCCTGGGCTTTTCCTATCCTCACAGTCTGAGTGTGCCACAATCTGGGGGTCCCCAGCTCCTGCTGTGTCTCTGGTGTCCAATCACCCGGCTGGGCCACAGGTCCCCGTGCCCTTTGTTCAAAGGGTCAGTGCCAGGTCATAACCTCTTGCCTTGGGCTTTCCTCACCCAGGGCTCAACCTGCAGCTGCCCCCAGAGCTACCTGCACTACATGGATTGCTCAACATAACTTTCTTAGCATCTGTCTCTCAACAGTTCAATCAATTGGCAGCAGCTGATTAGACCATATATCTATGCTTTTTTACCAAATAAAGAAGTAATTAAACTTTCACCTTTTTTCCCTCCCTCCCCAATCAGACTACGTAAGTGATTAAGGCAAAATGAATACACAAGGTTTAAGTTCCTACTTAGCAAGAATTTTTCATGATTTGTATTTTGGATCAAACACAGTAAGGACTTGAATAAGCAAATCTTTGACCAGAAAGCAGACCACTATCTACCTTCCCCTTTTCAAAATAAAAACCACACCTAGACAGTATATTTTAACAAAACAATGCCTTCTAGCAAGGCTGCATCTACCTGAAAACATGCATCTGAAGCTCTGGTAGATAGATATAGCTCAAATACTAAAAACCTATTTTTTTTCTTCTTCATAATGGTAGAAAATCGGCTAATAATCTATTTTATGATACCCATCACTTCTTTCAGTCTTTCAGTCAAGACCAAGTTAAGATTATTTTCATCTGTTTTTTCTGTAGTGCACCTAAGGGTAAAATATCTACTGTAAGCCTGATTTTCTCTCACTGATTGATACTGAATTCATAATGGTCCAACTGCTTCAGTGCATATCTCAATATTATCTGTCTATTATTGACTCACTATAAACACAATAGCTAAATGTAACATAGCTACCCTTTGAGACTGATTTAATTTCAAGAAAAATAATTACTTCTCCCAGTCAAATTAACATAGATTGTTTTCAGAGGTCCCATTCAACCTCAATGATTGTATGATTACATAATTTTTGTTCCCCAAATTATTTTTCTCCTATAGACAGCTTCACAACTGTGCAGATCTGGTATTTACTGTAGAACAACAGACACATTTTTCCTTCACTGAAATGGAGCTTAAACAGTTGAACAGGATGCCAGGGAAGGGGTTGAGCCACCATCCCTGGAGGTATTTAAAAGATGTGTGGATGTGGCACTTTGGGACATGGCTCAGTGATGGACTTGGCAGTGCTGAGTTAGTGTTTGGACTAGATGATCTTAGAGGTCTTTTCCAGCCTAGATGATTCTATGATTCTTTGATGCAGTGCCTAAGAACAGATGCTAAAACACTATTATCATTATCATTACTGTTATTTACTTGACTGTTGAAAGGCTGAGTTCACTGCTTTAACTGGCTTTGGCAGAATATAGGGATTTCAAAACAAATGCTTTAAAATTATGCTTACAGTAAATGAATTTTATATGCTGTAGTGGTTTAATATGTTTCTCTTAGTCAGACTGTACCATCTTGCCATAGAGAGCTGAAATGTTTAGCCTTATGGGCTGAAAATTCCAAACACCCAAACAAAGCTTTTCAAATTTAAGAATGCATTCTGCATATATTATGTTTGACTATATATATATATATATGTATGCATATTTACACATACAAATTTCTCCCACACGAACAGAAATTGATGAAATGCTTTTCAATTCTCTATTTTAAAAGCGTATAGGGAAATTTTAAAAAATTGTTTAAATTCTTAATCTCTCATTTCTTAATTTTTCTAAATAAAACTGAAAGACAGGCTCTTTTCTGACTGGTAGTTTTATGATTTTTGAGCTGCAGTCAACATATGCTACTTTTGGCTATGTCTTTTTACGATCAATAAATACTCAGAAATGCTCATTGATTTTCAGAAAGGCCAAGAATGTGTTCAAACTTTGTAAATACAGTTATTTTGGAATCTGTGATTCCAGAGATAAGGCTTTTATTATTTCTGGGTTAAATTTGAGTTCTTTGTATGTGCAGGCCAGAAAACAACTGGTGCGCATTAATTTTACCAATGTCAATGTGTAGGTAACAATGTCAAGGTAACAATGTTTGTCTGAATCAATATTTGAGGATAGCCCCAAAAATTTTAGGTGCATGGCAATTAAAATAGTTCAAGCACCTGAAGAAATAAGTTTCCTGTATTTTTTTTTTAATTATTCACGTGACACAGGTAGAATAAAAATCGCCATACCCCTCTAGAAGATAAAAGCTATGAAATGCCATTCACCTTTTCAGAGATATTCTAGAGATAATCTTCATGTAAAAACATCTATTGGACAAGAAGTCTGATCATCTGTCAATAACAATAAATGCATTCAGATATTTTATAATGAGAGACGATAAGTTAGGCAATATTTTATAGGAAATCATGAGTATAACTGATGTCACTAAGAGTAACAAGTTGAATAAAACAATAAAAACTAGCAGAGAATTAAGACTTAATTCCTAAAGCAAGCACCACCACCTTTTATAACATACTATAGCCCTATATTGCCTTTTCAAGGATATCATACCAAAGTTTCACCCACAGTTCTGCTGCCAAGTTTTAATTAGCTACTGTTCTGAGCAAAGCTGGCAAAGAGAATTCTAAACTTAATTTCTCACTTTAAATAAGTGAGTTAATTCAACATATGGGCCAACTCATTAGCAAAGCTTCTGTCCCATAACTGCTGTATACTGCATGTGCAATAAAATTTAGCATGAAATAAAGTTATCATGGTGTCCCAGATTTAGACCTTTAAATTCCCTTCTTTAACACTAGATATTAAAAAAATGCCAGTAAACATTCAAGAACAAAATCAGTTTTAATGAACTGCATCAAGACCTTTTTTAAAAAAGAAAAAGTCAGCTAGCAATTAGTTTTTAATTGCATGTCTCCATGTCATCGTAATTAGTAGCAGATTATAATTTTTGGTTTGGCCTATTAGTTTCTCAGCATGATTAGTTTTGGTTTATACTATTTTAAGATAATTCAGTGTTACATTTTTCTGCTTGGTTATAATTTAGTTTTTTAATTACAGTACATTACTCCAGCCAGTAGCAATCCCAAGAGAACTAATCATCAAACTAGAGTTGTGTACACATTGAAGGTATGCTGTGATTTTTTCCGATACTTTGCTGAATATCTAAACCATGTTACATATTATGAGCTAACTGAAGAGTTCCATTTAATAATATAATCACAATAATTATTAAGTTCTACTAAAGATGAATGAAATAATTATCATTAAACATCTACTTGTTTATGGTTTGTTCACATGCTACATACAGTAGAATGCTGTGGCTGCCTTTAAAAATGGGAGTAGTTTAAAATAAGAGTAGTTCAAAAATAATAATAATAATAATAATAATAATAATAATAATAAACCCAAACCCACTCTCAAACTGCAAATATTCATCCAGGGAACAGAAGTACAACAGGAAGGGATGTTTGGAATATGATCTATAGTATACAGTAGGCACAACAATTCTGTTCAGCCTCAGACGGGCAGATGCTGCTTGTGCATGCATCCTACTGTGCCAGTGTGGGAAAGGAAAAGTGTAGCCTTGGAAGGGATGAAGTTTACCTCTGGCTGTACCCCTTGCAGAAGTCATTCACTGCAGCTTGTAGGATAGATCTCACACAAATGCTGAGGGCTTGTATCAAAAGTAGGTGACATGAGTAGGGGAACCAGTTTTACTACTTTGGGTCTCCCCTTGACAATATCATTTGAGCAGCAAAAGACAATGCAGGTGGTAACAGGCTATAGGGCCTTCTTGTGCAGCAAATGCTACAGGGAGAGTGCTGAAAGATGCACTCTCAAGGGAAGTATAAGGAACCATGGCTCCCACAGGCCTGAGAAGGAGCTACTGGAGTCAGCAGAAGCAAATCTGTATTTCAATGACATTGGCATAGCTGAGTACTTTGTTATTTCCATCCTCCTTTGTCTTCCTTCTAAAACCTGAGTCAAAAAGGGAATAGGAAATTCCTGGAATACAATCTAAATGCCATCAAAGCAGAATACATTTTTGATGCAGTATATCTAGTATTTAACTTGAGCAAATGAAGAACGTAACGTTTACTTTCCTCTACATTCTTTCTCTCTGCAGGAGCAAAATAATGTCACAAAGGAGAACACACTTGATTTAACTGTTTACCATAGACTGTTAGTTAGGTGGGATGTAGCCCACTATAAACAATATTATAAGATTAGATATTAGGTCTTACTCACTGAAAACAGCTGGAGCAGGGTCAGCATTCTGATGCACAGGAAGAAAAGCAACTATATCTACTCAAATTATGACCCAAATATACATGTCGATGGTGATATATAGGAATGAGAGATCAATTAGAACAAAATGTTCTTATAGATAGACTTACTGGTAACACTGGAAAGTTTAGTAGAACAGAAGCAAAAAACTTCAGTGTTACCCCAAGAATTGCTGTAAGCAACCAAAACCTGTGTAAATTGTCTTCATGAATAGCACTGAAGAGCAATCTTGGCATTCATCAAAAAACGGAAAGTATATGAAATCTCATCTGCTGGTGGAGAGGAGGGAAAATATCTGCTAGATGTTCTTTATGGTTCATAATTATATGCTATTCAAACTCCATTGCTATGCAACAAATAGACCTCACAACTGAAACTCTCATTTCTTACAACCAGTAACAACAATTTAGCTCTGTGAGCTTTTCATAAGAAACTTTTATAAAGACTTCTAAGTTACACGATTCTCTTCTTATAAAGAATGCTGACTTCATTTTAGCTAAGAGACTTAAAAGATAAGCAGGTTTCACCACTGCTTGCTTCAAGCTATCAGAAACCACTGTTATGTGCTTTTAAGCTCACTTCTTGTTTTGCTGAATTTAGCAAGTGTTACTACATGATTACAAATTGATGTATGAACAGGTAACAGGCTGAGATCCCTTGTACTTGGAAAAGCAGAAACGAGAAAACAAGGTTGCCTCCTCCCCAAGCAGTGCACAATCTAAGCCTAAGATGAGGCTAAAGATAGACTGGAAACTATGAAAGGCATTTCTAGTAGTGCCAAGAAAAAATAGAGTCCTCAAATTATATGTGCCCTATTAAATTCATCTAAGGCATTTCTGCATTTCCCTGACTACATGAACTCATGATTTCTAGCAATCTTTGTCATGCCATCTTATGAAGTTTGAGATGTCCAGTGAGACAAAGCATGACATGCATGGGACCCCAAAGCTGCCTCCTGGTTCTGCCTTGCTGCAAGTCTTGGCCTGGAATGCAGCTGCTGTAGCAAATGTCTTCTTTCCCACAGTGCACTCACATTTCCTTACAGCACTGGCTTCCATGGGTGCCTGTGATGAGTTGAATGTAACCCATTCCCCACTTTTTCATTGCTTTTAAGGTGGAGGCTGGGTTAGGAGCAAGTGTCTTGCTTTAGAGCAGAAAGAGCAAAGTGCCACTTGTCGCTACGCTTCTCCAAGGGAAGGGTCTGGTTAAGGTGGATAATAACCACTGAGAAGCTTCTCTTTGAGCTACGACTTCTGTTTTTCCCGTGCATGGACAATTAAACTTCTCAAATATTTGGGGATTTCTGGAGCTGAAAAGCTCTAAAAGTGTCAAGTCTTATAGACCTCACTCAGTCACAACTGCCATTAGTAATGGCTTTGAGAAGGGATTTTCCTAAATAAAAAGAACAGATTTTTTTCATAACAAATGCATGTCACTTTTACTTATTTTCAGACCAACAGGAAATTGCAAAAAATCCCTAGTAATTTAAAAAAGAAATCTGTTCTAAGAAATTAGCAGTTTTGCAAGGTAAAACAAATAGTTGCTTTTATAAACTGAATAGAATTGTAAATTTTGAAAGCCTTATTCAATCAAATTTAAGATTTGTAGAGACTGGCACAGTTTTCTGTAGAATTCTTAGCAGAATTAATTAGTTTGAAATGTAATACTGCCATAGATTTAAAAGCAAATAACAACATATTTCACAATCAGCGAAATCTTTGTAGATGTCAGCACAGGAAAAAATAAAAGGGACATATAGGTAATGATTACATAACTGAATATGTTCTTAAAATACTTGCTTCTACACAGAATTGGATCATATTTTTACACTGATGAAAATACCTGTAGCTTTTGTCTTTCCTTGATATTATATGCAGGATCACAAAACAGTGATTAAATCAAAGCCCATTGCTTGACTACCTTCTCCAAAAAAGGAAATATATCCACTCTCCATAAGAATACTTCTCTGTCCAGGCTTAATAATCACAATATTTGTAATAACAGAAAGAATATTTTAGTTACTGATACACTGGACCCAAAATAAGTAGGAATTTATAACTGTCCCACTAAAACCTTGAACCAACAGTGAGCAGGACATGACCCAGCTAAGAGTTGAACCAAAACCACAGTAGAATATCCAGGGCCCTATTTCTCTTTCCTATGAAATCACAAACAAAGTTTAATGCTGAAACAAATTGGCTAATGAGGAAATAGAGAATGAGATTCTGATCCACAGTAACTGAATAGGAGACGTTCTGGCAGCAGCCTCCCTTCAAAGGGCTTCAGCTCAACATCTTCCTCAGGTTTCTACTGAAAAAGCAATTATACACTGAAGGCTATAGAAGAACTGACTTGCTTTTAAGGTGTCGGAAATGTTTTGACACGGGTTCTAAACAAAACATGTATAACATATACAAAGCCATGCAAAAAACCTGCTTGGTTTAATGTTTCATTACAAACTGGGAACAGAGCCCACATTAACTGAAAGGTTCACATAGTTTTTGTGTGAACTTGGGCCAAGATATCTTATGGTTTCACATCAAAACCTGTCAGAAATGTGTGGGTTTTGCATGGCTGCAGTGTGAAATTGGGTGAAACCAGTATTTTACTTGGAGTTCTGGGATCCAGCTGAATCCAAACACAAGCCAAAATTCAATGAACATAAAGGCAAGTAGATTAAAGTCTTTAAAAAAAAATTATAAACCCACCATGTTTTGCACAGCTATGAATGGCACCTCTTTTTCAGATCATCCAACACGGATCAAATGCCAGGGAGAGATTTCAGAAGTCTTGTGGTCTTTGAAAAACCAGAGCTTTATTAAGCTCTGAAACAGTTCAGTTGAAACTGGTGTAAGTACATCTTGTAGACAACACTACTCAAGCTGAAGTGTTACTTTCACAGACTTTTCTTAAATTGCTTGGAAAAGAAATTAAGCTGAATTATACAACTATATTTTACATGCAATTGAGATTATTTGTTAACACACCCAAACACAACACATCTGCCCCCAATCATGACAGAAGTTTCTATAGTCAGCAAAGTTAATGTAGTTTTTTCTTCCACAAAAGACATGAATACAAAGGAACAGAAAGACCAGAACGTGATTTAGAGGAAGTGACAGACTTTGACTACTGCCGAGAACCTTATGTAGGCACTTATACCTATTAAGGAAAGATAGTAAAATGGCAGTCCAAATGCAATAAATCAAATGGGCAGGACCTTATCTCTTTTTATGAATTTACCTGCAGAGAACAGTACTGCAAGATTCAAACTAGGAAAAAACTCAGTTTCATGCTGACACAGTCACATGTTTTAAATCCTGGTATACTGCAACAAAGTATTCTAATATCATTCCATGAATGCAGGAAGAGGAATACTAGTTTGAAAAATGTGATTTATTTGATCCAACTCATTAAAAAAACAATTCAAAACAGCATTAATATTGAGACTGCAGAAAAAAAGATAGCTCTCAAACTGAGTTTATATGTGCAATCTGAGTATGTGCCAGAGGGTGGTACATAGCTTCTCTGTAAAGTTAAGACAATTGTGGTATAACGGGGACAGAAGTTATATGATTTACGTTAATTATCAGCTTCAGTTTTTAGCTCTAAAATATACATCTTGGATTAACTGAGGTTAAATTTAGGCTGTTAATCCACCTTAAAACCAAACTCCAAACACAATTTAGAAGTATTTATTTTCTTATGATCATCAATATGCATTAAGAAGTCAACTATGATTTGCTTGCTATCACTTTTCACACCTGTATTTAAGGGGTAAGTACTGGGTAAGTAAAGAACAGGTTGAAGCAAATATAGATAAATTAGATGTTCTCAGAGGGACTGGACATAACAGTCTGCATTTTAGAATACTGTATCAAACTGCCAATGAAAACTCAAAGCCATAAGTAGTTCTCTTTAAAAAGCCATGTCAAACAGGAAAGATACTTTTGAAAAATGAGAGAAGAAGGACATAGAAATGTAAACCAAATGGCTTAAGTTCAATATTCAGAGAAACATTGGGATAAACTAAACTACTGATAAAGTATAAACACATGAAAGGTAACATTCAAAACAGATCTGTCAATAATACCAATCTAAAACCACACCAGAGTGAACTATAATTTATTTCTACAATGTACTCTGAAAATCAGAAATCGCTCTAACTCTGTAGAGTGAGAGATACACTAACTGATATATATTATGGTAAGATTGGTTCACTGTGAAGAAAGTTTCCATTGAAAAAAAATTAGAACATTAGTAATTTTCAACTATATTGTGCAGCTCTGTTTTTACAATTTTACTTCAAAGTTGTCAGACAAGGAAAACAAGAGAAGCACTCAGATTACTTCTGCTTAGGGAGATAGGAAGAAGAAAATATATTTCCTCATATCAACCCAAAGAACTGAACATTGTAGACGTTTGTGGAGGCAAAAATCTGTTCCCTCCTCTAATGGGGAGAGCTTCCATAAAATGTAAAGAAACCATGATATCACTGCAGAAGTAGATATTTAGGCTCCCCTTGAATGTCTCCCTCACCAAAGTTCAGCACATTTCAAGCAGAAAGAGCACAAGAGCCAGCTGACATTCAGTGATGGTTCACAGCACTGTAAAGCTTCTATAAATGCCATTTCTACACACAGAAGCTGACTAAGAAGGAAAAAAAAAATTAGTTTGTTTCTCTCTCTGTCCATTAAAGCATAACATCAACATAAACAGATTGTTTCTTATCCACTGGGTTTCTTCCCTTTGTTTGCTTCTGTAATAGGTTCTAAATATTTTTGTGGTTTTATGTTAAGTAACCAAGGCCTGCAAGAATTTTCATGCAACAAACCACAAATTCCACAATGCACATTCACACTTGATGTGCTTCCCTCTGAGCACCAATAAACTAAGAAATGAGGGGGGAAAATTACACTGTGCTGTTTGATCTTTGCCCTGTGCTTATTCTAGCAGAGGACTTTTCAAATCCACTCCTAGAGACAGTATTACTACACAACTCCGGTCAAAGTGTAGAAAGAGGAAGAGCCACTCTCAGAGGACTAAAACAAAGATGCACATCTTTATAGTCTTATAATCATGTTATAATGATGAAGCACACCAGAGGTATATAACGCTTTTTTTTCATACACAGGCAATCTGAGTGTTCTGTGTAATTGCTGCAGAACTGATCCTTAAAAACAGACTTGTGAAACACCTTGTTTCTACTGTGCACTTGCCAAGAGGGCTTCAGTATCATGAATTCACTCAATTCATTGCCTGCTCTTTCTAAAACTAAAGCGCAGGCAAATTGCTAAGGTCGTTTTCCTTCTAGATACTATATTTAGACAGCAACAAGGTTTCCACTTTATTTGTTTTACACTGTATCATTTCAAGCAAATATCCAAAGTCAGAGAATGCACCATCTGGAATGCAGTTTGCCTAATTGGTGCTCCCTGTGGCACTCATGAATCGTGTTTTGGGATAAGCAGTTGGATTTTATGTGTATAGTACCTGGGAGGATTGTTTGACACCAGCATCATCAAAATTAGTACTAGAATGAAGGCAAGCCTGAAGAATTATAAATTTCTTAACATTACTTAGTTTAATCTTAATGTCCCAAATTCTGTGAAGAAATGATGTCCAAAAGATTTCTCCTTCTTGCATTTTCTGTGTTGAAATCTATTGGTATCCTTATAAAACTGAAAGACTAGGTAGGTAGAATGAAAAGATTTTAATATATTGTTTTTAATATTCCCACTTAGATCAAGAAAGTTCCCACAATGCTATAGATATATCTGTATTCTAACTATATCTAACAGAACTAAACAGATACCTAGACTTGATTCTAGTATTTATGTAATAGTAGAACAGATAAACCTTTATCTATAGTCTCTCTTATTGGTATTGTTAGTTCACTCAAATATTTTAATCCTCAGTATCTAGGGCAATGGAATGAACTTATCCCAAGCAAGCTGGTACCACCTGAAGAAAATGCAGTTCTGGATTTTGAGGAAAAAGAACACACTTCCTCCTATGTTTCAGTTTTATCCTTGATGATGCATTAAAAAAAATACAGAAAATTAAAGTGACCCTTTACAGAGAGTTCAGAAAATCAGCCATTGGTCATTAATCTTCCTTCATAATTGTTTTGATAACAAGAACTCAAGTAACACAACACAGAAGAAGTATAATTCTGGATTTTAGAGTCAACCAGAAAATTTGGAGGTATGTTTTTACTGGTGTTTTCCAGGTCAATATTTTATGGAGAATGCTTGATTCCAGTGAGGTTTCTCAGGAAAAAAAAGTCAACAGAATCCTGCCTTGCTTTTTTTAGCTTACTTGCTTACTGAATTCCTCAGCAGCTCCATTCCTAAATCTGCAGTCCATGCCAAAGGCTGTCACAGTGTCAGGCTTTCAGTATCCAACGCTGCGCAGGCATCCTGCTAGACCATGCTGGGGTTTCAGTCCCTCTTATGTTCCAGTATATTTAGCTTTCACTACCAATACAGGCCTCACTGAGCATTCAGGTTTAAGGCACAACTGGGACTCTTTGAACATTTTCACACAAGTGTGTGAAAGGAAATGTGATACACACATCTGTCCAGCAGGCAGAAAAGCATATTCCATAACGAAAAACAATGAGAGTGGGAAAAAAAGACGGTTGTCCTACCTCACGATTTGGTCACGATTTCTTCCAGGCACAGTTAATAATTGCATGGATTCCTTCTGGAGCAGTAGAGAGCCCTGTACCATACTACTGCTTTCTGAGATGACCAGAGCCCAAATAAGCTCCAGAGACACCTCAGCTCTGCCCTAGTCTTTCTGGCTTGAGAAAAAAAAGCAAACCAAAAAGCAAACCAAAAACCAAACCAAAACCCAAATAAACAAACAACAAAAACCCCCAGGCAAACTAAAACCACCACCAACAAAACAACAACCAAAAAAACCCCCAAACAACCACCAAAAAACCCCAAAACCAACCAAACAACAACAAAAAAAAACCACCAGCAAAATAAAGCAGGGAGAACCAAAGTGCACTGAAAAGAAAAATTAACATTAGTTCAAATGGCCAGCAAACCAAACCAAACTTCACTTTCCTATAACTCAGCCTCCCTTGTTACACTCATCTTTTATTACTGTTGTGTTCTCTATCAGTTTCTCTTTTACATTCATGCTAATGCCTTCCCACATTTTCTTGCTTTCTTCTGTACCTTCCCTTGTGCACAGATCATTTCCCCAAAAACATCACAGTCACTTCACAGTAGCTTCTCCCAGTTCTCCTATCTGGCCAATCCTATGTTCTCAGTCCTCTTAGTTTCAGCTCTCCAGATGAGAATTGTTTTTCCTAGACACTCAGCTAGACAGTTAGAGGTGTTTCCAACACATGGTCCACAAACATACCTTGGTCCTGTGCTGTTGAAAGCTGAAAGGCACACAGGATCCATGAGGCAGCCTTTGCATAATCACAAAAGATTGCAGACTAGCACAGAAAAGCTTCCTTATATGAAAACTTAGGATGCCTAAACATATTAAAATGCTCTAACACATTTCATTTAAGTCCCTAAAAACTATCATACTAATGTATCCTTTCTGTTTCCTTTTTCTTAGACATCCAATCCCAACTGTTCAGAACATAAAAAATGTACCTTGCAATCTCTATGGAATGGCTATCAATGGTTTGCCAATGATTGGCTCTCTTTCCTGCAAAGATACATGAGTACATGAAATAAAAAGAATACCACTTGAGTAATAATGAATTTTTCATTCATAGTACTAATTTCTGTCTTCTCCATTCCACATATTTAACTATTGTTCTCCCTCAAGGTCTCTTTAAGAAAATAGTTTACCTGCTGATTTCTCTGACAAGAATGTTTTAAAATTTTGGGTACTGAATTAATAAGAGAAATAAACTTATTTTCTTCATACAACAGAGCTTGGACTTCAGATTAATTGTAAATGTTTCTTCCATTTCTTGAATTCACCTACAGTGCCCAAAATGCATTAGTCCTCTGAAGTATTACGCTCTATAAATTCACAACAACAAGGCCAATGTACTCCACAGGTCTTTCTCATGACATCTTTTCCCATTCTTTCATCAAACTTTTTATAAACTTCAAGCAATGTTTTTTTCTTCTTTCTCGAATTCTTCCAAGTATGAAGGTTTAATGGCTGTGATTTTTTCTTCTGCTGTTTAGGGAGACTAAGACAAACAGGTATGAGAAACGGCAAGGCATATTAATGAAATCAGGTAACCTTAGGCTTCAGACACCACTAGGACTGTTTGACAACAGTGCAATTCTTCTCCCTGTGCACAGCCTATCAGTGTATTTCCTAGCACTGATGGCACAGAAACTCAGATTTTTCAATTCCAGAAAAGAGAATTCCCTATTGTTGTACAAGTGGACTGGTATTAGCAATATGGGTCCCATAATATCCAGGAAATATGCTTTGTCTCCAGCATAATATGCATTATTCACATTACCATCCAGTTCAGTATTATTTTACAAAATAATAGAACACCCTTAGAATCCTTGAGCCCCAAAGATCTACAGATAAGGAGTATCATCCTGTGAATATGTTGAAATGCATTCACTGCTTGAGAAACAGTCTCTAAGATGATAAAAATAGGACAGCTATAGCTTTAAGGATACTGCAGACTCAAAGGGAAATTCACTGCATTTTTCCATCTCCTGCAGTAATTTCTGTCACTCAGGCTACGAATCCAGTGCACTGCAAAGAGACTTGGTAACTGTCCGGGCACATACAAATAAAGTAAGAGAGGGAGGAATATACTTTGACTCATGCCTTTGGCTTGGATGCTTTTCTCTTGGGAACAATTATGAAAATGTGTCAGGATTTATTAACATAATATTACATTTATCCAACTTAATAAATACAAGCATAAACTATAATAAACTTGAGAACCTTCAGCATTCTGAAAATAAAAGTGTGGGAATGTCAGCATACAGCAAACTATTTGAAAAAGTATTCTAAGCATATTAAGAAAAATACTTAACAGTCCATGCCCTTTTGGTATAATACAAAAGGGCAATGTGTTGTAATTTATTTATTGTTGAAATACCAAAAATCGCCTTAGGATGGTTTAGCAAGTGAATTTCAAAAAGTTTTAAATTTTAAAATTCAAGGAGGGATGAAGTTGGGAAAAAGACACCATGACAAAAAAGTGACTTTAGAAGGTTATGGCTTACATCATTTGCTTTCTTTCTAGTTACTTTCCTTTGAAAGAATTTTTTAACAATTTAAATTATGCCATTACTCTTAGCTTATGTGCTCATGGATTTTTAGATTTTGCTTGTTTCTCCTCTGCAAAATTTTTCAACACCCAAGGTACTTTTGGTAGGGAAGGGGCCTTATTCATAAAATTTGACAGGAATTTTCATATGCTTTTCAAAAAAAAAGACCTGGTCTTGTGCTTTTAGAGAGCATTTCTTTTATTTTGATGTCTGGAATTTTCATTTAATAGGGTAATGTTTACAAAAATTTACCCGGAAGTAGTTCCACACAAAAGCTAGAATCCTATGCATGGAATAGTAATAAGAAGATAACATTAAAATAATAAAATTTTAACCAAAGGAACAATAAAGAAAGGATCATAAACTTCAGCAGATTAAATTTAATAATGTAGTTAGCAAGGGTGAAAAAGGAGTTTGAGGAGCAAGGAGACATAGGGATCAAAACTAGTTCTATATCCTTTTTCTAACACCTCAGAAAAAAAAGAGCCCACCAAAGTGTCTATAATGCCAATTGGCATTCATGGCATAGAGACAGTACAGGGAAAGGACAAGATTATTGCAAAGAAGCAAAGTGCATTCTCTGAATTGGTTCTCTGAGGAAGAAAACGTTGAGGTCCTAACTTGGGAATCCTGCAGAAGAGAGTACACACAGGCCAAGCAGAGGATAGCACACCACCAGAGCCAGACAGCACTCACCAGGGATCTTTAACAGAACTCATTGATGAAATACCAAAATTATCTATGTACCATGTGCTATAAATGCAGGTAAACTTATCAATACAGAAATAAAGTCCAGAGAAGAGATGGAGGGGTTGTTTTCCGCTAAGCTCATACTTAACCAGACTTTTGGCCAGGTTCAATACAGTGACCTTCTCATTTTTGTGGAATCTCATGAAAAATCTTCTTTGGGCTCCTCATACAGCAGAAATAGCCCATGTAAACTTTTCTTTCCAGCAAGCTCCCCTGAACTGCTGTCCTAGTATTCCCTCTGTTTACTCAGCTCTCCACAACTTTTGTCTCTGGAAAAGCAGCATGAGGGCATCACAGCTTCTCATTCCTTGTTCCCTGACTTTTAGTCCTCATCACATTGCTTACTTTGAAGTCACCAACTCCACGCATACATAAAAACTATACAAGGCTCTTCTGCAGCAAACATTAATATTGCAGAAAATTAATCTCATACCCTTTTTATTCCAATCTTAATAATCTTCCAAAGCTCTGTGTTAAAAGGCATTTTGTTATATTAGAATTCCCTTATCTCTGTTTTCTTTCAGCTGTCCTCGGTATATACTATATGCTAGCCAACATTTAAATAATTAACCAAGGATGAATTAATGTATTTTTTCTTAAATTAGTGGAATGTAGTCCTGCTAAAACTATAGGAACAACAAATTAAAAGCCATTTCCCAGTACCAGATTATATATCAAAAAAGAATATATACATACATAGCACAAAATGTAGAAAGCATCAGTGCAAAATTATCCTTAATATCATATATCTGATTTTACGCAATACATTCTCAGAAAAATTTCTCATGTTCAGTAGTCTTCTAACTGTTGAGAATTTTAAGAATTTATGAATATCTTAATTCTAAAAGGAGTATTTTTCATAAGAAGGAAATAAAAACCTTTTTTTTTTGCTTCTTCAGCACTTGTAACAAACTACTCTCACTCAGCAGAGGAAGGAAAAAACAAATCCTAGGATGTAAGTGGCCTTCCAAATAATTATAGCATCTGCATAGTTGTTGCTTTGAGATTTGATAGCAAGGAGATACTCAAGGACAGATTTATTTGTTGTGCATATAATGGCAATATTAAGCTCCCCACGTAGAGCAAAACATCCTGAAAATGCAGGATTATAAATACAAGAAAAAGAAAACAAACAGGGCAAGATAAATACAAATTTTACACACACACAAATTATTAGCCTCTTCTGTCCCACACTTTATAAATATTGCAGAACACTAATGTATTGTCCTTCAGATTCCAGCCTTGTTACTCTTCCAAAGGTCTGACAAAAAATATTTCATTACTTCATAATTTCTTTAGTATTTTTTCCTTTCAGCTACTCTCTGCTTATAAGCAGGTCTGGTTGATGCAGCTGAACCTGCTATCTCCTGAACCTTATCAGGGCAGTCTGTCCTGCCTCCTATTAAAGGTCCAGCTATCTATATTTTCAGTATGAAAAGGTAAATGGTTTTATTCCAATTTTCACTGTCAGACAACAGTCACAGTCCTTGGGAAGGGCTGCCTTTCAGGTATTAATTTAAATTTTGCTAATATAATATGAAAAACTTTAAGGATTCCTCATTAAAAAGGCAACATACATATGTAAATCTCATAATTGCTACTTTGAATTAGGTATGGATGCTTGAGGAAATGTTATACTGGAAGAATACTCAATTTCTGCTTGCTGTGGAATTTGGTTTTCATTGGGGGCAGGGTGAGAAGTATTTCAATAATGAGGAAGGACTTACAACATTCATTAAATACATCCACTACATGCATGTTTATAGTCTGTATTTTTTTCAAATCAGCTCTGTATCGGGAAGTAAAATTTAATTAACATCATTCATGATTTTGCACACGTGCTGTTCAGTATAAAATGTTGCCTTCACTGACAGCTGCTTTGCAAGCACATGGAGTCCATGTCAGAGTCTGTGAGCAGTAGAAAATATACTTCCTAATTTACTGTCTTTAGCTCCACTGAAAAATCTCAAGACAAATTAGATTTTCCAATTTCCTTCAGGGAAAGCAGTGACATTTTCTGTTATCCTTTAAGCACTTAGATTATATGAAGAACAGAGAAGTCAATAATCAGCAGTAGCTATGCCATCCAGTATCTAATTACCAGTGCAGTATTTAGAAGTACTACACTACTCTCTTCCCTAAATTTTCCGTGTAATGGCAGATTTTATAGGCTTTTAAATGTTAGGGGGTTGCCATTAAGAATAAAAGAGAGCTTCCTGAAATGAAATAAAATATTCTATATTTTAAAGTACTCTCTGAAACACAGATCCAGAGCACTGAATATTTTTCGGCTGCTAAGAAGAATTGGACAACGACCTCGGAACCATCTATCCTTCCATTTTCTACAGAATTTTCCAATTCTCTTTAAAACATGGTAGCACAACTCTTCCCAAAAATCCTTTGTCTTTCTCCTCAGAGTGAAATTAGGAAAAAAGAAACAACCCAAACCCAATCAACCAAACTGAAAACCCAGCCAAAACCACTGTTCGGAAACGTTGGAAAGAGGGGCTGTGTAACATGGCCATTAGAACAACTCCTCAAGCAGTAACAGCAGAGAACTGCACAGACTCAAGAGTTTCATCCAGCACAGGGTTATGCATATTAATTCATGTTAATTTTACTCCTCTCTTCCTCCCAGTCCAAAATGCCAGGTTAATGGAAACTAAACCAAAAAAATGATGAGCAAAACTAGAATAAGATATTCATAGAAGTCTTGCTTCTCTTGACTGCTTGAATGTTTTAAAAATATAAACAAGGCTAAAAAGAAGTGATGGTCACATTTTCCTAACACTCTGAGAGATTTTTATTGTTTTTATGATATGCTAAATATATTTAGTAAATTTCAGCTTGTAGATTGAAGGTGTTTTCTTAGACTTGAGACATTATTGTTGATAATAATAGTATGAAAAGTATCTTGCAGAAGGTAAATTGGGGTACTTGGAGTGGAAAAGGCTGAGATAGAAATATTGGACATGCTTCAAGATAATTTTAAAATGTACTGATATTCTAGTGATCTCTTAGAATTATCTTGTAATATTAGGTTTTGAAAGCATCAACTTTGCTGTGATTTCTGTGTAATAAGAAGGCTTTAGGAGGCTTATTAACTAGAGATATTGTCACTCAATATGAAACATTTTCCTAAATTCTTACATGAAATATTTCACTGGGCTGCCAATTAACGAAGTAGTACAGCAACATTTATTATTTACATACATACAGTATCTGCAAAAATTTAATAAAAAATAAGTGTAAGTCTTTGTGGTTTCTCAGTAGGGAACTGCAAAAAGTGAAATAAGGATCTTTATTTTTCAAATAGCACCTTGAAATACCTAGCAAATATCTTCTGTAAGGAAAGTTACATTCTAAATTACAAGTGAAAATGTTTTTCACATTCTAGGGTGTAAATGGAACCGCCTCTGGGCTGGATAAATTTTGGCATTCATCTCAGAGTTCAGCATAGCAGTCAGAACTCAAGAATCACTTGTCTAATTGGTCAAACGGATAATAACTTCCTTCCTTCCATTATGATGTTGGTTTGCTTCTTTATTTTCTTCCTCAGCTTGTACACAATGTCACATTTGAAGTACAGAAAAATGTTTAAATTGAAGAAGAATTTCTAAAGGGACCAAAAAATTTACAGCATCTTCCTTGCACTAGCAAGGAACATCACACATTCAATAGATGACAACTGCATGAAATTAGTGTTTTGATCTCCCAAAAATAACCACCAGTATTTAAGTGTGGTTTTAAGAAACCACTTACATGATTGCCACTTGTTTACTTGCTTGTCAAAGATAAATTCTGTCATCTTGCTCTATAGCAGTGGGCTACAACTATTGCTCTTCACTAGACCATCTGCCTGACACATCCTCACAGCTGAAAACAATTGCTCAGAAGAATCCTCTGCAAAAAGGCTGTGTTCACAGCTACGGCAAAGAATCCAGAGGTTCTAACATCTCCCATCTCCTTCCTTTCTCTTATTACATAGCTCTAAAGGGGGAATGTGTCCAAGAAAAAAGTTAATGAAACATTTCTGTTTCTAATCAGTTCAAGATCTGAAGAGAGTATGAAAATCTTTTTCCAGCCCTGTGTGGGGCCACAGACAGATATATTCAGAAAACAAGCCACTCACAGCATCAGGGACTACACATGGTCAAAACACTAATGTAAGGAGCAATAATTCTTTCTGAGACAACTTAGTGCCATTTACAGTAATGTTTAATGAGAAGTGTGTTTTAACCCAATTCAATGTGATTATTCGTTAGGAGATGTATTTATATTGCATATTTTTTCCATTTCTAAGTTGTAATTGATCATATTATGAATTCTGGTTAGATGCCTAACAAAGTGAATGACCCAGCTGGCAAAGGGGAATTAGTCTGTTTTTATCTTTGTAAAGCACACATCAGAACACAAGAGGAGATCATTTTAGTTTAAGTAATCTGTATGCAGTGCACATCAGCAGCAGGAGCATACTGCCACAGCCAGTTTGTTGGCTAAGGATTATCAGATTGTATATCCTGTGTCAGGAAACATACCAAATAAATCCTCATGCTGATTAAAGAGATAGACCATCAGACTCAGAATTCTGGTATCTAGTGGCTGACTCTTCCACAGAGTCCATATTAAAGTTGCATGTAGCAGCTTTTTCATCTGCCTAAGCTTGTTTGCATCTCAGAAAGGATAATTCACATGAGAATGGAAAGCAAAGAGTCCCATTCTTTGACAACTACATTTTAGAGCATTTACCTTATCCTCTAAGTCACACTGCAAGCTGCTTAACCTATTTGCACAAAGAGTTATAAACAGAAGCATGAGAAAATGAAAAGAACGGTGTTCCACAAATGAATGGATGATTTCTATTTTTATTCTTTAGCTGGTATTATTGTAGCTTTGTTATTAGCTACATATTCAGAATTATACTGGGACCACTTGACTTTGGTATTTGTGAAGAGGTCATGAGTTGAACTACAATCATAATAATAAAAAAAAGGAAGATGTTTTATTGCATTAAATTGATGATTTGTCGACTAAAAACTGTTGCACTCCTGGCATTCTCAAATTTGCTGTATCTGTTACCACATTCTACAAAAGCCTGAGTACAAAACAAGATCCTGGAAAGGATCTGGATCAGAACACTCCTTCTAGGCACTAGACAATACATATTTATATTGGATAAATAGATTTTTTTTCTGAAAGTATTGAGGGTTCCCCAAATAAACTCCTCTAATACCAAGATAAAGCTTTGTCATGGACCATGCTCTTACCTTTCATTTCTTGGGAAACGAGTGCCCATTCAGAATAGCTGCTTCATGTAAAAAAATATAAATAAATAAATTTTCAAAACACACCAAAATCCTGTTTCCATGCATGCGCAGAATTCAGATGTAAGAAACACAGATTGCCTTAATCTGGGGTCTGATACTCAGAAAACGAGGTCAAGAGCCTAAGTTTCTTCAGCTTCAGTATAGATGAAAGCTACACTCTTTACATTCCTTGTGAGCATTTAACTAGACTTTATTGTTGCTGCTGATGGAGGTGGCTATAATGCAGTCTGTGGTTACAGAATCAAAATAAATCGATTTATTAACTAAATTTTAAACTTTCCTCATCAGAATCAGCTATTACGTCACAAAACATCAGATGTTCAGCTACCACACAGGTACTCTTCACCCTGAACTTTATCCAGAGAACGTGGCACGGCATGGGAGCACATGACAGGGAACAGATTGCCTTCACATTTTCTCTTCTTGATTTCAAATTATTTTTCTCCTCACATGATCAAAATGTTTATATAGGATGATATAAATTAGAGTCCTTTCCTTGCCCTGCCAAAACAGCAATGCTTATAGGAGTTTTATTAATAGTTACTAGTAACAGCAAGAGCAATATTCATCACAGCACAGGGAAAGAAAGGGAATGCAAGTAAAGGCATATACAGACTATGCTTAAAGATTGCAAATTATATGAATAATTTAGAAGCTGAAGTGGGTTGACAGAGCAGATATTAAGAGATTTAAGTTGCATTGTTCTATAAACACTAAAACCCAGTACTTTCCTGGCAAATAACCTATATTCCAGATTTCTGTTGATGCCATGAAGATTTTTGCTTTTTCTTTTTTACCCCTGTTATACCCGTTATACCTTTTTACAGCTTCTGTATTCCTAGTGCTTTTTGCCTACATTTTAAGACCAGGAAAAGGCATTACTGTATCTAGCACCTCTACAACCCTCTTCATGTGATACACTTTTTTGAAATCTGAATTTTTTATCAATGGGATTTTATACTATCCTCAAGTCATTAACATTTCTTCAGTCCCCCCAAAAAAAAGAAAAATTGAAACTTCAAATCCAAAAATGCATATATTTTAAAAGGGGGACAACAGAAAATCCATGAAAAATCATTTGGTTCTTTGCCACTATACCAATTTTCACTGAATGTTTTCTGATAGAGAGATGATGAGCACCCCTGTGTGAGGGCTGAGGACAGATGGATGAACAGGCAAAATTCCCTGTCAAGAAGAAATGCTTATCTCTAATGACAGAGAGACAGTCATAATGGTAAACACCTCTCTCCTTATCTTATTGTACTAATTGTTAAAGTAGCACACTTTTGACATAGTCACTTAAAAACTTTTTTGTGGGAACCTAGAATGCAGAGGATATTTCTCTGCCTGTTTTGAAAGGTTTTACCCCCCTGGACAGCACTGTTTTTGACCTTTGTCCATGGGAAAATTTCCCTAGCCTCTGGGAAGAATTTGAAACTACAATGGTGTGAATTAGGTGATAGAATACTATGTGAGATTATCACAGGGTGAAAAATTTAGAGTTTTTAGGTCTACTTGCATAGTAAATAGATAGAAGTAGAAAACCTCCAAATGGAGGATAAGTTGTAGTTAAAAGCTTCTTTCTTCACTAACTCCATATTTTGCAGCAATAGTGGTTTGGGATGATTGGATAAAGAATTCCTCAGTTCCTGTCTATGTAATAAGTTGTAGTTAAAAGCTTCTTTCTTCACTAACTCCATATTTTGCAGCAATAGTGGTTTGGGATGATTGGGTAAAGAATTCCTCAGTTCCTGTCTATGTGATTTAGGAACTTGTTGGACATTGGTAAAAAAGTGAAAATATCTTGCATTTTAAGCTTTCGTTGGGTAATTTACCTTTAAAAAGGCTGTGAAGTCTTGATAAGTTGTCTTCTTGCTGCACTCTCTGCTCTGTACTATGTCTAGGCCGTGCCAGTGGCTTGTACTCCTTAGATAAGAATTAATAAACACCTCTCTGGAGACTGAGAAGCATGAAGTCCCATTCGCCTCCTTTTTTCTCCTGGCAAAACTCTACATGTCTTCCCCTCCTTGCGATATTTGCTTCCCCGCATACGGGAGAGATATTAGAACATGCATGTCAGCATTTTCTGCAAGCATTTGCATCATTAGATGTACTTTAAAAAATATAAACAAACAACAGTCTAGCTTATATAGCAAAAGAGCTACATTAATTCTTAATGAGTCAGAGTGCATGTCACTCCTTCGGTATTCCTCATTCTCCTACAGGGTAAGCAATCATTGAAAAAAACCACCAAACTTTAAAAATCCCCTTTTGGTTAAACAAAAAAAGGGGAGAGACAGAGGCTACGCCTCAAATGCGCTTGAATAAAGCGCTGTACGTTTTAAATTTTTTAAACAGCTCTTTTGCAAAACCAAATTCGCCTATAATTAGAAATTTTTCCTACATCATATAGGCAAACCCTTTGGTTTAGATCAGAAATCCAGAGACAGGGAAAACTGAAAGTGCGTTTGAACTAATAACCTAGGGCAAAGGTAATGTTTGTGTCTTAACAGGTGCAGGACCAAAGTGGATTCCAGCAAGGAACGTGAAGCCTGGCTAGCTCAGTCGGTAGAGCACGCAGACGTGAATCAGTGTCAACACTGTTGTTGATGACACAGACATCAGTTATCTTTCTGTGCAAGAATTGTGGACTGAATTTTATGCAAAAGTGTGAGAAAATTAAGGGTGTAAATTTTGGATGTAAGAGTGTGGTATAAGTTATGTTGCAGATCAGAGATTCCTATGTGGGATAAAGCTGTTGAACATGAAGCTCAATCAGGTATTACACTTGTGCCTTATCATCTCACTGATTGCCTTAAGCAATGCAGCTTTCTTTCCCAGTGAAACAACCAAAAGAAAATGTCTAGGAGACTCTGGCCAATGCATCAGGCCTAGATAACATTTGTCTCACTCACTCAAGGCCAAAGAAACCATTCTCAACATGTTTGGTTGGTTTACCAGCAGACAAGTGGCCATTTCAAAACATGCCCATCTGAAACTTCCACGATTCAGTTTGCATCCAGTGGAAAGCTGGGATGTTTGGATCAAATCCCTTCCAGAGGCTCCTTATGAACCTCAGGAATTGGAAATTCTTGGTTCAAGAAAGATGGAGTTTTGTGTAATATTTAGCTCTCCAGGGTTGAAACAAAAACAAGATGTCACTCCAAATTACAAAATATATAGCAATGCAACATCTTGGTGCAATTCGACAGTAAAGATGAACACACCATCCAACCAGGATCCATTACACTTTTTTATATCTTATTCTCATGTTCTTGGCTTCATAGGTTTAAATGACCTTCTGTTTAAAGTTACAGAGCTCTGGTAAAAATAGTCATCAAGTTTTAATAAAATTACTTTCATTTTTTCTGAAAGTGGTCTAAAAGTCACCTCCTTAAAGGATCTGAAAATATTTCTAAGTAATTATATATAGTCTCAACAATAAAAATAGTACCTATGAACTTTTGCTTAGCTCAGAAATTAAGATCTATTTCTCAGCAGTCAAGAACAAGAAGTGAAACTGCTGTTGTTAGCCAAGTGATTAAAGCAAGTGTGGGAGGAGGAACTGGATCAATTCACAACCTATAGTCTCTGGTGGTTCAGAGAGACTGATTTTTCAATAATAAAAAACATAACAATATCATCTTAACTTGCACGAAATCAATCCCTTCCTCGTTAATCAAACATTCTCCTAAGGTGCAGTACTGAAAAGGAGAGTGTTCTGATATATTTTTCCCATAACACTAAAACTTTCTATTTTAAAGTCTGTTAGAAAGACAAGTATCAAAAACCTTTTCTCTTTTCCTCACTGGCCTCGTACTTGTGGTCCATGAAGGAACTTGTTATAACTCTGATTCTCCAGGCTGGCTCATTTCCTGACAAAAACTACAGCAGCTGCTTTAACACTTTTATATTAATCTTTCTATTCTTACATTGCTAAGAATCAGCTTAATTAAGAAGAACTACAGAAATATTACACATTTTTATGTGCTAGTCTTTAACAAAAATTGAGCTGTCATTCCTCTGCTTCAGTTACTCTCTAATACAGTGTTCAACATTTACTTCTAAATTAATTCAAATTGCTATTTAACAAATATTCATATTTGGCTAAGATGATATTGGTTCTTAAAGATCTGATTTTAATTTTTTTTATTGTCTATTCATACCCTTTTTCAGTTCTCTCAGCCTATCCTCACCAGGTCCATCTATTAAAAAAAGCAGGTCTGACAACATTAGCATGGTGCTGGTAACACCAAGGTTGGGGGTTTGATCCACACGGATGGAACGTGGATCAAATGTATGGGCTCTTCACAGAGAATAGGACTTGATCCCTGCGGACCCTTTCCAGTTCAGATGTCATTCTGTTCTGTGATTACAAGGAGATCTATGGTGCTATTAAATATAGAGCAAGAAGTTTTCTCTTTCTGCATCATATTTTAAGTATTCTATTCAGGTAGCAAGTTGTCTATCACACATATGACTTTTTTCTTTCTAAGCAATTTTCATCCATTTAATAGGACCTGGTTTTCCATAACAAGTATAACTACCCGTATCTACAGTGATATTACCCACTTTAATATAATGACATGGTTTCAAATTAAAAGATGCTGCCACCTGATAGAGGCAAAAAGTGGCTCTAAGAAAACCTATCTTTCACACTGTGAAGACACAAAGCATCCCCTCTTTTTTCAGGGATCAAAAAATAGTAAAAAACAAAAAAAGTCCATTTCATGAAGGAAATTAAAAAAACCAAAATTGACAAAGGTACTAAAGGAAGTTTAATGAGGCCCATTTCCTGCCACATAGATATGTTACCCTGGATATATTAAAGATCTATATAATGCTATTACAGAAATGAAGAATCACATCATTACAGGAGACTGACTTTCCAGAAATAGATTGTAGAGTAATCCTGGATACAACAGGTAACAGATTTATCAAATAGTTATTATAGAGAACAACACTGGGGAAAGAACAACTGGATGAAAAATATCTATTAAAAGAAGATTTCTAACTATCAAAAAATCAGATTTTGAAATAGGATTCCACTCACAGTATTGAGGGGGGAGTGGGTGGTGGGAATGGAAGTGAACATATCTCATTTTAATTGAAAGCTGTTGTGAAAGGGTGCAGTTGTCTGAAACCTGTGGTCTCCAGCAGCTCTTACAGCACTTCTGTGTGGGCAAATACTGAAAATGGATGATTGAAGTTTTCTGCTTTTCTCTGAGGCACTCACTGACTTAGGAAGCATTTAATAATCGAAACAAAATATCTTCCTCATTTTGTAGTTACCCTGTATCTGAAAAAAACCACTGCTATTGCATTACCAATTCAATCTGTTTATGCATCATTACCCTCTTCTAATAGTATTCAAACAGCTAACCTGATGAAACAGAAGTGGTTAGACTGGACATTTTAATTTTTTAAAGGCATGGCTTGTAATCAAAACAGTAAAAGGTTAGGCAGTGGATGGTATAAGGAAAACAAGGAAATACATATTAGAGTGTCCTATTGATGTCTTTTTGTTCATGGGCACTAATATTTATTTTGTAACACACTTTTTCTTTCTACAGCAGTGTTTTCTTTGTCTTTTTGCAAAAACAGTTGTTTCAAAAAGGAAGATCTTTCATAAATGTAGGTGCAAAGATGAGATTTTTATCAGCAAAATTACTCCTGTTTCCCTTATTTGAAGCTATTTAGTACTATATGGAAGGTGTATATATGGAAAACAAGCATTATGCTTCCTCCTTCTTTCACTGCTGCTGTGCCTCAGGCATGTATAGGAAAAACTGCTGAAGTAAAAAAATAGTACTGTAGTTCACAAATTTACTAAGGCTATGACAAAAAAGACGTTCCTTATTAATACAAGGTAAAAGAGAGACCATTGTGATAACCAGGAAGGGTAAGAAAGTATTTATATTATAAGGCATTAGGAAAAAAAGTCACCTGAATTTAAAAACAACAGTTAACAATAATAGTTTCTTCCCATTTTTTCATATATATACATTCAATGCAGAACAAAACCGTTTTCATTTTTCTTTAGATTCAGCCTAAAGAAAGATTGAAGCTAAATCTAGTTTGAATCTTAAAATAAGACCAAAGATGATGATAAATCCATTTAACACACAAGTGGTCTTTCTCATGAGACAAAAATAACTTCATCTCAGAGCCTACAGTACGTATAGTTAGGAAATAAAATATTTGCATGCACGGAAGGATCATCTCTCACAGCAAATGCAATACTTGGATATGTTCTGTTCACGTAAATGCACACCCAGATCAGATTCTTTTAACCAGGAGTATGTGTTGCACCTGTGTGAGTGGGCATGGAGCAGATACCCATGAGTTAATAAACATCCTTCAGCTTTCTCTCAAAAATTTCACTCAATTTCTCACCACAGTTGTAAACAAAGCATTTCCAAACTCATCCTCATTGCCAGGCAGTTCTCTCTTCTCTGTAATGCTTATCCCACATGGATTCCACCCCAGATAACTAAGAAGCGACCATGTCTTTTGAGACAAGCAGTGAAAGTCCAATTTAAGCAAAGACTATAAGGCAACTAAGTAAAACCAGGCTCTGAACCTGGAGACCTGAACCAGACTTGAACTATATTCCTCATAAATTTATTTAAAACAAAATAGATCAAATATAGATGCCTCACAGTGTTTGGATACAGGCACATTTTATTCGTCAGTCACAGAGACCACACAAGTCAAAGTACAAAATTTTACTACAGATTAAGTAGATGAAATTAATCAGGCTAACTCGCCACTATCCACTTTTCTTCCATAAAATACCCAAAGCCTACCATAATAACAATGTCCCACTCAAAAACAAAAACCAAAACAAGATGCAAACAAAAACCAAAAAAACCCACCCAAACAAAACCAAAATACCAACAAAACCAAAAACCACCAACAATTCCTCCCAAACAAATAAAGAAAGACAGGGCAAATGCTCCTAATCAAGTAGATACATGAAATTTATCTTTCTTCTGGTGTTGACTAATGTGTAAAGAAAACTAGAGAACCTAAATACTAAAATGGGCTTACATGGGAACATGGTTAAAGAATGCCAACAAATAACAGTACTTATTAACTTCTGGAGGAGGAAGCTTCATTACTAAGATCATAATCTTTTCTATCCTTTGAATTGATGAAGTCACTCTCAAATGTCTTCCATGGAAAAACCATTAAGATATAATCTGCCTTGTTAATACCTTCCCTTCACAATGATATAACATCTATAGAACTAGAACAAAGTCATAAGCAATCCTAGAAGGACCTGGGAGACTCATTACACCTACTTCTGTATGTGTTTGGACCTGTGTACTCTTCAGTCCTCCCATTAACATACTCAGTCCTTTTCTTTGCTCTTTTCCACTGATGTTGTATCTGTGAGGTACAGAGTGAGAAGCCTTGAAGCAAAACCAAGAATTATGATCAAGCTAAAGTAGTGTCCCTGAATTCTAGGACATACAGACAATAATGTGTCTTCAATAAATATGGCATTTCATCTCTTGGAATGAGACCTCGCTGGCGTCCCCAGCCTTGCCTCACTTGCCATCAAGTACATTATCAGGAGCGTGGTTAGCCAGCCACACTATTCTCAACGTAAGTATGCTGAAAAAGATTCGATACATGTCCACAAAACTGTATGTTCCAGAAGAATAATGTTTTGGTAGCCCCACTATAAATTAACAGCCTCACTATCTGTATGACATAGATAAACTCAGAAAATAGAATCCAGCTGAAAAGATGTGTTCTGCTGTGCACAGAATTCACGTGAATAACAACTGGCTACACCTGCTTTGTTATCACACAGAACTGAACGGAGTGTTTTGTTTAAACACAATAAAATACTACCAGTAGTAAATGGATTGGCGGAAGAGGTAATTGGAGGGTTGTAATATCACTTCCATAAACACTGATTCCTTTTAGGTTCATCAGTAAACCTATAGTTAAAGGGAAGGTACCTAGTTTAGATGAGCACAGAATGATACATAAGCATATGTATGCAACAGTACAGCTATTAAGATTCCATGCAAGTCCATAGGGCCTGCATCAACAATTCTCCATGCAGTGGCATTGAGCAGAAAAATAAGTGCATTGTTTTCCCCTTTCATTTTTTTTTAATGCAGCCATGCCATAGAAGAAACAGTAAGACTCCCTGGGCTGCAAAATCCTTCTTTTGTTTCTTATATATTGCAGAAGCTACTTCACAATAGAAATTAGGTTGGCAACTTGGTTTTAAAGGAAATAAAGAAATATATCTTAAAGGAACTTGCCACTTTACTTTTTTTTTTTCTTTGAAGCATACCTGCTAGTATATGAATATAAAAGAAAACTAGCTTATCCACACTGAAATGTACTTCCTTCTAAGAAAAAAATTATGAAAGGGAAAAAAAAACCAAACAAAAAACGAAAACACCCTGCTAATGCTCTCTTATTGAAAGTTCCTGCTATGAGATATTATCTTATTAATAATAAAACATGGCATAGAAATAAAAATTTCTAACATAAATTCTTCTCATCCAATCTGTATTTTCTCATTCGTCTGTTTCACACTTTTGGGAAATTTAAAATGCCATGTGAAAAAATGCATCCTTCGCAGTAGCAAGATTTTTTTAATCTGAACCTAATGCTTCAAATATGCTCTATTTTATATTGCTTTTTAGTTTAGGAATAATATGATGATGATGTGGCTTGGTGGGAGTGAATTAGTTTTAAATAGGAAACTTGTTTCAGGTAAAAATTTTACTCATTACTACATGGCACAAATATAAATAGTGTTTGCTTTTGTTCTTCAAAAATTTCAGGATGAAATATTCTTAACTGACTTTCTGGACAGCTATTCCAGCTACCAGTATCATATTACAGATGTACATTTTCATGTTCTGGAATTCTTAATATTCTGTAATTTCCAAGAATAAAATCACTGGAAAAACTTCCAGATTAAGAAGCATCCTTGCAGTGTCCTAAAATAAAGTGTGTATTTACCAATTGATTTGTGAACCAACACAAACACCTCATTGTGACTAGTTACTGCATCCCCTCACCCCCTCTCCAGTTCTCTTCACTTTAAAATATTTTAGGGTAAAAGATCAAAATTAAAAGCCACTGTACAAATGAAGAACTCACTCAGAAAAGTAAAAAGCTGACCCTCGTATGCAAGCTACCAAAATAATTATGGTGTGCTTTGACAAACACCTCTTTCTCAGTCTACTTATTTTTTCTGATCATCAGAAAAGTTAAAATAAAGGGTTTGTGACATTCCAGTAGTACAAACATTATAGGAAAGCTAAAAGGGGTGATATATTTTAAATCAGTGAAATAAAGTGTTAGCACATGTTTATAATTCTACTAAACAGATTTTACTTTGTTCCTCTCTATTCTCTTTCAGTCACTTACCTAGGATTTGGGTTTATTATTCTAAGTTATACAATTCTCTTTTGTTATTACACTTCTTTTCCTAATTTAAGGATGAGCAATAATATTCAAGAGTTCTCTTGATCTCTTATTCTTAGAGAACTGATTTTGGCACCATGGCAAGAATGGTAAGAGTTCTTCCAAAGACAGCTATGTTTTCCAAGATATGCATCGTAAGAGAGAAGGAGAAAAATCTGGTTTTGCTTCATGAAGCCAAGTGCAGAATCAACGTGTCAAGCCTTAACTGTTGATAACCTATAAGTAATTTAAAGAGCATGGTTTAGGGATTTTAAATTTTTTTTTAATTTTCTGTCTTTTCCCCATAAATCCCTCTCTCCCAGAAATGCAATGAAATATCAGGTACTTGCCTTTAACTGAGAAAACCATGAAAACTACTTCATTATTATCCAAGCTGTATCCACTCTGTGACAAGGTTATTGCCAATTTACATTTTTGCTAACCTGCACAACACTATTTACTCTCAAAAATGTGAATTTGGGAGCAAACCTTATAATTCCCAACAGAAATTCTTTAGATCTGACCTAAAGGCAAGACTCAGGAAGACAAGCTCTCTCTAACCACAATAAAATCTCTTGTTGCACAGAACAAGATAGTACCCAATTTTAATACTGATACTCTGAAAATTATAAAAGCCAAAGCCTTTGTAGTACACAGTGTACTATGGCATCTTCTAGTAGTCTGAGCCTACTCTAATTGAGGTCAATAGGGACTTTCTTAAACTGGAGAAGATTATGTCCCAATAGTCAGATTTGACTCAGTATTGCCTTCAGAAACCCTGGAGTCTGAGAAGCAAAAGCTTTGAAGCTGAGCCTTTTCAGCCTTTTCTGCTTGAAAATCTCCTTTCTATACAGCACTTAAAAAGCACTGGAATTTTTACAGCCCCAAAGCCTGCCTGTGAACTTTGGGGGCTGAGGACCCATGGCCTGCCAAACCATTAATAAGTTCAATAAAACTAATTCCATTATTTAACTTAAATAAGTTAATTTGCATGGAAAGCGAGGCATTTGCAAAGCAGCTTTTATTCTGTTACATACTGTTATATAGTAGTATGTGGAAATATTGCTTCTTGTATTTTGCTATTTTGTGACACAGGAATGAAAAGCAGAAGCAAGTGGTTGTGGTTTTAGCCAAAAGACTAAGAGAAAATGTACTATCTTTAAAGACATTTGCTATAATGATGACTGATGAAATACTGTGCACTAATGGAAGAAATATTATAACAAATTCAAGACCAAAATGGAAACATTGAAACTTATGGAATTAAATACAGCTGAAAAGGTATAAATTGCAAATTTTCAAATATTAAAATATTAGAAAAAAATATTACAACTAAAAACATTTCAGATAACAAAATAAAATATTTAGTTAAGAAAAAGTCCCATAGTCCCTTACAAAAAATATTTTTCAAACTTTTTGTTCTTGTTAAAGCACTGCAAAATAAATTAACTTATGGAATCTCTGCAGCATGTCATGGGAAACAATCTAAACTGAAAACTGGGTCTTTAGGGACAAGTGTGTGGGACATAAGGCACTTGAATTAATTCACGTGAGATATTTGGCAGTATTTCTAGGTTTCCTTTTGACTGGTGGCGGTGGGAGGAGGAAAGGAAAGAAGCACCAGAGAAAAATTATGTCTCTCTTTTCTCCTAAGAAGTCAAAAATTTTCAAATGGGAAATAGTAATTTTCAAAAACTGCTTAGTTCATGTAAGAGACAAAGTTTCTATTGCAAAGCATTCTGGTAAATTAATAGCCATTTCTGAATACATTTGAAGCTGCTTTCTATTTACTACTTTATATTTACTTCATTAAAGTAAATTGTTATATTAAACTGTAATTTTACAACACATTAAAATCACATGTGTTAAGCAGTTGGTTTTATAGACATGACAGATGCACGAAGATAGACATGAAGATGCAAAAATGAAAAAAGAATTTAGTTCACAAAGAACCAAGTATTTTAAGGTTACTTTTCTTGTCAAAGTGATAACCAGATTTCCTGAAAAAGGCAGAATTTTTACCTCTGGCAACAAGGGACAGTTGGGATAGATCTTTTACCCAGAGCCATACAATCAAGTAATCTAGCCAAAAGTATATTTAATGTCTCACAGGCACTACAGAAATAAAATTAATTTAAAAAAAAAAATAAAAAAGGTTTAGCTTTTATTCCTCTCTGAGAGAATCCAAGCACTGCTTCGAGGCTCATGTTTGCCAAGTTCTCAAGACACATGTAGAGGACCAGATGCATAGACCAAAAAAAGTAGAAATTCCTTTTCCACTATGCCATCAAGAACTAGTCCTCACCTAGCAGACAAATAAAAGTTGCCCAGAAGTAATTTCAGCAGTTTTCCTTTATCTGCATTTTAAGTATGTTAGGATTTCAGTATTCAAATTGAATACCTGTATGGTTTAAAGGATGTGATTAACAACAAGGCATTGATACCTAATGATTTACAATTTTTTTCCCCTGTTTAAGACCACTGCAGTAACAGAAAGCTGACACCAGCTGTAGTCTTCAAAAAACCATCCCAATCCAAACAGAACTAGATCTGCTCCCATGTGATGTAAAGATTAATTCTGTGTTAAGTGAATTCTGCAAGAGTTTGTGTGACAAATAAAATGAGGTAAACCAGCAAATATAGGAGTATCTGCTAAAAAGACAGAAACCAAGCCAGAAAAAAGCCAGGTTTCTATGCAATACATTGACATATTACCAAGTTACACTGTTTACCAAATTGATAAAAAATTTTGCGAGCAAATTGATAGAGATAAATAGGAAAACAGTTTCCTTCAGGTTTAGAAATTCAGTAAATTCTTCAATACCAGTGCCAAACTAAGGGTACTGAGTCCCTGGGCTTCCTTCTCTCAGAGCAGGGAGCAGTACTGGCAGACCAGTCTCCTCCTGTACACCCCAGCTGTTTGACAAGAGCTTCCAGTGGGACAAGGAGGACAGCTTTTTTTTTTTTTTTCCCTCTTAATTCCAGCTTGTCTTCACCTCCTCACTACAGCTGCCAGCAAAAGGTGACAGATTACAGAACTGGATCACTCGCCTAGCTAGAAGCCACGCTAGACCACCCACAGCCCTGCTTGAGCCAATCCAGCAGCTGTCCATGTCAGAAGGCTGGATCACACCTAGGATGAGAAAGGAGCAGGTGCCAGCCAGTAAATTCATGGAAACAATGTAACGTTATTGAGGGACAACAGCAGGGAACTACACTTAGTTTTACTTAACTGCACCTCGGGGAAGAGTGATCAGTGTCCTACTGACATTTTATGGGCCAGATTTTAGGTTTGGTTTTAAAGGGACTTCCTCCCTCCTTTAACTTCTTTTTATTCCTACATACACATTGGAAGACCTGCAGTTATAATAGAGTATCACAGACAAGTCCAGAGCACCAGTGAAACACCTTGGAATTTCAAGGTCTTAACGTTTGTGTATAAGGACTCAATTCCTCCCACATGTCAGAGATTTCTGAAATATTTTTATCCCCTTGCATCAACAGCTAGTACCATGATGCTTGGGTGGCTGTGGCAGCTACTTTTTGCTGCCCAAACCCATTCTATATCCAGACACTTGTCAAACCTTACCAACATCTCCTAAAGGGACTAATCTTCTATCCATGCTCTGCATTTACCTTGCATATAAGGTAAAATCATATATAAGGTTAAAATCAGAATGTGCTGGGAAATGAGGTAGTGACAAATCTCTAATAATGCGGCCAACAAGTACAGGTCTTAAATTCAAAACTACTTCAGACTCATCTAACAGAACTACTTCAAGAGCTCTGAATTGTTTATTTTGGTGAAAATATTAATAAAAAAACTACCAGCTTTTTATTAAGCCTTTTCAAACTTGTTAGAGGAAGATCTGAACAGCTTTAATTACAAAGTCTAGTTGCACAAACTAAGAGAGGAAATGTTTCCCAACAAGACCCAAAGTGTAGCACCACACTCCAAACCACTGATACACCTTGTCCTTTGAGAATGTAGGGTAGAACATAGCAGCCTCTTAGATCGAGGCATAAAAATCCAGTTCTCTGATACTGCTAGTTCAACACCAAATTCACAGTATATAAGGTCCTGAAAACATAATTTTCAGGATATTTTAGTATTACTTTGTAGCTAGATACTTTATCTTAAGACTGCCAGCTTTTCCAATTATTGCCAATACACAAGCAACAATCTCCAGGAACAACCACTTACTCCCTGATGTTTTGGCAAATAAATTTGTTCTGAGTGCACCACATTGGTTGTGCTCATAGACACAAAGTCATTTTCCTTGTGATTTTTATTAGGACTTCAGTTTCAGGCTGTATTGGTTTTCAGCCTGGTTTTTGGTAGCAGGGGGGCCATAGAGGTGACTCCTGTGAGAACCTCCAGGAAGTTTCCACCATGTCCAGCAGAGCCAATCTCTGATGGCTCTGAAAGACGGACATGCTGCTGGCCAAAACTGGGCCAATGAGAGAGGCTGGTAATGCCTCTGTGATGATATATTTAAGAAGAAAATCAAAACAAAGTCACAAGATTTTGGATTCTGTTGGAGCCCTGAGTTCAGAAAATTTCAGTCCTTCAGTGCTGACAGGAAATGATTCTCAGAAGCACGCTGCATTTTACCTGAGGCCTTGGGAAAAACCTCCCAAATTATGTGATAGCACTGAGATTATTGCTGTGTAATTACAGTAATATCACTGGGTGGAATAGGTAGAGATGTAGAAAATTTAGGTTTCTGGGATATAATAATATGCATGTAACAAAATGGAAGATTTTGGGTGTGGGTAGCTCTTGTTCCTTTTTCCTTCTTCACAAATCTGGGTGTTCTGGTACTGGTTCAAAAAATCCACAGTGTGGATCATAAATGATTAGTTACTGGATTATAAGTAAAACTAAATTAGTTGAAATTCCATGATTGGATTGATTGGACTTTAAAACACCTTGGAAGGTAGCACTCAGGGGCCATTTCCACCTTGTTAACTTAGAGGCACATTCCGTGCAGCTGTGCTATAGATAAGAAATAATAAACATCTGAGTGTGAAGAGGAACTCTACATCTCCTGCGTTTCAATCCAAACTCTGAGTAAAAGAACTGGTGAGACAGCGGTAAAAGAAAAATAGAGAATTTAACAGGATTCTAGTCAGAGAAGAGGAGGAGGTGAGAATAGGTGAGGAAAACAACATGGTGACACCAAGGTCAGTGCAGAAGGAGGGGGAGGAGGTGTTCCAGGCACTGGAGCCGAGGTTCCTCTGCAGGCCATGGTGCAGACCATGGTGAAGCGGCTGTGCCCCTGCAGCCCGTGGGGATCCACGGGGGATGCAGAGATCCACCCGCAGCCCGTGGGGATCCACAGGGGATGCAGAGATCCACCTGCAGCCTGTGAGGGAGGTGCCCGTGCCGGAGCAGGTGGATGCCTGGAGGAGGCTGTGATCCAGTGGAACACCCGGTGGAGAGAGGGGCCCTGCTTCCAGGCTGGAGCAGCCTGTCCTTGGAGGGCTGCACCCCATGGAAAGAGAGAGCCCCGGCGCAGCAGTTTGGGAGGGCTGCGTGCCCGTGGGAGGGTACGGTGGGGCTGCTGCCCGTGAGAGTGGACCCATGTTGGAGAGGTTAGTGGAGAGCTGTCTCCTGTGGGAATTGACCCCATGGCCTCACAGGGGAAGACTCCTCTCCCGGAGCAGCAGAAGAGAATCTTGGTGATGGGCTGACCAAACCCCCATGCCCTGTCTCCCCGTGCTGTTGGTTGGAAGGAGGGAAGGGCTGGGGCTGAGGAAGGTGTTCTAAGGGCCTATTTTACTTCTCATTATCCTCCTCTGATTCTGTTAGCAATAAATTCACTTTGTAACTTTAAGTTAAGCCTGTTTTTTGCCCTTGAAGTATTTTGTCCTGGTCTTTATCTCAACTAATGAAGCCTTCGTTAAGTTTTTTTCCCCCTCTCTTCTCTGCCCAGCTGCAGCAGGGGAGGGTGAGTGAGCGACTCTCGTGGGTGCCTGGCATCAGGCCAGCATCATACCATGACACAGGCATCAACTCTCTGGTTTTGCCTATAAGCAGCAGAAAAAAAAGTCAAACCAAAAGCCATACCCAAGAAAACTCACAACCACCCACTACACTTTGACTTCAACAAAGCTATATACTGTGAGACAGTACTGATATCCAGAAATCCATACACTTATGAGTATGGATATTGGATATTTTGGAGAAATAAAAGACTAGCAAAAAATCTAGATAGCAAAGCAAAAATAGTATCCTATTAAAAATAGAAATGAAAACTGGAAGGAGATTAGTTGACCTCAACAGCATTCAAACTGCTTGACTTATTTCTACACACAGATAAGAGACAATGCTGAGCATCCATGACAAAAGCATCCACGCATAACTAAATAATTTACGGTACTGAGAGTGGCCCTAATGCAACTTTTATATATAATAAGCAATTAGACTGCTCCTGATAAAAATAAAAGCAAAGCAAACCAACACCACAACCCACCCCCTGAAAAAAACCGAACAATAAAACCCCACCCAAATCACTCAATAAAACGCTTCAAATCAAAACTAATAAAAATCAGTATATTTAATAATAATACAACAAAAAGCCTCAGTTTGGGGTATGCAATAATTGAATTCTGAGAAAAATGAAGAATGGAACAGGCCACTCACATGTAAATAAGGTAGCTATTAACAAGTTAATAATATTTTACTTGATACATTTTTATAAAATTGGTGATAAAATTTTGGTAGTTTGCATAATTCACTTTACAGATTCAGAAGTTTGTTCAATTAATGCCGTGTAAATGTTGTCCTACAGTGAGTAATCAAAAATTTTTCTCATATGCTGAGATATTCCTTAGAGAAAAATTAGAATAGACTTAAAATACTGATCCAATTAAAACACATATAAAGTCTTAAGCATTACTCCAAAGTAAGGTTATCTTCTAAGTGGAAATTTGGAATTAAATCCAGCAAATACTTGAGCAATGAGGTCATTAAACTATTAAAGACAGCTGTTCAAATGCTTTAGGCAAAGTGAGACTGAAAGGATGCGATCCCGAAATATTTTATTGTATGAACAACATTACACCTCAAGCTGATTTTAAAAAAAATAAGGAAAACAAAAATTAAAACGTACAATGCTAAACACAGGATAGCTTGACTGTTGCAGGTTGTTACAACACATTTGCAAAGTTTTGAAAAATCTTCCAAAAAATTCAAAATCTTCCAAACCAATCAAAACCTAAATAGCAAATAGCAAAAGGAAAGCAAATCACTAAACAGCACACAAAGAAAGCCTCAGTTAGAAGACTGTTTCAGGTGAACATCGTGATGACATTAACTCTGGCTTATTAAAGAGAATGCATGCAAACCTGATATTTGAGCTGTTGGAAGATAGCTTCCTGCACTAGCAAAGAATGTTCAAATACAATTAAAATGGTAGTAGAATGTGGGGTATGCCCAGCCATCAATACACAGGTACTTAACTAAAGTTGTTCTCTAGTTCATGTTGCAATACTACAATTAATTAGATCAGAAAATGAATGAAAGCAGCCCAATTTTCCTTTCCATGCAACACAATCTCCACAGGTCTTACTACAAAAGACAAGTGACAGGAGCTTGTGATAATGGAGTTAATTTCCTCTCCACTCTCTTTTTGAATATGATTCAAAATACATATTACTATCAGAGGCATGGTTTTCTGTACTTATTGAGTGGCACAGATGGGCTGAAGAGAGAAATTTGTTTTCTTTTAACATATGCATGGGCAAAACCAATTTCTACAGTAAGAATACAAAAAGGATAATGATGTGACAACTGTTGTCCTTAAACTGTTACGTCAGATTTCACTATTGCTTACTGTTAAAGTCAACAGAAAGTACTGGAACACACTTTATGATGTATCTGATTTTAGAAACTGTGAGCATCATTGATTACAACTAAAGTCAGTGAAGTCTGAGATTATACAAAACAAGAAAATAACAATTAATTCCTGCAAATGCATTTGCACATACTCAGTGAGTCCCTATCAGTTAAAGAGCAGTTAAACTGAGTTTGCAGAGCGAGTGTGTCTATGGACACCACAGGCTTAGATCATTTGGCTAAGGCACTGTAATTATAAAACACTCCCACTTCATTCATACATAACTTTCATCTCCATATAAAGTCCGTGCTTTATAAAAGATATCTTAATACTTATATATCAGTAATGTTAAGAAATCAAGAATGACCAATAGCATAGAAATCCCTGTATCGATTGTTCTGTCTGAAGATGTTTGGCAAGTCTCAACAGAAATATTGCTTGCTCTAAAAAGCAACTATAGAAATACACAAGTCATTTCAGCTCATGATCCATGATGTTTTGTAATTAGTTCCGACTTAATTAATACAAATACAAAAGAATAAACCATTTCATCCTCTTGTAAATAACATGTAAGGAAATGCTAACTTTCCAATCTGTATTTTCATGAAAACACTAGAGACTGACATGAAATCATAAGGCTATTGGGTAAAACCTGGATATAATGTCAGCCCTTCTTACTCTGCAGGCTTAACAAATAATCAGAAATATGTAACTACAAAACTATAGTTGAAGTTTTTCTGCCATAAAATAGAAATCAAGAGGTCATTCTATTCTCCCTAAGTAGACAACAACACATGTATTGATATTATGGTAGAAAATTTTCTAATTTTCTGTTTATGTAAGCTTAGAAAAACACTTAACATAAAAGGATGCGCTAACCTTACACTACTTCAGCCTACACACACATCCTTTACTATCCCCAGTGTATTGTAAAAGTAAGGTTCTTTTTTTTGGAAGCTGTGGTTGAGAGGGCCAGAAAAATGTAGGTTTGCTGCTTTATTACAAAAACTAGCAATTTCTTAGCAGAAAGCCATGATATCTTTCTTAATTCAAGGGGTTAAACTCCAAAAACTAAATATAATTACCTACGTTTTATTGTACAAGATTTATGCTGAGGTCCCATAAAACCTTTCAAACAAGAAAGGGTGGGGGGGAAAGGGAAAGAAATTTATTCCGAAAACTACAGTAATTAACAGAGTTTTCTCAGCAGATTATCTTTAGCAGATTTCTCTCAGCATAAAGAGAAATAGTGCTGAAATTATATTATCAACTTTCACCTTAGTATGAAATATTATGAAATAACCTTGAAAATTACTCATCACTAGAAGGCTCAGACAAGTTTCATTAAGGGCTTCAGTTTCTGTAGGCTTTAATGTATTTCTCAGACAGCACATTCCAGAATAATGCTGGTCATAACTATTTTTTCAAGCACTGCACTCACAGAATGCTTTGACACTACCCGTGGCAACATACGTGACTAAATCCATACAAGAAACACCTGGGCAAAAATGGTCTGATTTTCATACTCCCCTCAACACCACTACTGTACAACTGTATTTTGTGTATCTTGAAATAATATTGTCTCTGAATCCCCACTGATGTATTTTCCAGCTAGCCCCCTTGTCTGCTGAACTATAAAAGGTCACTAAATCACAAAATGGAAGATGAGAAGTCAAAAGAAGAGGCAGTAGACACAGCCACTGCCTCTAGGCCTCCTTCTGACCATGCATTACCTCCAGGGCTCCTGCTGACTTTTTGCCAGCTTCTCAATAGGTCTACCTGTCAAACAAATGCCTCCTGGAAAAATCAGGCGCCAGGCAGTCATTTTTCTTTAACGTTATTACTGCTGCACACATTAGTTCTGATTCAGAAACAGCTGTGAGCAGTACTGTTTCTACTACTTGAGGGTATACTACTCTGAGCAAACATGGGGGTTTTTTAAGAAATCCAAAACTTCTGAATACAAAGGATGTTGTCATACCCCTTCAAATCCTAAATGGTAGGCTGCTTTATCTGACTCCTCCTCTGCAAGTAAATGCAGTCCTACTTCTGCTTACATCTTACATGATGGCTATATTTACTGCCTTCATCCACCACATCAGCACAGTACAGAAAGACTTTTTAAGACTTTATTTAAAGAGAGTACTTTAAAAACAACAGCAAAAAACCCTAAAGAAGAAACAAGGAGTCCCAGAATATCACACTAGCAGAATTTAGGGGAAGTATCACCACTAGTTTATCGTTTGACGATATTTTTATGCCAACTGAAAAATACATATTTTTTCATTACAGAGATGGAATGACATTAAGCAATCTTGCCAAAGCAAAAAGATAATCCCACATCATAACATCTAATTAAAACCACATGGTTCCCATAGGAACAGATCAGGAAAACAAATAACTTGGTGATGGACACAGCAGAAGAGCATGAACAGAACCGGGTAACTCAGTGCTCAAGAGATGTTGTCTTGGTTATAAAAGCAAGGTTTCCAGGACTTCTAAATAGTGTGACAGCCTGCCTGATAGAAAAAATAACCTATTAGGTTAATTTTGGTTTGGTTTTTTAGGATTACTTAATAAAGTCCATTATATGTGTGATGTACAAATAAAAAATTACAGATGTATTAAAACACATTTCCTAGAGAATTCACTTTACATGTTTGTTTGAGGGTCTTCTTCCCCACAGATTCTTGTTCTTTCTACTATGCCAAAGACATTCATTCAGGAAAATTGATTCACACAACAGTGCTCTGTATAGGATCTATTCTTATATATAGGTGATATCTGTTCAGCATGTGCCAGATCAAATATGTACCCACTCTTATTGGCACAAAATACAGTACTTTCAGATATTCAGATACATTCTGAAAGCATCATAATATCCAGTACAGATTCATCTTAAATAAGTATAGTTGATATTTGTAGAGCATCACAACTTGCTGAAATCCCAAGTAAATGTTCCAAGTTCATTCTCTCTGAAAATGATTTGGAGGAGGATGAAGATTGAGACCACTGCATTGAGAGAGAAGGGATAGGACAAGTCCAGGACAACTTGGCTGTCATCTGTATTTCAATTTTATAATCAATTCAGTCTCTCAACATTATTAAATTTTTCTCTAAGATTTCGTTTTAGTTTTAATAACTGAAATGTGCCAGAAAGTTTAAAGAAAATGGGGATGTGTTTTGAATACTCTATTCATTACTTTATCTGTATATATAAAATACCAGTAAAGGCTGAAAAATGCAAATGAGTCTGCAGCTCATAAATTTTAGAGATTCTTTCCTGATGACATACCTTTGTCTGACAGAAGGGCAGCAGCAAGCCCTTCTCAGGAAATGTGAATATTAGTATGCTTTTCAGACATTCAAGCCCTGCTGGATTTGTGAATGTACCCTTATTAGCTGGCTAGAAGCTTATTCAGCTCGTCTTCTTCCCTCTGCCATGTTTTTCAGATCACTTCTGCTAAGAGGATAACAAAAGTTGCTTCTGACAACACCAGGCACTCCAACCCAAGCTGAGCTGAAGCTGCCAGCTAGAACCAGCATAGAGAAGCAAGAGCAGGGACTGAAACTGGCTGGGACTGAAAGTTTGATTTTTAAATGCTGCTATCTGCAGTACTTCTGAAAAGCTGAACAGAAAGACAGAAAGCATAGTTCTCAGCATAAGCTGAGAAGAAAGATGGGACAGCAATAGAAGGTTTATTCCACACTATTTTTAATTCTTCTGGACTCAAGCCCTAAAATTAAGAAACTTACCTGTAAAACAAAGAGGAAGCACCCATACATGCATCCTACAATGGAGTAGTAGTAATAATAATAATAATACTGCAATACAGTCCTGACGACTGCCAAGGCTGTGTTCAGTTGCTTCTCAGTCTGAAAGCAAGTTCAAGTTAATTCTCACCAGCTTAGGATAAACTGACAAAATTGTGCTCTGAGTGCCAGACAGCCTCCAATTAGTTTCAAATAACTTTAAATATTGCTGTAAGGAATTATCTATCTCTTTCTCAGAACAGACATGAACCATCCAAGAACCATAAATAGCATATGAGGCAAGAACCAAAGTTATTCACAAACTGGACCCAGGGCACCTAAAAGACACAGAAAACTCAGAAGTAAATTTGCAGAACTGACTGCACAGCCAAATACCTTGGACTCCAGTTAGCAGAGAATTTCAACATCTGTTTTCATCAAGGGTATTAAACATGTCCCTAAATACTCTGAAAAGCACTAGGCAAGACAACCAACACCGACTAAGGTAAACAGACTAGTTCCACAACACAAGGTTTAACTCCTCCTGAGTAAGTGCTCCTCAAACAATCAAAAAGCTCAAGCTATCATAGTTTTCAGCCTTTCTCATTCATATTTCGGGCCCAGTATGATTTAGGGAAAACTGAATATTTCAACCAGCTGGAACTACTTTCACCCCAGTAATTTTTAATAGAAGAACTAGTTTTGAAGCAGAATTATCATTTACATCACTAAGATATGAATCAATGTTGCTGGTTTTTTTAGCAATATGTTCCAGTGATGAAGGGTACTGTACTTACCTGAAGTGAATTCTCTCTCTGCATGAACTAATACATATATTAGAAGGACAAAAAGAGTTCTAAGGAACAGGTAAAAAAATTAAATAGTTGGAGGCAATTAGACAAAATGGGCAAAACCATTCATTGTTAACGTGCAAATAAAACCTCCATTAAAACCAAGATTTGAATTTAAATATGGAATTTATCTTCAGTTTTGTGCATTATCTTCAAGTCTCCTTGTTCCTAGTCGAGGCCCAAATGATCAAAATATTGGTTTTTAGAACACTAAAATATTTCACCACTCAAGAATGTTTCTTTTTTTCCATTTTTTGCCAGTCAACGCTAATTGAATCCCATTTCACCAATACTGCCAGCAATTAGAAGCCTCATTTTTCAGTGAATAAATGTCTTAACAAAAAAATGTCACCCAACTCTGTATAGAATACTGGCTTAAAAATGTGAACCCCCACACCAATTGGCACTTTGTACCCAGCCCATCAGACAGCCCCCCAGACCTGCTCCCAGTTCTGGTCACACAAGCTATTCAGGGTCTAATTTAATTTCTTCTCACTTCTGGTAAACTTCACACAAAATGAACTACAAGCAGGTCATTTATTACACCTGTTGAGAGGCTACTCTGAAGAAAGAAGCTTTTGAAATGTATGATATATTCAATGTTCTAAGTTACCAGAATAAAGATATTCTCACTCAAAAAAAAAAGTAAAAATAAGCAGTAAATGAGCATCACTTTCACAGATCCAGCTAAGATAGACATTCACAGTAACTAAACTGAGAGCTCAAAGATGACTAGATTAAGTATTTATGGGTTTCTCTCATTTTCCTTAAAGTTGCCACCAAGGTTTACTTTAGAGTATTCCTGTTTAACTAAACTTCACAATAAACTGACTTCCTTCATCTATGAGATTTATGCATTTCTTCATGCTGAAATGACCTCATGTCACTATTGTGTATTTAGTGATAAGAAGGTCTCATTCCAGCAATAAAGCCATGTGGAACACATTACTCCAAAGCCTATTAAGTATGAAACATTCAGCATTTATTTACCACATCGAGAGAACAGAGTCCTTAAAAGGTTATTTAGACTATAGCATGGAGACTAAAATATACCCAGTGTCCCATTGATTTGACAGCCTGCCATCACTGTCTCATACAGTCTTAATTAGAACACAATACGTACACACACACTCTTCTGGGAAAACATTCCCAATTACAAAGAGCCACAAGAAGAACAGCACTGCTTTTGACAGCTGGAATGCACATATTGTCATAATCCTGCTGGATACCTACTGTAAGTGAAAGGTATGTATCTTCCTGAACCTGCAAAGGTGATGTCAGATTGAATAAAAGTCAGTGTTGTAGGCCCAGCCACCTACGTGCCACACGGACGACTCCAGCTTTTGCTGAGGGGGAGGAAAATTGCTTGTCGTTTTTCTTTACCAGTAGAGCTCATATATCTATTTAAATCAGAAACAGGATTTGGGGGAGGAAAACGCTTTTCAAGTGCTGTCTCTATTGCAAATATAACAGCTCCACCTTGAGGTAGGACCCAGCGAATGTTCGTAGAAGGTGCAGTCAAGCTGAAGATGCCCATCAGCATACAGTCAGCCACAACTACCTAAAACATGGATTGACATCTCCTGGTGTCCCTTTCTGCTTATCTTCTTAGCATACAAGAAGGCATGTGTGTGCACGATGCATGTGTCTGGACAAATTTACCGAAGAGAAATTAAATATATATCAAATAAACATCAATTTGACAGAGCAGCTCCCAAGGATGATACAAGTCAAGCATAACAAGGCCTGACAGAAATAGTCCTTCAGAAGCAGGAATTATCGAAGCTTCTCTTTGAGTAGTGCATACAAACAAATTTCAGACCATTAATTTTTTCATTATTGTATTCTTCCTAAATGAGGAGTAAAAAGATTAATATATTTCAATGTTTCGTTTACATCACAATTCAAATATTCTGAGATAACAATTTCAATGCACTGCTAAGCATTGCGAGTAAGTAATCTGCTTTTCAAGTACTAATGACAGTATTTATAGTTAAATAGGGGGTTATTTTAAAAACTGAACTGCTAAATATCAACTTGCATGTTCTTCAGACTACTTCAGGAGTTTTATTTTTAATTGAAAGTGTAACAGTATTAGAACTTTTCTAATAAATCCAAATTATGTCAGCTAGATTGGCAAGTCCAGACAGACATAAAACCTGTGTTGCATTTAAATAGCTGTTGATAAGGGTACTGAGATAGATTGATTATGGCATGTATTATATATTTGGTTGAAGACTATCAGTAAGTGGAAACAGTATTTGTAGCAAAAAATCAAAGTTATACCTGTAGAATAAAATGATAATAGAATAATGGAAAAAAATCATCATCAATGGAGGTCACCACTCTAAAGAGGGCACACAAGTAGTCAACTTGAGAAAAGACTGGAATTAGTCATTTGTGCTGGTTTTAGCTGGGATAGAGTAAATTGTCTTCACAGTAGCTAGGATGGGGCTGTGTTTTGGATATGTACTGAAAACACTGGGCAATATAGGGATGTTTTAGTTACTGCTGAGCAGTGCTTACACTGAGTCAAAGCCTTTTCTACTACTCACACCACTCCACCAGCAAGGAGACTGCAGGTGCACAAGAAGCTGGGAGGTGACACATTTGGGACAGCTGACCTCAGCTGACCAAAGCTGATACTCCATGATAATCCATGGTCAGCATATGAAGCTGAGGAAAGAAGGAACAGGAGGATATTTGGAGTGACGGCACTGATCTTCCCAGGTAATCACTACACACAATGGAGCCCTGCTTTCCTGAAGACGGCTGAACACCTGCCTGCTCATGGGAAGTAATAAACAAATCCCTTGTGCTCTGTGTGTGAACAGCTTTTGCTTTCCCTATTAAACTGTCTTTATCTCAGCCCAAGAGGTTTTTTAATTTGCACTGCAGTGGTGGGGAGAGGGGAGAAGTGGAAGTGGTTGTGTGGTGCTTAGTTGTTGGCTGGGGTTAAACCACAAGATCATTCTGGAAAACAAAAAAAAAGCAGAAAGAAAAATTACAGGGGCCTGACAGAAGCACAACTTTGAAAACATGTTAATAAAGTTATTTTGCAGGTAAGAAATAGAAGAGATGAAAAGAGGCTAAAATTTTGTCTTATTTAGGTGAATGGGAATTCTGCCGCCAAGACTTAAAACAATCCCACCCTTGGGATATGGGTATGACTCATTCTCTTTTTTGCTCTCAAGTGTATAGAAACTTATTGTGACCTTACCAGCATTGACAAGAGCTCTCTAAGACTATAAGTATTGCAAAACAATTGACCTAATTTATAAATTAATTTAATCCATTAACCATTGAAGACAATGAGGAACTTCATTTAAAAAAGTTTTTGCTAGTTCTAAGATGACAGGAACATGAAAGAAACTTTAGACCTGGATAAAGAGCAGATAGTTTCCTAATTTTTTTTTCTTATGTGAAGAGTAATATACAAAATATATTTCGAATTTATCAATCATTTCTAGCCCAAACTATGACTCTTCACAAAATCTCAGGGTAAGCCTGCTACTTTCTTTGCCAAATTGCTTTATTTCTAGCTTTATTAAGGGAAACAATGTTATCCTGATGTGAAAAGGCAACACAAAAATAAGCATTAGCTTGATTTTAAAATTCAGTCAGCATCTATAATTTGCAATGCAATCTCTTTTATAGCTTATTAAAGTAAGTGTTAGTGAAACATAATTTTAATTCTGTACAGCTGAACAGACTCATATATATTTATGACTGCAACAGATGTTTCTATGGGCTCATTTAGATGGCTTCTCCTTGCATTCCCCTCAGCTGATGAGGTGCCCTTCTATGTTACAAGGAATTCCTTTTACATCACAGTAGTACAGCTGGTTAAAACCACCATCTGCACTCATAAATGCCTGGATTGTATTTAGCCACAATATACAGAACTTGAGAATGCCTAATGAAAGCTGGAGATGAAGTTTTACATTATACTGGATGGAATTTGCACACATTCAACTTTTAAGTCCCTAAATATTGTTTATGTTGTCAAAATAACTCAAAGTAGGATTTTACCAGCATTTGTTTTGTGGTGGCCGTTTGGACCAACACAAGATCAAACTGTGATTTAACAATTTTTTTTTTCTAATCAGTGTAGCTTGCTTTCTTAAATGGTACATCATAAGCAATAGGAAAAACTTTACTCACTTCAAATCCATTATTTAAAATCATTATTTTCAAAACCAGTTACATTGATAAATTCCATTTATAAGAGTCAGTAATACACACACAGTCCATAACATCATTTACTGCCACAGCGCAGTGAAGCCCTAACATACACACTGGGCTCCCACTGCCTGGTAAAAGAGCATTCTCAGCTTATTTCTAGAAACCAGTTTTAGGAGCTCTGATCTTCACAAGGCTCAATTCAATCTGCTGTTAAACATGTGACTGCCTCAGTATAGCTGCTTATCCAAAACTATTTTAATCTACCTCTCTTTTAAAATCTATTTTAACCTACCTCTTCACTCACAGGACTCACTTCTATTAACTGCTTTAGTTCCTCTAACTAAAGCAGCTCGAATGATACATTTCTGCTTCTAGACTTCAGGAGTCCAAGCACTTGTTCTCTCACAGCTTTTTCCTCCACCTCAAACTAATTTACCCTGGAAGGATTATAGCCAGTAAAATTACTTCTGTATCATTTCAATAAGGAAAAAAAGTGTTTATATAAGCAGTTGCACTGAAACACTATAGAAAATTTAAAAGACATTCAGACATATTTTTAATCGATCTGATATTGATTTGCTATTGATCAAGAGACAGAAATTCAATCTGTGGCCTGAAAATCTTTTCACTCATATTTTAAGGAAGAAACAACTCACCTAAGAAAGCTTTATATATGTAATTTTACTCTTCTGCAAAGAGGTTGTTCAAGCAGTTGCTCTCCAGGGACTTCCACCTACCCTTTTAGATATCAAAACTCAGCTGCAAGAAGAGTAGATAAAGTAGACAAAGATGCTGAGAAGTTTGCTGCAGAACACAACACTTTCTAACAACTTACAAAGATCACTCATGTCACAATATATCACCATGTTTTCAAACATTACTATGTCGTTAATCTTTTCGTAAATATTACATCTGTTCTGCAGCTTCTGGACACACAAAAAGCGCCAAACTTTAAACATCATAGTTAAGAAAAAATTAAATTCAGTGGTTCTTCTATTGAAATGTAATACTGAATCCTTTCAAAGCTATTTTCTGGACTCCCAGGTCTGTATTTCACAGGTTAAATTTGTCAGAGCTGTTAAAATTCCCAGCAACTGCCAACCTTTACTTCTATAAAGTAAGAAGAATTTTGAAAACACAACACATTTGATGATTCACCTCTGCAACAATAGTCATTTTGAAGAAAACACATGCCTGGTACTAACAACTTCTAGAAGCCCTATTACACCTATGGGAGAAAATAATATAATTACCACAGAGAAATGCAACTTTAGGAGGAGCTAAGTACCCTCAGTTTTGTTTGATGTTTTATGTTTGGTTGGGTTAATTTTGCTTTTTACCTATAACTGTACTGAAGTTGCAAACTTCCAGGGTATTGTTGAAGAAGCGTCAGTTTTGCCCTACTGAAATAAACAGGAGTACTTGTTTTTCAGCTTAAAAGGACTGTGTTTTCCATCCTGTTCCACTAATGAGAGACTTTATAAATTGAAAACATGATATTTAGAACCAGAGGGAATAAGTATATATCAATGAGGCATTTTTTTCTGTTGTTCAGAAATTACTAGCAGCTACAGTAACATTCTTTTGGTTCACCTGTGTTTAATAGCAGATATGAGTTTGGAAATCTTTACAGGAAGAGAGAGAAATTTATTTTAATAATTAAACATTTAAAAAATAATTTTTATGAAAGCTTCTCCAGAAGCCTTGTAGAGGTTTATTTGTTACAAATTGCTGCACTTCAGGTAACTTCTAAGTCAATCTAGAATCTTAGAGCTGTGCTTTGGTCACTGCTGTCATTCATTTGAGCTACAGGATTTAGTGCCAAGTCATGAAGGGAGAAGAACACAACTATCACATCTGATTGAAGTTACACACCTCAGTAAAAATGTGTCCTTCAGAGTGGGAATTAAAGTAGTTTTGTTAATTCTAAGAGTCTGATCTACTTAAATAAGTACTATTGGTGAATAAGTGTCTGACAAGGCTATCAAAACAAAGCAGAGCTAACATTAACATTTACAGTGGTGTCAAGATGTTGAGTCTACCTGTCAGATGGTAGTCTTGGCTAAGATGGATGCCTAAAAATCTACTTGTTCCCCAACTCCTTTTTAGACAGGCAAAACAATTTACTTCTGAGCCAAGAGTTGTCTAACCCATACAACAATAGCATACCTTCCATTTTATTTCAGTAACTGAAAGAAAGCAGACTAAACTTCTGTTATAATGCAGTTTCACTGTCAGCTTTAGAAGACTCATTTCCAGCACTAATTCTACTTTTCAGAAATCAAGTGTCCATAAAGAGAAAACCTATATAAATTAAATAAATGCAAGATTTCCATCAAATCTCTCAGAATGTCATGATTGCCAGTATACAGAACAGTTCCACTGAGAGTATGTATTTAATTCTTAGGTGGAATGGGTTTGATTTTGTCTTGTCCTTCTCTTCATAAATATGGCTGGTGGTTTTATTTAGCTGGTTACTTATGTACTGCCAGCTTGTTTGTAATGTTATTATTTGGGGACATTGGTATTATTCATAATAGAAAAAGAATTATGAAGAAATATATATTTTTCTTTAAGAAATGCTATTTCTTAAAGAAAGGGCTAAATTTAGTGATTACGTGAGGAGATTGTTCAGTTCTGAGGTATTTAACAGCTGGAACTCAGGCCACATACATATGACATGTTTAGGGGCTTGTATAGTCAACTTCATGAACAAGTGAAACCTCTAAAACACATTCTGTTTGTCCCAAATTTAAGATTTTCTTCCCATTCTGATTATGTGTATGTAATAAGCTAATAAACTGTGGTATAAACAATGCAACAGATTCTTTCTGGACCTGCCAACAGACTGAATAAAACTGTAAGTCTTATACAGTAAATCTAAAACTGAATAATGACACAATGACAACTTAGGTTCTAATCACTGAAAGAAATTATTATGTCACATTTCATGAGAACTTTCACATCTATTCTCAAAGTCCATGAAATCTGAACACCTCTTTGCTGAGTGTATTTCCTTTTAAATTCAGGAGAATGCTGCAGCAGAGTTTGAAAATAAGACTGGTCTCTCATTCTAACATCTTACTGATTTCACTAAAGGAAAGTGCAATAGAAACAAACCAGAAATTCCACTTGCAGGATTTGTCTCATTAGCTTCAGATTTGAATATAGTGTTAAGTAGTTAAATTTCTGAAGGGTTTTTAAATAGTTAACCAAGATTAAAAAAAAATCAGAAAATAAGTTCCTCTGAAAAGAACTATCATAATATAAAAAGATCTTGGTCTAATATTCTGCATTTAAAACAGTATTAAAATATTAATATTAAAAAAACAGCACTAAAGGAAGAATAATTATTTAATAATATTGAATAATATTTTAATACTTATCATGTACCTTGGGATTTTAGTCAAAGCTTCTGTGAGAGAAAAACAAACCTGGAAAAGAATGTGTATATCCTTCGTGAATTACTAAAGCCCCAGCAAATTACTGTGGATATCCAGGCAACCATTCACCTGCTGCTATCAAATGAGAAAAGAACAGTTACCTTGGCAACTGCTGTATCTCATATTACACTGTGTTACTTCCAAGACAAAAACATGGTCTTAGGAGAGAGTTGTGGAGACCATGTGGGTTTTACATTTTCCCTGGCAATGTCCTCAGGGACACCAAAACAGGCTTATAAAGCCATCCCAATTCTCAATTAGATAGAAAAGAAATGCATTTTCATTATATGAAATGCAACTAGGTATAGTCTCCATCTTAGTCAATATATAGACCATAAATATTGTAGGGAGTATTTTATTTTGTTTCCCTTTAATTTTCAAGGGGAAGAAATATTCATCAGATTCCTCAGGAGATTCAAATTACACCACACATGTTTTATAGAAAAGAATATAGGCATGTACTATGTATTTTACATTTCCCTTAGAATTGTATAGATTCATGTGAAATGCACTATAGGACATTATGTCATCTCTTAGTGACTGCAGTACCCATGCACATCAGATATGAGCTAGAACTGCTGAGATTTTAAAGAGTATAACAAAGCATATTTGTTTTATTACTAAATTATGCAAGACTTCCTCCAAAGGAGAACAACAGCGTTTATATATAATCTGACTCAAAACTAAGAAACCAAGAAACTAATTTTAAAATGGTTTAAAAAGGTCACAGTTATTATGAAAAAAAAATCTAACATTTTTGGTACAGGAAGCCTCTGTGCTTCTGTGTATTCTATACCTTACATCACAAGACTGGCATCCAGAACCTAATTAAAATTTCCATTGAAGACATGGACAGAATTTTTAAAAAGCAATTTGAATAACGGTTCCTAAAAATTATAGAGAAGAGTGGCTGTTTCTATTTCCCCACAAACAAATGTGCTTATATACCAACCTTTTTTCTAAATAAAAAGAAGGTGGAAATAAGTTTTATAAGTCAAGTACAGGGTATTTAAAGCAAAATTGTTAAGGCAACGAGGAAGTGATGTATCAAGAATTACACTACAGGATACTAAGTCACCTAGTTAAACTCTCAAGTAACCATTCTTCCACTGAATGATCGATTATTTGCCACTTGTTGATGACAAAGAAGACAGCTTTTTACCTGGAACCTGTCAATATTTTCAACTTAGTCATTATCAGATGAACTTGATTTCAAACACTCTATTAAAGTTTGAGGATACACTTTGCACATGAAAGCCTTTCAGTAATTGTGGCTGTAGATCTATTCGACAGGTTACATAGGTGCTATTCGAGTTATTTCATCCTAATGTTTTCCTAGTTAATGAGAATCTCAGCCTGAAACTATTTAAATTCATCTTAAGGGAAAAAAAAAAACCAAAAACAACTAAAACCCCTCACCTCCCTCAACCCTTTCATCACATGAATGTAGCAAAAACCATAGTCAGTGGCTGAATCTGAATGGTTTTGTTTTATTTTAGATGTTTTCTTGCATATATACATGTTTTCGATCTGGAGACCTTAATTACTGTTTTGCTTTTACACAGTATAGCATAATCCTCTAAGCCCCTCTGAAATCACATATACTCTGGCTTCTTTTGCCTTCCTAACTGACCAATGAACATTCTTTTTATCTGACTACCACACAGGACCTTAAAAAACAGTCATAAGCAAACTTTTCAAAGAAACTGTGACAAGCCAGTGTATCATCATCTTTTATGATCTTGCCTAGATGTCACAAATTCTGGGGTTTTTTGATTCCTACTGATTTGAAATAGGGATGTAGTTCTCATACCAGATTACAGACCTACTTTTTGGCTATTTATAAGTAAACCTTTCTTCCTTCCACATCTAGAGATGTTCTACTTCATATGAATAGTATAGTTCAAAAAATCGTGCTTTCATGCAGGAAAAAAACCCTTTATTTTATTATATTTGCTATGGTTTATTAGTGTTTCTTTTCTGGTTTCCTTTTAGTCTACGGACAAAGTATAAAAGAAATTTTTGTTTCACACAATTACTTGGATAGAGAGGTACTTTTCAGTGTTATTACATACTACTTTAATTATTACTATTACACTGGCTTTATTCTTCTGTTCATACTAGACAAGCCCCTGAAAATAGCAGCCACTCTCTTACAGTACTGCCACCCAGTAATGTAGCTGGAGACAGAGGAACATCCCCTGCCCAAGCTGGTGAGACATGAAACAGAGAATCAAAGATTTTCTAATGTGTGAAGAGAAATTCCTTTCAGCTTCTCTTTACAGTTCTATTTGATGTCCTGTAGTCTTGTGTTTTGCTGTGGTTAAAGAGTTTAGTTCTCTTTGTCCTGTCAATCCTCCCTGGAACCTTGGTGTGCTGGAAGCTGCTGCAAGAGGCCACACCAACATAAGGTAAGGTCAAAACCACCTTTTTGAGCAGTAATTCTTCATGACAAACTAGGACGATCAAGGAGGACCTTAGCAACAGAAGACCTATACTTGAGAGCATTAACAAGAAACAAATTTCATACTACTAGGAGCAAACTAGAGTTTGTATTAATGTTTTTACTCAAAACAAGATATTATCAGTATTTCACTAATTTCTAGTTGCCCAATCCTCCTAATTCCATACATGCACTTCTAGTGTACAGGCAAAACTTCAGAAAAAGGGAATCACCTCCACAGAGGATTAAAAATTGGGAATGTGACTTAACATCTGTATATTATCTTGGTATACTTCTAGAGGAAAGAGAACTTTTTATTTCCATGCCACTTTTAGATTACTGATCTGACTTGTTTCGTAAGGCTCTTAAAGTACACCACTTTATACTACAGGTATACATATAAATCTTTGAAAGAACAGAGCTACTTCTTCATTTTGAAATAAAACAAGATGCTCATGAATAAAAAGAAGCAACCCAATCCCCCCCCAAAAACACAAAAAAAAGCCAAAACAAAGCAAAATCAAAACAAACAAAAAAAACAAGAAAAACAACAGTGTTAAGTTAAAAACTTCAATTATTCAAAAGAGTCCAGTTGTCCAGCAGTTAGACTGGGATTTCCCAGACTAGACCGAACAGAGATAACACAGGAATCATGCCTTTAATAGTAACTTTTCTCCTACAGTGCTTTAAACATCTAATGCATGCACTTTACATGTATTAGCATAGTTATACCCACTTTACAGGCAGGTTAAGTCCAGCACATAGAAATGAAGCACCTCTCTCATCACTGCTCTGTCCTTGGACTAACAGTAAAGAGAACCTGTATACCCTATATTTCAATTTGATACTTTACTAATCCAGACTTCATCTGATTGTAGTATTATCAGATGCTCAGTTTCACACAATCATTTATACCAGAGGATTCAAAATCAAATCTAAAGTCATTATATACAAGTGATACCAAAAAACTCAATTTTATCCTGATGAGAGTAATAGCTGAAAACAGGAGCCATCCAGTCCGATGTGTCTCAATCTCACAAAATGCATGAAATAATCAGAAATCCACCCTTAGGTCTGCTGCTACATTAACTTAATCAAAGAAGGATACAGATACCTCTGGTACTGACAAGACCTAAGAACATTGAAATCCAAGACTGCAGAATTAAAAAGTAAACAATAATTCATGAAATTAATAAAAATGAAAGTGTTGAAAGCTGAAAGAACATGGCTATGAGTACATAGAATGATAAGCAGCATTTAAAAGAAAAAAGTTAAGGCCTTTGTTACCACAGCATTAAACAAGGGCAGCACAATATTAGTTATGCAATTATATGTTCCCAAATATTTTCAAGAAGTTTTAAAATAATTTTAGCAAACAATGAAACATAAAGTACCTGTATATTGTAAGTTGTGATCAACTGGCAAATTATAAAATATTATTTTTTATAGTTTTGTTTTGAAGAAAAATCTAATAACCACTAATTTTGGAAAATATTACTTGGTTAATTCAAAGTTATGCAACTTTCTCTTAGTTATTTCATGCTGCATATTTCCCACTCATCCTTCTCTAGTTTTGCTACTAATCTAATATCAAACTGGTCTTTAACAATTTGTGTATTTTGTAAGACTGATAAACCCCATTTCAGAGCTTGCATAACTAAAAGCCTAGGAATAACTTCTGCTGTGGAGTACATTATCATTTCCATATCCTTTAACTCTGACTCTCTGAAAGTCACATCAAAATATCTTAAGTTAAAGGCTTCAGAATATGACTTTCACAATTACAAATAACACTGCTTATTACACACAAAGTGCTTACTAAACACAAAGTGTTACCACATTCAGGTGTTCCTATTTTCCTTTCCATGCCTTCCTAAATTAATCACCTCCCTTAAAAGTTCCACATAAACTCTGTTTGTTGTTGGTCACCTCCAGCAAAGAGTCAAACATTTGCCCTTTCTTTGTGTGTTTCCTTTGATAGCTTTTGTGTGATCTTTAAATAGCACTGACCTACCAAGAAAGTGTTTCAGTCACAGTGGCAGCAGTGCTTCTAATTTGTCAACATTAAAAAAAGCAGCTATTTGTGCTTATAAAACAAAATAGTTGTTTCCGGATAAACCTATTCATTAGAACAGTTTTGAACTTCAATCTGTTTTACAGCATTCTCCAATTTCCTTGAATCTTACGCAGATAACTGTGGGGCCAGTCTCTGACTCACATTTCAGTTAAAAATGTACTTCTTAGCTGAAGAAAAGTATACTTATAAACCTGAAGCAAAGTTAGGATTATTTTTGATTGGATTACACTAAGTTCATTATTTTCAAGATATTTGGAGCTTTACAAAAATACCATTTGTCAGACTCCATACTTATCTAATTTGTGTCCTGGAGAGATAAGGTAGTTGAGGTGCTACTCCTTCAGTATTGTTGGACTTCTTATCAGTAAAGCTATATTCTTGTTTTCCTCATCAAAAAGAGCATAATAGATTTGCTTTTAAATTGTTCAGTGGTATCACTTGGTTTTGCAAAAAAAAAAAAAAAAATTCAGAAGTTCATGAAGTAGACACTATGCAAGTTATGTAGAGTTAATCAAAAGCAAACCTTCTGAAGAGACCCATGAAGCTTAAGACCTGAATTTGGAAAGAACTGAAAGTACTTGCCTCCCATTGCATTATACAGGCAGAGAACTATCTTCTCTATGGTAATACTTTTAATACTTGATGAAGAAGATTTACAAATCCTTTCATTCACCTGTCCCACAGGCTCTTCCAAATCTCTGTACTTCGACAGCATATATTCTGCATAACATCATACGACACACTTCAAGGGTATCTCTTAGCAAGAGCAAAATGCTTACTCTGACAGCTTTCAAAAAACTGGAGAATATTACTTTAGGAAGAAATCAAGATAGTTGTGTCTCTCTTGCTGAGATTGTTCAAGAAATGACAATTTTTCCTATAAGTGCTAATTGGTTTCTCCTCTTACTCAACACTTTAAGTCAAAACTCTGGTACCCTATAATCATTTCTACAATAGCCAGTTATGACATCACAAATGTGTAACTATTTAGTGAACAATACAGGTGTCTATTTGAGCTCCTGTAGTTCTAGGCTCACTCTAATGTTTCTGGTAATTACAAAAAATAAATAGTCAGAAAGCCAGTTCCTATGTCACAGGGCAGCTCCACCCATGATCTTTGCCTTTTGTGCTTCCAGTTGGAGGAGAACGGCAGAAGTGAGCAGTGGCATGGTTTTAGTGAGACTACTAAATTGTAAAATACCATTCCCAAACCATGACAAGTTAGTATTTTAATTTTTAATCAAGAAAAAAGTAAAATATATAATAAGGCAAACACCACACAAAATCAAAAGCTGACATGTCATGAAAAAAAAAAAAAACACTGAACTTTCAACCTGCATCCAGGGTCTTTTTCCCTTCAACACCAGTCCTGTGCAGCACCAGGGTCATCTGACCAGTGTAAGAAATATGAAGTTTTGCTTGGTTACCACTACAATTTTTGTTTATAGATACGGGATGTTTATCAGAGCATGATTCTTACCGGCGAATATTTACTTGGGATTTTATCAAAATATAACCAGATTTCATCCAAAATTGTGCTGGAATAGTCACCTTATGTTCCAAACAAAACCAACAGCAGTGCAATTGCCTTATAGTAATTACTTTTTCCAACACTAAACCTAAAAGCAAGCTGTTCATATCAAATCCATCCATTATGCCCTGGAAAAAAAATGCTCGAGCTGTTACCCCAGAGTCTGTGTAATAAAGGTCATCTGCATCTCAGAAACACTAACCAATAGTTGAAAAAATGATGGTGAGACGTATTAAGATTTAGAGAATAATGTTTCAAAATAGATTGCAGGGCTTGGATTATGCCTGATAGTTCTAGCAGCTTTCAGAAACTGATTCGTAATACCACAACATTTTCACTGCACAGGAACTGAAAATGAACAGATTGTCCTATTCTCCATTTTGGCTCATGGAGGAATTTTTGCTGGTGAGAATGTTGAACCTAAACCATTGTTTTGATTGATTTAATGCTAGAAAGAGGAGCATCCTTTACTAAATTATTCCTCTTTGCCTCATAACTTTCAGCTGTGCACTGGAACCCCAACCTGTTCCCTTATATCATCATTTGGCTGAAGCAAAATACAACATTAGTTTTTTCTGCATATTTTTTACAACATGTGGGTTTGCAGAACACAGCTGCAACAAGGTGTTTGCAAAAGCACCAAACATACTGCTTTTACTGCACCTACTGTCTCCTTAATTGTCCTAGATTAAGGTCTGATGTAGAAAAAACACCAAGATGTTGATGACGTCCGGGCAAGGCATATCATTGTGTGCCTAGGCAGCTCTTAGAATATTCTATGAGGTATATTGAATCCAGAGAATCTAGTGTCAGGGAATCACATATCCCAAAAAAATCCAAGTCCCAATAACCACGCTGCTTCTGAATGTTTTTCTGAAAACTTCCACTGTCTGTTTTGCACTGTTCATATGCTTATGTGAAAGCCTTAAATGTATACTATTCTTAAGCCTTGGATCTGTTACAGTAAGCTGTATACCCCACACACCCCGTAAGTTCCTTAGCAACATGAAGAGAAGGAGCACTACAAACACATTCTGAAAAGAAACTGACTGAAAGCCTTTGAGGCCCAGTAGGCAAACTATTAAAGCCAGCTTTGTTACGTATTACATGCTGCACAATACAAAACCCTTCATATAAACCTGCCAGTCAAGCATACCCACCTCATTTACCCCAGCTGTCACCATAGATCATAGTTTTTTGGGGGATATTCTTCTGCCCCCTTAAGAAAAAACACACAGTAACCTTGGGCTAGGTTTAAATCACTTTGTCTATCAATCTCCCTTTTCAGTGACTACTTTTATCCTAAATCCATTTTTCATATTACCAGATTAACAGAAGTGAAGACTGTACAGAGCATGCAACTGTCACCCCTCCAAAGAAAAGCCAGAGGTGTATCCATGATGTGCAAAGTTGAAGAGCCCAGCACACATCCATAGCAGCTGCACTGGATGCCAAACCTTCTATTCACCAAAACAGTTAAACTCTTCCAAAATGGAAATAATTCTGTTTTCTTAATTTATGTGAAGTTTAATTTGAAATTTAGTGAAATTTCAGAACTTAAGAGTATCAGCAGTACACAAAAAAATGCAGCAGCAAATAAATGGATTCAAGTGCATTTGATTTCAAAGCAGAAAGACTTTCACAACAATACAGAACTTAGAGAAGCACCTTACTTTAGAACTCTGCAAGCCCATTTTTTGTTAATATTGATTCTTCTTGGACAGAATTCACAGGGTTGAAAGGCATATTTGCAACCTTTTCTACAGTATGGCTCTGTTTGCTTAAGTGCCATAAGTAGAATCCGTCTGCAGTCTTAGTATTTAACTGTAAGTGGATGGTATTTATTCAGCTAGTACATTTTTTCTGACATTTATATTACCTCAAAGGATAACACTGCCTTTGGAAATTCTATTTCAGATTGAGCTAATTGAACTTCTGAAGGCATGGTAATCATGTCATGAATCAGCAGCACTGCTAACAACTTTGAAGAGGTGACGTATCATAGAAATTGATTTTTTTTTTCAGCCTTGGTGAAAAGGAATCAAGTTATATAAGAAAATAAATTAACTTTAAGTGAACCAAACTGCTAGAGGTATAACCTCTAAGTGCCCCACTCCCACAATGTATGTACGCACATACACTTTGAAGATGGCTTGTCTTTATGAAAAGAAGTAAAGCTATTCTAAATATAGGCTTGCTGCTTTTATGGAGTATCTCAGGCTTACAGTCAGCCTATCAGAAGAATTAAATATATTAATGTATACATTATATACTCATGGTGAATAATTTACTCTGAAGTAATTATTAGCTCTGCATGTTCTCTGCTGGAAAAAAAAAGCTGGGGAATTTAAACCAAATTACTTGTAATTGATGAGGTTTCTTATTTAGAGATCATTAACCTAAATCCAGATCATGTGAAACAAAAACAAAAACTAAATTCAGTTTTCTATCTAAAAGGAAGTAGTATTCTCAGAGAGGAACCATGAAGATGCAACAAATCTTCTTCTATAGATAATACAGGCTGTGTCTCAACTGCCTCTAAAAAAATCCACAGTGCATAAAGAAAGGTTCTTATGCTGTATAACACTATTAATGGGAATTTTCTAAAGAGGTCCACACACTAAGAAAAAGCTGAGAATAACTAATCTAGAGTAACAACTGTCTGCTGGATTTTCATACGAGATTTTGGCAGGCAGGAAGAACATTAAGCACTGCAACAGCCCAAAATCTCTCAGCCTTGTGGAGAGGGCATGGGGAAGAGCTGCTGGAAGATGTTAAAAAAAAAAAAAATTTGAAAGGACACCTGTTCTGAAGATTGGATTTGTGCTTTCAATAAAATATCTGTCTATTCTAAATTGACTTTGTCTTGAAGTAGAAGTTGAAGAATAGGCCTCTTCAGAATTTCCAAATCCCTTCAAACAGTTTTGCTTGCTTTTTACCTGCTCCAACAATATTTTGGTTGCTCATGGCATACTGGAACAGTTTCAATAAAAGAATGGCAAGTGCCTCCAAACAAATTAGCAAAAGCCTCCAACTCCAACATTCACCTACGTGGAAAAAATAGGGTAAAATCCCTCACACAAGGGAAAGACAAGAGATCTCAGACTAACATACCTCTGCAAAATGGAGCTACAATATTGAGCAAAAGGAATTCAAGCACATGCCTGTGGTGTATCAAAGAAGAGGCTTATTGAATGTAGCCTCTCTCAGTAAACCCTTGAAGGACCCTTTTGTGAGGATCTGGAGCAGGATTGAGCACAAAACATGTGCCTGGTCATCTAACTGGGATACAATGGAAGCAAAATTTCTGTACATGCCTAGATGCCCAGAAAACTTCAGCTGAAGGCAAGTTTGGCAGCACCATGTCAGGAATTTCAGTTGGGAACTCCATTCCATAGCTGAGACCCAAGGGCTTTTGAGGCTCTGGATCTAAGAAAACATGCTGTTTCACTGCATATTAACAAAGATTAAACTCTCCATGGCATGCAGCAATAATACGTTAAATCACATGTTCTACCTTTACTACAAGAAAAAATTACTTTGAAACTATTTGAGATCAAATACAAATGCCTGCTGGGGGTAAGTCCTGATTCCTAACATTTCAGGGAGAACTAGCCAAAGCACAAATAATTATAAATTAAAATTCTTATTTTATGGCTCAGCCAGGTATATGAATCCATCTTCCACACTGTCTAGAAAGGCAAACATTACTAGAAATGATGTGTTTTCATCAAAAATTGACATTTTGTGTAAAAAGAATCTGAACGTTATATCATCAGGGAAAACCCAGTGGAAAATAAATGAAAAATCTGAAAGCAATTACTACATAAACAACAAAAAGAAACTTTAAAATGTACCACAGTTTCAGAAGACAAATTAACATTATATCCTGTTTACCAACACACAAACCAATGCTCAATTACTTCTAATAATTCACAATTAAATAACAAATATGACCTTTTCTGAAACAAAGAGTTAATTTGAGTTGACTAAAAGATGAAAAATCAATATGCTCTCACCACACAGGGTCATCACTCAGCAATTAACAGGCTTCTGGGGAGATAGACTCACAAGTTTAAATACAGGCTATTTCCTAGTTTTCTCTGAAGCATAAGCTAAGAAAACAATACTATCAAAGATCTCTGCCCACATTTCTCACTGTTCAAGTTAATCTCCACAATAATAGCTAACAGTCCTTTTGAAAGTGAATATCATTTAAGGGTATATGCAGTGATTCTGATACTTTCTTTTAAAACAATCTACAATCAATACTATTCCACTTCAAAAGGACATTAAAAAGTATGCATGCTAGTTTTGCACAATACAATCCTTGTGACCAGATCACATACCATGTCCTGCAGAGGATGAAGGTGGAAAACTATTTTATAAGGCCAGAGGATGGAAGGGGATGGATCCTTGGTTTTCTCCTTTCTAATGGTAGAGGAGGCTTAGTTTTCTGGAGCAGCTTCTGCTGAGCAGCTCAATCACTTTCTGGGTAGGGATTGATGTTTAACAACATAAAAGATTCTATTGTGACATCCTCTGTTGCATGCAGCTAAAGTCTGTTTCAAACTCTGCCACTCCACAATTTCCTGGAGTGAGAAATTTGAGAATTTCGACATTCTGCATGAAAAAGTATCTATTTTATACTGACATCCTAGTGGTTTCAGGGACTGCCCCTTAATTCCAGAACTGTGGAATTTTGTGAGTAACATTTCTGCTTGTCATCAATTTCCTCCTCAGCTATCACTTCTATTAATTTTTAGAACTTGATCATATATATTTTTAAGCCTTTTCCTACCAAAATGGAATCACCCTCATATAGGTTAGTTTTCCACCTCTACTGCATAGTTCAAGATGAAGTAACTTTATCATACTTTTTTTTTTATCCCCAAGACTTGAAAACTTCATGAATTTCTGAAACACCAGAAGGTTATATTTTAAGCAGTAAACCAGGGATTGTTAAACTCTTGCCACTTTAATGATGTTGTGAGCTTTATCATTCCAGCCATGTTACAAAATCTGCCAGTAGAACAGACATATCATGTGACATTACATTCTGCATGTGCCTAACGAGCAAAGGTGATTCTTCTCCCTCTACACAGAGAAGAAAATATATTTCTTTCTGACAGATGCTCTAATGAAAGGTATCATATGTTATTAAATTTCCAGTTTAAAATGTAGTTGAACTTGCTTTAAAATAAGTGTGACAGCAATATTCACTCAAATCACCTGAGACCACTTCTTCCTTGAAGTAAAATACAGAAGCGCTTACAGCCTTGTTATGCACACTGGTTCTGTATGCATCATGAATGCAACATCTACAGAATTAGGTATTTCAATTACTTTAGGGGATTGAGAGAATATAGCAGTTAGATGATAGAGAAATATCTTCTTTACATAGTCTTTAAATAGACTTTTAGATATCACATATGTTCATCTGAAGGAGTTTAGGTCTTTCTGTTCATTCCATACCATAAAAGTAACTATCTCCCCTCAGAATGAATTTTAGTATAAACTAAATTATGTCAGAACAAGTGTTTGAGAAGAGTAGCACTAACAGCCTGCCTATTCAGCATGCAGCATATGAATTTACTGCACATTCAGCATAACAATGAAGGACTGATACATTTTCCTAAAAGAATAAAAGTTGCCAAACACACACTCATAAACTGTCGTTAAGACCTGCAATTTTTCTTAAAGTTTGTAAACAAAGAAAGCCTAAAGCTGCCAAGTAAGGCTGAAAAGGGGATGCCAAAGCAAGAGGTGGGCTGCAAAAAAAATTCGTTTTATAGATGTTGGGTTAAGGCTCAGATGAAGGCATAGAATTAATGTTGAGAAAACAACACACCCTAGAGATACACCTAGTGTAAATAAGGATAAAAGGCCTGCCAAAAAGGAAGGCAAAAAAAAGAAATTTCCCCTGAAACCTTTCTCTATGGGTCATGGCTGTTGGTCCAAGGTAAAGACTTATCTGACCATCCAGTTAGGGCTGGCAGGGAGAGGTTGCCAAAGAGATCCCAGAGCTACAGTATGTATAGGGCCAGGAAAAGGCTGCCAAAGGGGATTGCCAAAGGAAATTTCCCCTGACAGCTCCTGCCTCTGGGCAATGCCTGTTGGTACCCAGTTAAGGTTCCACTAAGGGCACTGGCTGTGAGACAGGTAAGGCTTAAGATCTACAAATAATACTTACACCACTATTGTCCCAAATTTTGTTGCTCATTTTCCAGTAAGCTGTACACTCGTAGATACTTCTGAAAGAGAATGGTCTTACCGTCATAAAGTGGTTCTGTAACCTATGGCACTAATCTCTGTTCTGGAAGAATTCACAAGATCTTTGTGTTTCCTTCACTCTGTAGTACCACCTCATTTTTGATAAAAGACCCTTCCACATGAAAATACTAAGTCCATTCACAGTTACACACCTGAGGGATGAATAACCTTGGAGCCACTCTCCCCCATGTAACCACATTGTTCGCAATCCTACGGGGTTTTTTTTTTTATTCCTAGAGAATTTTTATTTGGCCATGACCTAAGTGCAGAAGGAAAAAAAAGTCCAATGAATCTGAATCAGCTGCCAATTATATATATATATATATATATATATATATATATAAATATCCCAAAGACCCTGATTTTTTTAAAAGAGACTTACAGTTCTATTTTTCCTTCCTTTACATCTCTGTAGACCAGGAATAATTCCCAGAGAATGTGGAACCCAAATCAGGCTGAAAATAAAAGAAGCTACTATTATGTTCAGATCAAGGCTAAAGCACAGAGGATAAATGAGATGAGGAAAGCAGTGCCCTGCCAGCTGGAATTTTACCCAACATGTACAGAGGGTAGCAACCTCCTACTTGTTCATTCTTCTACCTTGTACAAGCAATTAGATTTCAAAAAAGGAATTGTAATTAGACTCATAATCAACATAAATTCGCTCCACAGAGATTTTGATGGATCAGAGCAGACCAGTGAAGCCAGTAAAATCTCCCTTATTGCCTGTAACACAGATGTCAACACATGAAAAAGGCTAGGTAGTTCATATTTCTCATTTTCTACCAGACTTTCTGTTAATTATTAAAAATAATTCTGACATCTCTAAATGCTTAAGGAAACGCTGCTTCTGGTGGATCAGAATATTTACAGCACATCTGCACATATAGGCCTAGGCTGTAGACTTGGAAGGTAAATTTCTCGTAATGTATGGCTATCTATATAAGACCAATAGCTTTCCTACACCTGCCTGCCTGAGTACACAGGCTTTTTTGTTTTAGATCATTATGTAGAATTCTGCAATTCCTAATTTAGAATTCACAGAAAAAACATATGGAAATGTTTTGTCCATCAACCCCCTCTCAATAAATTACAATAACAACTGTACACATCATTCATATTTACGCTGTCTCAGTTTGAGAGTTTATCAGCCTTTTAAACATTTGTTATAAACAGACATTTCTAGTTTCTCCTGGCAGAAAGCTTTATTTTCATTTAAAGCTCTTCCAGCAATTCAGGAAGGATAAAATAACCCTGTACTCAGGGTTAATGGCAACCATAAAGGTTCTTTACCAGAGTGCTACTGAAAAATTACAGCAAATAATCTTCATGAAAATAACCTTGTTCATGTTGTGATCTATTACATATTGTCCTTTCTTCCAGGATAAAAAACATACTAAAATATTAAACTGAATCATGACCCAGAATAAGGTCACATTCTCACAGTAAATAATGTGGGAAGGAGGAGTTGCAGTGAAATACGCAACAAAATTCTCATTAAAAGAACAGCACTCACTGACTCAATGAAAAAATTAAAAAATATATTTTTATAAAAATTGATTATTCAAAGTAAATGATAGGTTCATAGGTTAGCATAGTTTCAATTCCTCAGAAAAAGCAAACAAACAACCTGTATTCATGACCTAGGTGAACTTTCTTACTAATCAGAACAAAATTTTCATTACAATCATGCCTGCTTACATTTCTGTACTTTGTTAATTTGTCTCATAAGCCCTTACTCACAGGAGTTTAATTTTGGTTTTTAGTAAAGGGTCTGATTTTGCATAAAGGACTTGGATTTGGGTCATTTAAACCATATCTGGATTAAATTTCTTCATTGTAAGATATATAAGCAGGAAGCATGTCTCATGTATTTCAAAGTCATCTATTTTTAAGGTGACCAACTCCTTCATTCTTCTTGACAGAGAGCCTTCCTTTTTATATTCATCCCTATTCCTATGACTCTCTCTGCTCAAGTTTGCCAGTTTTCTTCCTTTGAAGAAAAGCTTTTCTATGGGCTCTGTGTGGTTGTTTCTGTTACAGGAAGGGATGGTTAGCTTCGTAGAAGTAATGGTCCTGCATACCTGGACACTGCACTAGAGATCTGGACTGAGGGAACAGCCATTCAGCTCTTCATTTACCAATAAAAGAACTTGTATGCACTTACTTTATGGTTGGCAAGGTAACAAGTACTCTGGGTCCATCTCAACAAATCTTTTTAAGAGCAGTGGCAAAACTAATTCAGAGACTAGCCTTGCTACTTTTTCAATTTCCTTCTCCATGTTTCCCTGGAAAAAGATTCATAATGAGAAAAACAGTATTTTGAGAAAAGACAGTGGCAGCATAGCAGAGGGAATAGACCTAAAAAAGTGCCAGTGGTAACATCAGTTAAGTATTTGGAGGGTTTTGTTTTGTTTTATTTTGTTTTATAGTTGCTTCTTTCATGAGAAAGAATAAAAGTCAGTGTATGCATTTGTAGTTTTCAATGTTACAGATGATTTCTGCTCCATAATCCAATGTACAAATATGTAAGATATTTTGCATTCCTGGTATCTCTTGCTAATAGTTGACTGACAGAACATTTTCTTCTATTTCCCTAACAATGTAATTGTAAGCTTTGAATTGGGCTGCAAGTTGGCAAGAAACAGCATGGGGTGGGGGGAAATGGGTACTAAGATGACAGACAACTAGCACTATTCTTTCTGGTTCATTTCAGGTACCTTTGAAATGGAAAGAGTGATGTAATACACAACTCAATTATTTAAAAGGCCAGAATAAAATAATTATCTGGATCTGAGAACAATTTTGTATGACTTGAATTACCTTTTTACAGCTTATTTTTTAACAGCTTATTTTCTCCACGAGTTAAAATCAATCCTTAAGGCTGCGCAAGTGTTTATTATTAATGATGGATCATTAGACATAACTCTCTAAAGTTATAACTTTAGTCCTAACAAATTTGAAGAACTTCCAATACAGTCTTACATTTTAACATCCATGTGACAGAGGATTAAGCAAACCATAATCATCTTTTTCCTTGTTCAAATACATTCTTTTTAAAAAAAAAAATAGAGGCTCTCAATTTTTCAACTTCTACCCCCAATTTTTTTTACACTAAACAAATTAATTTCAAACACCACATAAGTTACTCATTCTCATTCTTTAAATCTTGAAGAGTGAACCAAATAAAAACAATTAATAAAAATAAGGGTAGCACGATGAACCTCTGACTACATGCCCAGACAGGTTGGTAACTGAAAACCCCTGTTGCCTTTGTAATTTATCTGGCTTTGTCTGTGTTCACAACTATCTTTTTGGGGTTTTTTTCCTGTATTAGCTATAGAATTCTTTGCAGTTTTGAAATGGACAAACGAAATTAAAAACTTACTAAATATGTTAAAGCTAAAATTGGCAAGACACACATAAAAAATGGAAGTGGAGTTACAGCTGTGAAAATGTGTTCTTAGGCATATCCCCCACAGGCAGCATTTCAGTGTCTTTAGGATATATCAGGCACAGTAATAGCACTACCACCAGCCTGTAATTTTTGTGCTCTTCAGTTATTTCATTTAACCACACAATGAGCAACAGAATAACTCACTAACCTAGAACGTGTCTGCAAGACTCGGCAAACTCCTCTGTTTAAAAAGGTGATGCCATGATGATTTTTTGCCCTTTTTTATATATACCTTTTATATATACTCTTTAATATAGCTTTTATGTATCCCCAGTGCTTTTAGCATGCATACTTGTAATTCCTTAAGTCTGATAACTTAGCTTAGACCCAATATTCCGTAAAGCCAGGAGACCAAACATCCTGGAGGCCTCACAGTTGGAGGCCAGAAAGCCCTAAGCTATCCTGAGAAACCAAGGTCTTCCCTAGAACATCCTGTAAACTAAAATAAGCCCATCCAGGGGGGCATTTCCTGGGATGGGGGGGGTTCATTCGAGCCTCTCATTGGGGAATCTTTGATAGATATGCTAACTTGCAAGGCCTATAAGTTGTATACATGATCTATCGTATGTGTGCATTTCGGTGTGCATTCTGGCAGAATTCCACCTGGACAAAGTGGTGCACCTTAAGGATCCTTAAATAAATACTGAGGTAAAAACCCCTTTTCCCTTAAACCATGTTTGGTTCTTAATTTTAAGGCCAGGGAAAGGCAACAAAGGGATGGGAGGAATCATTGTCAATCAAAATATAAAATCAAGTTATAAACACTTCTCATTAAGCATATACAACATATGGTTTATATACTCATATAAAATAGAAATTCTTTCTTAAACTGGAAGCATTTTTACTGGTGTAATAAAGCTTAGCTCATTAACTCCATGTTAATAAATGAAGGTTTACTCAGCGTCACTTTTTTACCCCAGTTAGTACCACTATACTACACTAGATCAGAAATACCCATATTTTTGGTTAGCTGCTCCTTAATGCATCCAACAAATACAATTGAGAGCTAGACTGAAGAAGAAACACTTAAAGAAAAGTCTGCTTATGTAGAATTTATTTGGTAGCTAGCTACAATAGATCTACTATATTTAAACCTTCTATGCCCCACCTTTTTCAGATTTTATTTAGATTAATTTAACATTTATAGAATATTTAAATCAAATGGAAAAGAAATGCACTTATTAAAGACCTTGTGCCTAATAATTTCTCTATTTGCGATTGCCTCAACATTTACTACATACCATTACTTCTTTCTCATTTCTGTCCATAGCTAACAGAATCCATTGCCAAATCGGTTTTAAAATGTGGTTTCATTAATTCTTTCCTCAGACATATAAAAAGAAGTATTAGGTTTACCTATGGGCCATATGTCTTTGACAGTCAGCTGTAAAGTACATCTATATTCAACACTGCAGTTGCTATACCAGTTGAGACATGAGGCTTAAACAATCTGACTAGAAAATAGAATACGTCATTCCACTGGAGCTTGGGTCTAGTCATGTCAGGTTGGCCTATGTCATACAACTAAAAGGAATAGGAAGGGATGTGACATTAAAAATAAGATAGTGAAGGTTTTGTACTGTTAAGAACTCTGATATTTCCTCTGATAAAAACTTACTGAAAGCTGATTAAACTGAGATACTCATTGAAGTGTTGCTACTTTTATAGACAACTGCTTCTTGCTTAGCAGCAAAGAAGATTCACACTTTTAGATAAGCTTATCAGTTGCATAACCATGACTTTCTTAAAATATCCATTATTTATACTGCAGTACGAAGTAAAAGATTTTCTGTGGCTCAGAGACATTCCAGAATGACAAAACACTAACAGAAATTTTAGAACTAACTACAAAAAAATCAGTATTCACATTCTAAAGCAAAAAAACATCTATAAAAAACTTTCCCACTTTCCCTTGTGCCTAGGACTTTATACAGCAGGAACAGAAATTAAATGCAAAGACATGAAGAAACTATGAATCTGAGAAAAAGGGTTCAAGGTCAATAGTACCCACCAGACCATCAAAATGTTTCCATTTGTGTTTCCAGTGTACACCAAGGTTCCTCTGAAATTACTCTCTAGGATAATGGCTTAACAAATCTGCCACATTTCATGCACTTGAGAAGTTATTTAGCCTTCATATTGCTTAGTACGTGCCAAGCTTGGTGATTGAGAAAAGCCAGAATGGATTTACTAAGGGTATATCTGACCTGATCAGCCTGATGCTTTTTCCCTGTTAGGACAGTCAGACAAACAAAACAGGCTGCCAAAAGAGGCTATGCAGTTTCCAGCCTTGGAGGTTTTCAGGATACAGCTGGATCAAGCCCTGAGCAGCCCAGGCTGACCTGAGGATTGACCCTGCTTTGAACAGTGGCTTGCACTAGAAACCTCCTGAGATCCCTTCCAAACTGAACTACTCTACAGTTCTATTAAATCAATATTCAGTGGATCACTCGTATGCATTTTCCACTACATGTGACAGCATGCAAAATGCCCTACAGGTGAATATGAATAAATTATCTGTATGAATATAAAGCAGGTATCAATACTACAAGGAATAATAGAGACAAAACACAACTCAGAACATTTCACATTTCTTATAATCCACCATAAAGAAGAACAAGAGAAACTTGTTGCAGAAAAGAGACTGCCAAAGGGTGAAATTTTTGAGCTCCTGCCTTTCCATATCCATTCATTTTTAATGAGTCACCATGAAAAATTAAAAAAGGTGTTTAAATTTATATGCCACATTCTACCGTCTACTGTTAAAGGAAATGAATTTTCCTCTTTTTAAATAGAAAATAAAGGTGGATAGCTACTATAAAAACTTAGTTTTGTCATCTAACCATATACCACTATAATATAAATGCCTGATGGGAAGTACAAGACTTTCCAACTGACTGAAACAATCACAAGTCAGCTTGGCCCTCCTTCCTGTACTCCTTCCCCACCAAATCTTTATCCATACATCACTGAAGGATTCTCCAAAAGATTAGTTAAACTTTTTTCTTAAATAAAGGCTATCAGGGGTATCATGGAAGGTGTCAAGTGTTGGGTCTTTTTACAAAATACCTGACATAGGAGCTCAATGTCATACTTCAGGTAGGGAATGCAGGATAGCCACAGGAGCCCTCCTCTAGGAAAAGCCCCTAAACTCCAAGCTGTTTGAAGAGCAAATGACTTTTTCTGAAATAACAATATAACCAGTATATCCCATAGCAGGAAAACACAAAAGACTCCTACAGATCTCATCGTCGGTATGACACTTCTGTATCAACTGTTTTATTTATCAATTTTAGTTCAATTAAAATAGCACTAGCAACCTATAGAGCTCTTAAAAGCTCTGTATTTATTCCATACACAAGGTATTTGCTTCAATTATATTAAAGGGACATATCCCATAACAACAAAGAATAAAATAAAAAAAATGAACCCAGAAAACAATAGACATTGGACAAATTTCCCAAAAAATCATACATTCTCCAAAACAATATCACTATCAAGGCAAATCTTTCTTGATAATTACAAAAACAGACCCTCAACCAAATTAACTGAGGTTCCTTTGCACACTGCTAAAATGGATTGTTTGCAATTTAAAGCTCTTATCTTGTCAGAAGCTCCAGACTCCACATTTAGGTGGAGTCCACCCTTGTTGAAGGTTGATAAGGTAAGGAGACAAGTTCCTACTGATCAGTTCTAGTTCTGCTAAATCACACCACTAGGACACAAATATTTACAGAACACTTACCCACTTTGGGTTACAAGTCAAGGAGGTTCCATACACACAAACAAACAAAACAAAACGAAAACCCGGAAAGATGGTTACATTTCATAGAGCTTGAAGGCAGCTGGCTTTCATGACCCATTATGCCTTTTTAAAATGCAAGCACTTCCTATGCTATTCCATCATGGACCTAAGACATTTTGAGATTTTCATGCAGCAAACAGAAGAGAGCAGCCAGACAGAAATGACTCCTTGTCAGTCGATCTGCCCATTTCAGTCTCACTTATAGTTACATAAACAAGCTACAGGGACCTTATTTTGATTTTCAGGTACTTCTTACAGGTCATTTATGTGAGAAATTAACCTTGAATAGATCAACATATGATTCCTGAGTTGGAGTAGTGTTTTCAGATAAGTTTTACAGACTGCTCTATTTCCACACAAGTTCTGTGCATTTTCCAGTTGGAAAAAAAAAATTTCAAAACCACCTCTTTAGCAGTTCAAATAATTTATTATGGCAAAAAACAACCCGCTCTGATGCATGGAAAGAGGAAGTGGAGCTTAAAGAATGAAATAGGTATCTATAATGAACAACAAGTATCTAAGACCCCTGATTTTTTCTCTGCAATGATTGAGAATAAAATGGACTACATTTTCTGGAAACATTAAAGAAAAGGTGATGACCAAATGGAAATGACCTTTAACTACTGACTTGGAAAACTGTTTTACCTTTAATACAAAGTTCTTATGTGATGCTTTGAAAATCATTTAAATATTCTTTGTGCTGCACCACTGCCTGTGAAGTACAATTCCACATAAATCATAACTTTATTGTTTTAAGCTTTGCATATTACTCAACTCTTTTTTTAATTTTAGAACAAAACAGTCCAAAAATAAGTACACTTTGAGTCAAAATATTATTCTATCACATAAAGAAAATAATGCAAAAAATTTCCCTTCCAGGGAAGTATTTGAGAAAAATATTGAATGTTCTAGAGAAGAAACTTCATGTGACCTGGAGAACCATAAGGAATTCTCTCTGTGGTCCATATGCAAACTCTGACTTGAACAGAATATATATACAAGATAAGCAACCATATTCTCAGTAACTTATATATATTCCCAAACAGATTTGAGGATTTGCTTTTGCAAGGCTGTGCAAAATTATGGTAATGACTGGTATGCTTCCACATGCCAGTTGAAACATCAAGTTTACCAATACTTGAGTGCTGCATTTCCATTCAGACTAATCTAAGTAGTTGACTGAAATTTTCCCATTGGTCTCAGTGGTATTTATTCAGATCCTTAAGTTTTTATTTGTCTTTCCTCACTGGCACTCTGTGCTTATCACAAACTTGAATAAATTATTTCATGCCCACTATTCCTCACCAGATTTACAGGGTGAACTTCTACCAAGTTGCACAAGTGATAGCAGAAATTGCCCCACAGTATTTTCTCTTACACATTAGTCTTCAAAAATTTTTGGCAAAATAGTCCTTACACTACAAATTATACCAGATTATAGGAAAATTATACCAAGTGAGGTAAAATAAAACTATACTAGCAGAAGTGAAACAGGACACAACACAAAAAGGATGGATTAGTGAGTCAGTCTCAATGAAATCATGGAGTAAAACATGAAATATGCCAACATATCTTTGAAGAAAAAACCTTTACCACAACATTTAGTGCAAAATAGTAATAAACCATTAGAAAACAGTAATAAACTATTATTGTACAAGTGTAAGTAATAATGTGAAAAATGAGAAGAAAAAATAATTATTTATGATAAAATACATTCAAGTATTAAGGTTGGCACACATTCACTGCAATAAAGCAATAAGGATTCCTAAACCTTATAAAATATACAGCACATTATAATTTCAACGAATGTGGAAACACAGATGAAATCTTTATTGCGAAGAAAGTTTTTGATTCTCCTGATGCCTTAGGACTTTAGCTTTTGTATTTTTCATATCCTGTAATTCTTTAGTGTATAACTCTAAACTCCATATACAGTGTTAGCTACTGCTCTCCCATTTTGGTCAGTCAAAACAATTCCTCTCTAGGCCTGAAACTCAAGGACACCTTCCTGTCCCAGGCCCTGAGAAATGTAAACAATGGTGTGTTAGGGGGGAGCAAACTTGGAGTAAATGACTTCATTACCTGAAGCTGTAATTGGAGGATTAACCCCTGATATGCAAATGGACCATACCTATAAAAGTATGAAAAGCCATCATCCATTTTGGGTGCAGCTCCTGGAGCTTTGACTGCCCTAATGGCCCTTGAAGGGCCTTCAATAAATATAACTGCTTTTATTCTCTTAATTTTGTCTAGCCTCTGTTTTTAGGTAGCCCCATCAAGGCATCACTCCCTCCCTATAGTAAAAACTATACATCTCTGGTTCGCTCTAGGAGAACATACTTATCTATTCTTTTATGTAGATATTTCTCTAAAAATATCAAGATAAAACATATACACCTTGTAGAGATTTTTTTTTTAAAAAGAGGAAGAACGTGTGAATATTGACATCCATTTTCTCCTACTGAATAATGGCATGCAAAGAAATCGATATTTAGTAAAGGCAATTTAGGGGGAAAAAAAAAGAAAAAAGTGAAAAGAAAACCAAAGCTAGGTTTTATAATTGATGCCACATCACAATTAAAAGTTGTTGAAATGAAGCAAAACTCATTACCTGAAAACTGGGAGTGGTACCCTCACAATGACATTATAAATTAAGGCAATAAATGCTGCATAATTTAAATACCAACATTCAAAGTGATCAAATTGGGTGATAATTAAGAAAGTTTTAAAAAATAAAAATTTATCACAGAAACCCTTATGGAAACACATATGGAATTACTGTATTTCCTCAGCAGAGTCTGTGGAATTATAAATAACTGTTATTCGTTCAAACAACATTTTTATGACTACTTCTTATATAGTATTGGTTTAAAAAAAACCAAAATAAAACAAAATGGAGGTATCCTTTGTCAGTAAATTATTTCAGAGGATATTCAGGAGATGTATCTTGAGTAGTTAACAGCAATCTCCAGGCATGTGGCTCATCGTATTACCACCGCAACATTTTTATTTCATAAAAGCTCCTGTGACTGGAACTAGATGCATATGTTTTCACTTTATGTATGGTAGAGCTATCAGCCCATTACCATTCCCTACTTCTCTTAAATCGTTCTGTTAGGTATAAAACCCATCAGACTTACTACCATTCAAAATTACGAGTAATATAAGGCACTGTTTTAGGGATCTTTGAGAGGAGAGAGGGAACCTGCCTTTGATCTGGAATTATAGCAAAGACTTTGAATATGAACTATGAGACACTTGGAAGGAATGCTGGTTTATAGATATCAATTCTTATCAATTACTGGCTACAGTAAACAATAGTTCAGCATTCCAGTGAAGGAGTAGGAGGTGGGGTGGGGAGTTAAACATGCAAGAGTTTCTCCTCCATGGTACTCCGGACAACAAAACATTTGCTGTTTATTCACAATAAATAAATTACATTACTTTCAATCCTTATGTATACAAAATGGGACTTCATATTAAGGTAAAGTGAAGAGGTCACAAAACACACCTTAACAACATATCTCATGTGAAGTCTGCCAATGCTTAAATTAACAAAATAGTTACCCTTAATTGAACAGGTTAAGGAAAATACATTGTCTTTTGACAGATTTATCATTGAATGCTAGAAAAATTATATGATACATTGAAGCATTCAGGCATTTACTTTATCTACATGTCTAAAGTCTAACTGAAAGTGTTGAGATTAATTTTCTTCATATGAATAATCTCATGTTTACTGTACAGAGCTTGTGAGTTCTCACAAAGAAAATATTGAAATATACTGGGCACTTAACTAACTGAACTTGAACTTTGGGACTGCAAACAAGATAGTATGTCTTGTATGCCCAAATGACACTGAACCTTTTCCCAAATAATTGGTATTAAAGTCCCAAATAATTGGTATTACAATCCCAAATAATCAGTATAGAATCACAGAATCACAAAGGTGTGGGTTGGAAGACACCTTCATGATCATCTAGTTCCAAATCCCTTGTTGTGGGCAGGGTTGCCACTCACTAGACCAGGTTATTCAGGACCTTGAACACTTCCAGGGATGGGGCATCCCCAGCTTCTCTGGGCAACCTGTTACAGTACCTTACCACCCTCACAGTAAAAAAATGTCTTCCTAACATCTGACTAAACCTGCCCCCTTCCAATTTAAAACCATTGCCCCTTGTCCTGTCACTATCTGCCCATATACAAAGGCCCTCTCTCTCTCCTTTTTACAAGCCCCCTTAAAGTACTGCAAGACTGCTTTATGGTCCCCCCAAAGCTTATTCTTCTCGCAGCTGAACAACCCCATTACTCTCAACCTGTCTTCACAGGAGAGGTACTCCATACCTCTGACCAACTTAGTGGCCCTCCTCTGGACACTCTCTAGCAGGGCCAGGTGCTTCTTGTGTTGAAGACCGCAGACCTGGACACAGTAATGCACGTGGGTCTCACAAGGGAGTTTCATTCCATCTGTATAGTCCTACTATTAAAAGGGCTATAGACACAGGTCGCATGCAGAAGTCACCATTTGCTGTGGCCCTTGTCAGTGGAGTCAGAGCACTGAGAATTCACTGAGTACTGAGAACACACAAGAACTCCTAGGACTGACCAGAGTGGCAGGTAAGGTGAACAAGGCAGACAGGTCTGTGTACACACATGCTTCAAAGAAGACAATACATCACTAATAACAGACGTGAGAGATATGCCAGGAGGCTTACAGTCACATACCTATAATTTTAAAATGCAAAGGTGATATTTTGCAATGGTTTTACAATCTTGTTCTAAGCTTTGTACTGACACTTTATACGATCTTTGCACTTGGAATGGGTACAACCGTCTCCTCTAGAATTCCCTGACAGGTAAAAGAGATGAATGAGTAAAGAAAATGCTTTACAGAGAGGCATAAGGCTAGCACGTGCTTGAAAAATCTGGGGATAGTTGGGCTGCTGTAACCTCTGGTTTCATTTTAAGGTAAGATACAAATACACATGTACTGTGTAAACAAGTCCTTATTTCGATCCATATTAACACTTACCAGATGCAAGGAGATCAAGAAAACTTTCTGAGGCTACTGCTGTGGCCAAGTCTAATCTCCCAAGAGACTGCATGAGAAATCAAATACTTATGTTCATAAAACAAGGGAGCATGTGTGAAGCTGTTTCTAGCAGATGCAGAATACAACTGCTGTGCAACTCTGAAACACTCATACTACAAACTCAATACTGCGCCACATTTAACTTCAACCCTTAAGACAATATCCAATTTTTCCTATGGTTATTTAATAAAAAGAATATAATTTGGCATATTCATGATGCATTAACATATTTACTAAGAACTATAGAATGACTAGTGTTTTCTGAATGCTTATTTCACCTATTTCAGAAGTCAAACAGGCTTCTCTTTGCAGCAAGATAAAAAAACAACAACAACAAAATCCCCACCACCCTCCAATTTTCGAACCTCCACTGACTTCTACACCAATTCCATAAACCAGCATTGACACACAAACTTAACTAGAGTTACATTCTCTGGCTTGTCCTAGAGACATCAGAGAACAACATGCCAGTATTTAGGACACTGAAACTCATCCTGTTCAAATAAGAGATAAGAGCTAACCAATGTTCTTGAGACCCTGCAAATTGCAAACCACAGAAACAAGGAGATTGATGCATTAGAAGCCTGACACTTGTCATGCTATAATATGAACTAAAGGGAGCAATTCCTCCCCCTTCAATTCAGTACATATTTTATTTCTTAGCTACACTGCTGTGGCTGTCCCATCAAATACCTCTGAACTGTTCTATTTCAATACAGAATTATTTTAAACTTAATAAACTTTACTGGATAATAAAGCAGAATCCTTAACTTCCATCAAAAAGAGAAGGATTTCTCACTGCAGAAGACCAGCCACTGAATAGAAAAACAGCACTTTCCTACTGTAGCCTTCTCGCTTCTCAGCATGCCTGTTTATAATAGCAATCGGCAGACAAAGGTTGGGGTTTTTCTGGGGAGATTTGATAATAGAAATTTCATTTTAGGTTTGTACCAGCAGATAAAATGTCAGCAGGTCTGGATTTATGGGAGAAAATAGCAATAGCGTATCTAGTTCATTTACTGAGGCATTTTGTGCCCACTGCACACACAGAATATTTTCCTAGAGAGTAAAGAATGATGATTAATAAACTACTTATATATATTGAATGACCATTAAAAAGGAGAAAAGAGTGGCCTAAGGATAAAAATCTCATTTTCCAGGAAAAAAAAAGAGAGGTCTTGTGTGGCTCACATGACAAACACACACACACACAATTCGATCAAGTACTGTTCATGGGTGTCTGAGTTGTCCTGACCTATGCAAAGATCCTAATGACTAAATATCTCAAGGAGATTTTTCACTTGAAGGAATAAATAATGAAAATTAATTGCTTACCTCTGAATTGCATGTTTTGCCATAAAAACTACTTTTTTCTTCTCAGCACAGTAGGAGAAGAATGAAAATACACTAATCCCCAGACAGATCAGAATAAAACCCCATTTTACCATTGAAACAAAGACCTTTTCACATCTATCCAAAAATCTCAGAGATCGGGTTCCACAAAGCAAAGATAAGCAAAAGCAAAAAATTCACCCTGAAAGGCACAAGCACAAGCATTTCTGCATGAACCACTAGGTAGGAGAGTTTAAAGGAACAGAGATAATACAAAGATCCTAAATAGTGCCATAATCTCAAAACTTCAGAGTAAAATGGGGGAGACTCTGTAATAAAAACAGGCATGATATTTAAGTGGTATGTTAAACCTCTCCAATTTGCAGGTTATATAAAAGAGTTAGGATGTTTGAACTCCAAAACTCCAAACAAATGCAAATGCTTCCTGCAATCACATCCACCAGCAAGTATACTAATCAAAATCAGGAGCTGTGGATGATTTTTAGAAGAATCAGTATAGTCACATTACTCTGTGTAAGACATTGTCCAGCATAATAATGAATGATTTCTGTTCTATTAAATTTATTGTAAGAAGGAGGATATACACACTAGAAGCAATTTAGTAAGGTATGAAACAATGCCATAAATTAAGCCTTTTTTTCTCTTTAACATTGCTTCCTAAGAAGCAAGAGGTAATACCTCCCACATTTTAGTATAAATTTCTGAGGTTTTCTAGTCAAAGGAGATTTTTTACATTTACTTAGAAAAAGAAGTCAGGCAATCAGAAAATATAGTTTTGACAGGACAGAAGAAGCATCTGAGACTCCAGTCGAGACCACCACAGCAGAGTTCATTCATTGGAATAATGCTATCTCCACAGGTCCTGCAGGAGACCTTCGCTTTCCCATACATTTCAAATCTAGACATTAGAAGCATTGCAGGCAGCTCACTGGGCATTTCTTGTTCTTATACCTATATCCTCAGGAAGGCGTTTGTTGCCCTATATTCCTCAGGTTTGGCCTAGGAAGTTCTCTTTATGGATCAAAAAAGAATGATCCAGCTTGCAAGTCTTTCATCGCACTGTTGTTCCCTTCCTTACATATTATTCTGAAGAGAACCGTTGCCAGAAGTTAGTTCTAAACCAACAATCCCCCACTCTTTCCTCCCAAAAGCAGAGTGTTATTTACAGTGCTGAGACAGTCATGCTTAGTGGCACCAAATGCGCTAAAGCCTCAGATCTCAGCTTGGCTCCCCTGTGCTGCCCCAGGTCTCTTTTCTTCCTTCCCAACAAAGACGGATGCCTACCAGTATCAGTTGCCTGCTTTTTTCCTGATTTTATTCCCTTTTCCTCCAAACACATTTATAGATTTGAGATGCCCACTGTAACATCTTAAAAGCTTCCACTACTGCTTCCAACGTTGTTATCTCACCTGCAATCTGAGAAACAACTATATTTTGCTAAAGGTCACTCTTAGAACAAATCCACAACACATCGTAATCATATCTAGCTTATATAGGTATGTATAAAAATACTGCTCATAACAATTTTACAGGAAAGTATAAAGATACTGTTACAGAAAGACTTGTTTCTATATTACAAAATAGCTGTAGGCAGAAATAATTCCCAGTAAGTGTACAGAAGTGACCACAGAAAAGTAGTTCATATAAAAAAGTACAAGTCCTCATATTTTTAAACCATTTCTCCTGCAATTTAAAAATTACGGATACCATTTGTGGTTTTTTTCTTTTTTTTTTTTTTTGTCTTTTTTTTTCCTTTTAAAGCAGATAAATTGTTTAAGCACAGCAATAACAAACCAATCATTTCTGAAGACTGTGTGTTGCATTGGCATGAAGCTCTGAGCCAGAGTAAGACAAGTTTAGGTGGCTTAAGGCTAAGGAGGGATTAGATGGAAGTTGGACCTCTGGAAAAAAAACTGCACTCCATCAAGAGAGTTTACTGCCATCTTTGAAGATGAGCAGGCTGTGAACTGAAATCTAAGACTAAGTTAATAGAACAAGTTTCTTGCTGGAGTGCAAACACACTCTGCTATGAGGGCAACAGCTGTCTCATAAGCAGTGGATAAACAGTGCATTGCCATGAGTATGAATTCTGAGGAATTACCACTGTGTGCCATGACCTAGCCAATCATCACACATCCTAAGGAAGCCCTCAGCAGTCAGATGCAGAGAGTGACCAACTTACTCCTTTTCACTTTTGTGCTTCCCAGGGTGTTCTTAGATTCACAGATAAATCACACAGCTTCCATCTCCAATTAATACTGCCAGATCAAGCCTTTCCACACAAGATACTCGAGTATCAGCAATGGTCATTGCCTGACATGAAAGCAACAGTGAAGAGTGCAAAAAAAAAAACCTCACTCACCAAACAAAAGGTATCCAATTCTAAGATTTGACTGCAACACTGGGTGATACCAACAAAATCAGGATAACACAATAATTAGCAGAAAACATTACTTAACAACCAAGTCAAATCATAATCAGCAGTCTGTACACAAGCCAAAGCCTCAGCCACAGCCAAGGTACATACAAATGTCCCAGTTCAGTGCATGGTTCCAAACAAGGAGCCCAGACACAGCTACCATGAGGGAAGCATCCCGAGGAAAGGCATCCCTAGGGAAGGTGAGCTGTAGTTCTCCTACAGGTTTCCTATAGTTCTGCAAGTTAATTAAATAAAAATTATCACACAATTTTAATAGTATTATCTTTATCACAAAACAGCCTAGTCTTAAAAAGAAGTATTAAATTAGCTTAAAAAATACTCATTGACCATTTTACTTGAAAACACATTGATTCTGCTTTTGGAATCTCATTACTTGGGTGCATAACAAGGCACAGTCCAGCCTAGCACACACCTGCAGAACTAAAACAGACCTGTGGAACATGTGTCAATGAAGGATCTATCCATGCAACTTAACAAAAGAGACAATTGAGACAAACATGTACCAGGGATAACCAAAGAAAGAAAACCCAACCTACGGCTCTAAACTCCTGCATGGAATATCTGCAGTCATTGTTGTCTCTGTGTTCACAAAGGAGAGAAGATGGAGCATCAACACCTGCAAGTTCTTGATTTATGGTGCACTACTGCTGACAGCTTTGCACAAAGGAGATGTTTTCTCTTTTAGACAAATGTCTCATCTGCCTTTGGTCTGGAGCATTAGAGTGGTACACTCTTTTTATCAGAAGCTGTTACAAAGTGATGTTAGTAACTCTGCCTGTAAACACCATTTAATTGCAAAGGGGCCGTCTGTTTTAAATTTACATTGAATTCCGGGAACCAATGACTGGCAATGTACAATCCTTTTCCAACCTGACCTTGAGGCAAAATTTCAAAGTCACAAAAGGAAGAGAGTAATAACCAAAAAAAAAAAAAAAAAAAAAAAATCATAATTTACATCTATGAACTGTTAGTTTACATTTAGACTTAAAAATATTGCACTTAAGACTCTTAGACAAGAATTCTGTTTAAGAGATATGCTTCTGAAATACAATTAGCATCTGAAATGCTACCGCAAAGGTTTTTCTTTTTCCTTTTTAGCTGATAACTGCTTAAGAGATAAAATAAGTATTTCATACTTGTGGGCTGTTCAGCAATGGAAAAATTAGGTATGTTTACAGTCACATGAAAATCTTCTTACTTGCCCTGCAGCATCTTTGTGAGATTTCATATGGTAACTATTTTTTTATATTTAGAGCCTTTAATTTCGGGTAAGAGAAGTCAATTTTTTTCTAAAATTCATGAAAGTAGAAGCTTCAGTTCTGAAATGTGTCTGTGCAAGTGCGAAGAGGGGAAGGGAGATAAATAGCAAATTTCTGGTTTGTTCTTGTCCTCAGAATTAAGAGAATAGACTATTATTACACTTTTTATTTTCTTCAGGCAAAGAGAAAAATACAATGTGAGCAAACAAGTGAGAAAGAAAGAGGGCAAACATGGAAAGTCATGTGCATCTGCATATAAACAGAAGCCTTGACCCCGAAAATGCAAACAGTACTCTACCCTCAATTAAAGAAGGCTGAGAGGTGGACAGAGCAGAAACAGTGACCAGTCACAGCCCATTACAGGCCACTGACATCACGCTTGTTGTGCTGCAGTTGTGACTCACCGCACTTCTTTAACACTTCCCTACATGCTTAAACTTGAATGACAAAAAGGATTTCAAACAGCAGGGCATAAAATTGTGTGCTGATATCTGAGTCTTTTTTTCCTATCATCTAACAGACAGTTTTGTGTAACTATTTCTATTTCTAGATATAATTTTTTACAGTGATTCCATAGCTTTTAAGCTTCACACCTCTGAACGTCAAGCCTCCTGCTCCCCAGCTGTGGAAAAGCAGCTCCTCGCACTGCTGGGTTGTGCTGCCAGGCAGCAGGAAGTTCACAGGCAGCAGGTGCCTCCTCCCAGCCAAAACCCAACACAGAGGCCACAACTGCGGGCACATTCAGTGCCCTGCACAGGCACTGCAGAGTGTGTCTGCACTTCCCTAGGCTGTATAGAATGTGGTCACCACACCAAAGCTAACATGGGCAGGAAAGGCCTGTGGAGAGCCCCAGAAACTGTAGCTCCAAGCACTCACTGACACCTCTGAAAATGCAGAAGTATTTTAGATTAACTTGACTAGGCCTATAGTACTTGAGTTATTGAAAAGGAAAATATTAATACAATTTATCTCACAGCTTGAAAGGTTAGGTCCAATAAGTAAAATGGAGCACAGACGATGAATAACAAAGGATATATAAGATACTAGCGATATTATTTTTTATAATAAATAGTTTTATCAACCTCTTTTATAATTACCTCTGTCCTAAATCAAATTTAGACAAAGGAATGCAACTCAAAGAATATTCTTAATCAGTGCTTTAACTACAAGATTAATGATTCATTTAAAACAAATGTCTACTCTGATAAAAGAAAATCTCATTATTTTAAGAAGCTGCCTTAGTCTACTTGATTACTCCATCTAATAGGAATGTAAATTAAATAACAAAACATGAAACCCATTTATCTTACAATTTTTACATTAATAACAATCTTGTGTTGTAAGCTGCTGCTGAGTAAACTAGTAATGAAACAGCTACACAATAGTTTCAGTTAAAAACCAGCAGCAGCTTGGTTTGCAACACAAAAGATAACAAAAATATAGCTTGCATATCAATTGCACCTTTTCAGTAAAATACACAAGCATTAAAATGCTGGCCAGGATTACAAGGCTGGATTAAAATCTTTCTAGTCATAGGAGACAGGCCAGAAGATTCACCTAATGCAGAGACCATTTTATTTTATCACTGCATTATATCTAACGAAAACCCTATTGCAAGAAGCAACAGCAGTGTTTTCCCTTGAACAGCAGCTTTTTGCACATATGAAAATGCTTGTAGGAAGGCTTTTGCCAATGTAGCTAATATTTCAGAGGGAAAGGAAATTGCATTCTTAATGATGTTACCATCACAGAAATTTCAGTTCAGTGCAAAGCAGGCTGAGGAGTCAATCGAAGGTCAAGCCAGTTAGAAGTTCAAGTTCCTTGAAAGAACAGGGCTCTGAAGTTTAATTGTTTTCAGGGAGAAGTCTGCTGATAGGTCAATAGCTTGTGTTTTATAGCTGACAACATTCATGGAAAGAAATAACTTCCAAGGCTGAAATGGCTATGGACTACTGAACAAGAAGATTGAAAAAAAAGTAGCACTACAAGTCACAGTGTATTTAAGCTCACCATTTACCAACTTTTTAAAAAATGCTACCTGCATGACTGATTAGCAAAGCAGAGTAATGTACCTCTCAAAAGCTATTGAAATACAAAACAAAAATACACAGTTTTACAAGAGAATATAGAAATCTTAAGATCATATAAAAGTTGCTTCATGTTCTAATAGATCACAGAATGTCTTGGCTTGGAAGGACTTTAAAGACCATCTAATGCCAACTCTTTTGCCGTGGGCAGGGACATCTTTCAGTTGCAATTTACCAGCTGAACTATTAACACAGAATTAAAATTTAGAAGACCAGAAAATAGCAAATGGAATCTTCAGATTTCAGACTCATCCATATGGATTCTTTAACTGCTGGCAAAATTTACAGCAATTAGGAAACAAGAATCAGTTACAGTGTTACAGTCTTAGTGATCTTCTCTGGAATATGCAAGCCCATGTGGGCACATAGCATCCACAGAAATTCTTCCTTCCCCTAAGGTGAAAGACAGAAATGGGAAATCTTTGAAAGTACTCCAAAAGTATTGAAAGTACTCATTCCATTCACTTGCTCCTCAGTAAGTGATAACACTTATATTATTCTTGTAGATAAAATTTAAAAATAAAAATTGGGATGCAGAGTTGGAGTCAGTCCACAGCCAATTTTTACTTTCTCAACTATCTCCACATACGAATAAATTAGCAAGTCCTTTCAAAGTACTAATGAAAAAAATCCTGTTTCCTCCACTTTCATAATCACAGGAGATATATTAATAACTTTTCACTCCAACTGAGTAGAGCTCCCCATCTGCAGCTTCACAGCCCTTGATTGAATTCACAAGGTACTACTTGTGTATTCAGAACAGAAATCTGATTGCCATCTGTATGCACTGATTAGTTAGTGATCAAATAAGGTGCAAAATATATTCAAGTATGCAAATCAACTCTTTGCCCAAATACCGAAGGCTCAGTTATGCATAGGCACCTAAACATGTCCTCTATGTTACACAATTTGCATAGCTTTGTGGTATTAGTTTTCATCATCATCTCAGGAAATCAACTGAGCTACTACTACAAAGTTAGCACATTGCTGTTGGACAAACACTGCCCTAGTGTTGTTGGGACCAAACAAGGACTGGTTTTAGCACAATAAGACATTTTAGTTGGTTTAGGTTTCTTCTAAGTTGGTTTGCATGCAACAGTCTGGAGAGAGGCAGGATTGCCTTAGGTTACATCCTTTTCACAGAGACAGAAAACTGCAGCAGAGATAAATTCAGCAAGTAAGAAAAACCAAGAGAGAAATGAATACTGAAGTCAACCATACTGCTCCAGATGTAGCCTCTACTTGAATTCTAGAGCTGATGCTACAAAATCAGGCAAAACTCACTGCTGAAACCACACAATAGTTTATTAATATGGGAAAACATGTTTTGTAGGATCTGAGAGAGCCTAAGAACAGTCTAAGAGTCTATTCTCTGCATTATGGCCTTTACATCACCAAGGTAACAACTTTTTTCCTAGATCTTTCTAAAACATCTGACTTAGCCTCTTTTTTGAGAACAAATATCCACAAGCATGAGAAGTGACTGTGCATCAACAGAAGTCATGCATGGCAACCTCCTGCCAGGACTTAAGTGCAGTTAGTTCAGAAAGCATTCAAAGTCAAAGCTATATACATCCTTGACCTTTCCTACTCCTTCAAACAAAGCTAAATTCACTCTACCATGAAGTGGATATTCAAATGAAAACAAAACTTTATGCACAGAAGCACAGCCTTTGAGCTATTATTTTTTCCCTTTTCTTCCTTTGCTGCTAGTGCTAACAGAAAGCCAGAAATTCTTCAGTGGGTTAGTTTTAGGAAAACATTTATTAATCGTTTCTTTTTTTCTTTTTAACCTTCCTCAGTTATTTTGAGAAATTCTATACAAATCAATGAAATATTAGATATAATCACAAAGGAAATTACCTGAAGGCAGTTCAGAATGTAAAAGGTATGTTTACAAAATACACTAATTAAACATTGACAACTAATATTGATTTTGGTGTAAAAAGTGAAAAACAGCAAGGGTGGAAACAGCCTAAGGTCCTTAATGGTGGCATAGTCACAGTGCTCAAGACAGTCCATCAATTTATTATTTTTTAATCAGTACATGCAAGCTTTTACAGTTCCCTTCTTTTGATCTAGCATATCTTAAGCAAAAAAGAATCAGACTTTTAAGCAGATATTATATTTATGAGCTATATATCTTGCTATCTTTTCCTCACTGATAACTTTATTACAGGGAGAGAGAAAGCAAACTATTCCCCTGAACAAACGCTGCCTTCTCTGGTGTACAGGGTCTGGCTGGGATGGAGTTAATCCTCTACAGCCCCTATCATGATGTATTTTGGATTTGTGATTAAACCAGTGTTATTAACACACCAGTGTTCTGGCTTTCACAGCACCATGGTTTTCCTTTCACTACTCTGCCCACCTCAGCAAGTAGGCCAGAGGTGTGACATGAGGTTGGAAAGGGGCACGGTTGGGACAGTGGACCCAAACTGACCAAAGGGACATTTCCTATGATATGCCATTATGCTCTGCAATAAGAGCTCAGGGCAAGGAGAAGGAGCAGGGTTTTGGTTATGGTTTTCATTTTCCCAAGCAACCATTATGCATGCTGAGCCCTTGCTTTTCAGGAATTGGATGGACCTCGGCCTGCCAACAACAAATAGTGAACATATTTCTGATTTTACTGTTCTACTTGCACATGCAGCAGCTTTGCTGCTTCATCTCGACCCAGGGGTTGCCAGCTTTTGCTCTTCTAATTCTCTCCTCTGTCCTGCTGTGGGGGCAGTGGCTGGGTGTGTGCTTTACTGCAGGCTAGTCAACCCATTACACCCGGGCACGGTCAAAGACACTGTTCTCACCATTATGCTGTGTTTCTTCTCACAGTTGGGAATTCTGAATAAAGAGGACAGATTGTGACATTTCTATTCCTTTTCCTCTAACATACTCATTGCAGTTTAAAGGGCATGGATGAAGATACAATTTAGAATCTGCAGAAAATAGATAAAATCCATGAAACATTCATAACGCCTACTCTCAGCTACTTAAAGGCAACACTGTAAAGTCATCGTGCCCAACAACTGATTAAGATAGCTGATGAAAATTATCTAGTGCAGATAGTATGAATACCTCTGAAGCATCTAGTGCTTTATACACCATGAAACCTTTAAAATTTAACTGAATTATTAATAAACAACTGAGAAAAAATAAATTTAGATATGAGAAAAGTTACAAAACTGGGCCTAAGACTGTGAAGTTGTGATCTAAAGCTTCCTACATGTGTTAGGAAAATATTGTAGAAAATACTAAAAAAAAATTAATATATATATAAACAAATTGTTTGCCACCCCTTGTTAAAGCAGGGGTTATCTGTTAGCTACACAGACACAAAATTGGGCACAGAGGCAGCAACCAAGTACAAAATAGGCTCTTAATGAAAACATGCAAGAAAATAAACAAATAGAACAGGAGGGTGGAGTCACTAGAACAACACATATTTCATATATAACAATTCTACAGTTCTCCAAACAGCTTAAATTGAAAAGTTCCCCTTTAATCAAAATTACATTCTCTTTTTCTGTCAAAACAATCAAGGACAAGCAGAATAAAGTATTAGTAATTATCTTGTTTACAAGACAAATTGTTCATTACATCGGATGATACTGTGAAAACCTGTTCACTAACACGGGTTTAATTATTTTGCTAAGATAGGTTAATGAATTTTGTCCCTTTTCACATTTAGTTTTCTTCATCTTTATTGGATCTCCCATGTACAAATGATGTGGATATGACTGTCATCTCTATCACAAATACCACTACCTTTGACTCTCTTCAGAAAATTATGTAAGCAAATAATTAGGTAAAAAAAACTCCCTGCCCTGATTTTAACTGGTGTGAAATATAAACAATTCAGGTGATTTAATCTCTGTAGCCTTAAACAACAATTTAAATAATTCTGTTATTGTCAAAATTACATGGATTATTATTCAGATGAGCATTTAAAAGTATTGCATTGACTTTATATGCAAGAAATTCATTACTTTAAGATAGGAACTGGGTATGTTTTCATTGAGACTAGAGTCCTCACTAAAAGTAGCACCAGCACAAAAGCTCTCCTTTCCTTTGAGAAGCAGCAGCAATCAGAAGGAGAAGCTTCAGATGGGCTCAAGCATAGTATCAATTTACATGACAGTTTTCACCATCAGCCTATGTATATTATGCAACTCTTGGTGAATAAATTCACAGAAAGTGTGATTTTCTTCTGTCCTTGCCAGTCGGAAAAGCACAAATAACCCACATATTCCAATTCAAAGCCATATTTTAATCCAAGTAATGGAAGAAGGTTTAAAGAACTGTACTATTTTTTCAAGTGCTCATAATACCTTATTACCAAAAAAACCCCAACAAAACACTAACACACATCTTATTTGATGGAGGAGACTATGATAAATTTTAGGACAAAACATAACAATAAAGTCCAATTACTCTGCTATTCTAGCACAAAATGTCAGCTGCAACAAAAGGGCAAGTGAACCCACTTAGTTTCTGGTGAAAGCAGAAGAAGTTTGAAGGGATACACTGAGATATACAGCAGACCTCTCTAATATATCCATTGTTGGAAAGTCATTTTCTCTCTCTTAGCTATCTGAAGAGAAACAGAGCTGTTGGCTCAAACAACAGTGACTGAACATTTTTTCACTCTGGTGCACTCTGATAAATAAAGGCTACATTCAACTGAGACAGGAATGAGCTTCCACAATCAGTACCACAGGTTGCTCTGAAATATCCCCTCAAGGCAAACCTTTTGTTGAATAGTATCTATAAATAAAATTTTCTACCATTTCTGGCAGACTACAAAATAAAAATCAGAATAATACAGTTTGGAAATCTCTCATGAGATCAAATTTGCCTAGCTGAGGTTCTCTGCTTGAGTTCTGAATATCTTTGATGTTGGAGATTACACAATCATTCTCAGATTTAATGTCTGACCACCCCCAATGTAAAACTGTTTTTCTACTATTTAATTGGATTTACCTCATTGCAACTTTTCTCTGATGCCTCTTGTTCTGTCATTGTGCACCTACCAGAAGAGTTTGGCTTCATCTTTGTAATTACTCACCAGACAGTTTAGGACAGCAACAGGATCTTTCCTTCTTCAGGCTTAACAAACCCAGCTCTCTCAGCCTCTCTTTGTATATAATTTGTTCTAGCATCCCGATGGCCTTTCTCTGGACTCACTCCAGTATATTTATGTATTTCTTGTACTGGGGAGTCCAGAGCTGAACACAATATTTCAGATGCAGTCTCACAAGCAGCAAACAGAGGGAAATAATCACTTCCCTCCACCTGCTCTCTATGCCCTTGCTTTTAGTCTAGTATGTAGTTGGCCTTCTTTATCGAGAGGATACATCACTTTCACAAGTTCAGCTTGTCTACAGGGGCACCTAAATTATTTTCTGCAGTTCCAAGTCTCCAGACTGGACTTTTGTAGCTTGATTCTTGTAGACAGTAAACTCATCTTCATTGCTTATGTTTTTAAGAGCATCTGGGCTACAGTATCTCACACTTGAGCACTTCACACTGTCATAACTCTTCACAGCAAACCAGGCAAGCTCTGTTTATTGCTCTACTCTAGCATAGCATGTAAGCACAAAAGGCAAACCAAACCTTTTCATTAGCCAAGAAAGAACTTGGATTTTCAACCAAGGCCAAGACAGTGCTGGTAGAAAGGAAAGTTACTGTGTATCACCTCATAAATCCTGTACTCAGTTCACATGGGTAGGGAGCTAGGAAGAGACTGCTATGAGTCATCTCACAAATGTTGTATGGTTACACCAACCTGAGTGTCCTTATAACATCACCTTACAGCCACAAAATAAGAATTTGGCACTATTGTTTTTGAACATACTATCATTTACTTCCTCTTCATTGTTCTGGTCTTTTGATATGTGATGTGCAGAAATCTTCATTTGGCTCAGAAAAACAATCTCTGTCATGCCATTGGGTGTCTGACCACTAAATTATGTAATTAATTCTGTGGAGTAGGGGGTTGGAATTAGTATTTCATTATGAGCAGACACCAAACCTTGGTCTCATTTTCTTTGCACTGTTTACCTCAATATAAAGATCAATGTATCTGTAAGCAGAAGTTTGAATTATATATAACATCATACACTGAAAATTTTGCTCTGGGAAAATAAATGCAAGCTGCAAAGCGTTTGATACTGTAATTTCCTGAAGTAGCTTACCAGGAGCAAAATTATCTTACCAGCCCAGTATCAAAACTGAATGCCTAATTCTTTACCCCTTTACAGCCTGCATTCCTATACATCTGTAAACAATGGGAGTAAAATGCTACTGTTTTAGCAAGACATATTTCCTTCTTTTAGCAAAGAGTGAAATCTGTCAAACATCCCAGAGAGATTTTGCCGAGATCTTGATCTGTATTCATTGCAGCCATTACACCCGAAGCTGATTTTTACTGCTAAAACACATCTTTTTGTGACCATAGTTGAGCTTCCATGAAGACATAGTAAAACAATCCTAAGGCAGCACTGGGGAATAATTGCAACAATAAAGTATGGATACATCAGCTATCAAAAGACAGCAGAATAGTCACATGGAGCTGACTCCTACTTTTTACCTCCTCTTCCACTAATGCATTTAAAAAAGAAAAAAAACCCATATCACTCTCTTTCTTGACATCCTGTATGTAAGTGTATGAGCTAATAAAAGTTCTGCATTAACTATGACATGTTACAGAGTCACAAATAGGACAGCAGAAAATCCCTGCATTGAATACTTTGGAATGTATTACAGACCAGTGATAATATAAAAGGATGTGAGAAGACAAGAGTTTCAGAAGAAAATTCAACAGTAGAATATATATACTATACTATAGAATATCCTGAGTTGGATGGGACCCAAAGGACCATGAAGTCTAACTCCTGAATCCACACAGGATAACCTAAAAGTTAAACCTTAGATATAAGAGCAAACACTTTAACACCAACAGACATGGAGTCATGATCACTGCCTGGAGGATCTTGTTCTAGTGCTTGATCACTCCCTCAGTGAACAACCTTTTCCTAATAGTCAATCTAAACTTCCCCTTTCACAGCTTTAAGTCATTTCCTCACTTATAACTTTGATGATCAGACACACTATTTTATATATTATATAACACCAACCTAACGTCAGCTTTTTCTATTTCAATATCTGCTTTAGCTAACAGGGTTTAACAGATAATCACATTTCAAGGAAGTAAAATAGTAATAACCCCCGTGGTTTTCTTGTTATTTCCACCTTCTGTTAACTTGCTTATCTATTTCAGAACACCGCAAATATATATTTCTATACCAACAGCAAGAAAAGTTAATGAGATTATGGCAGTGGTTAAGGCACTGGGAAACTCTGTGTGCACTGCCGTTTATGGTCTTACACAGGAGGCCGACAGTACTGGTTTGTAAGAAGAAAACTAGAAGCTGCAATAGGATTTCTCCCTTCCCCCTGACAAGCTGTAGACACAAGTTCAAAGTCCATAACTAAGACAAATATCCCAGGCTCAGCTGTGTTCACCATGGTATTAACTTCACATCACTATAATTACACACTTACATGGAGCTCCTCCTGCTTTACACTATCTAAAATGACCAGTAGGACCATAGAATAGTGAAACTAAACTTTTATTTAGAGTCATAAAAAAGCATCAGCTCAATTGAAAAGTCAACATCTATTTGAAATTATGTTAAAATAACAATTTAAGTTCAAAAGTCACATGATGTATAAACAACTACAAGCCCAGCATTTGCTAGACTGTTGCTTTACATATGCATAATAAATTATCCTATGGTCCCCTAACTTCAAAATATGTCCAAATTCCTATTTATAAGATGATTTCATTAAGTCAAGTGAAAGGACACCTTTATGAATCCTAAAGCATTTTGCCTTTCTGCATAACAAAAGAATTTTTACCTTTCGTCTCCAAACTTTTATCAGCGGAAGTGTACATGACACATTCCTGCTGCACTTCTTTCTTTCTAAAAAGAAGAATCGGTTCTTGCAACTGAACAAGAGGAACTCTCCAAAATTCAACAAAGGCAAATGTGGGGTCCTGCACCCAGAGAAAAATAAACCCATGCTCCAGTACAGGCTGGGGGTGACCTGCTGGAAAGCAGCTCTGCAGAGAAGGACCTGGGGGTCCTAGTACACAAGAACCTGTCCATGAGTTACCAGGGCCCTTATAGCCAGAAAGGCTGATGGTGTCCTGGGGTGCCTTAGGAAGAACATTTCAGCAGGATGAGGAAGCTCAGCCCTGGTGAGGCACATCTGCAGTGCTGTGTCCAGTTCTGGGCTCCTCAGGACAAGAGAGACGTGGAGCTCCTGGAGCAGGTCCAGAGGAGGGCAACAAAATGATGAGGGGTCTGGACCATCCCTCTGACAGGCTGAGGGAGCTGGGCCTGTTCAGCCATTAAAAGAGATAACTGAGAGGGGACCTCATCAATGTCTGTCAGTACCTGCAGGGAGGATGACAGGAGGACAGAGCCAGGCTCTGCTCGGTGGTGCTGAGCAATAGGACAAGAGGCAATGGGCAGAAACTGATGCACCTGAACATGAGGAAAACTTTACTGTGCAGGTGACTGAGCACTGGTACAGATTGCCCAGAGAGGTCATGGAGTGTCCTTCCCTGGAGATATTCAAAATCATCTGCACATAACCTTGAGTAACATGCTCTAGGGGTCCCTGCTTGAGCAGTGAGGCTGGACTAGATGACTACAGTGGTTCCTTCCAATCTCACCCATTCTGTGATTAAAATACCAGGATAATGACATGGCACTCTTATACTGGCTATAGATGCAGACTGAAGATCACAACCATGGCAGGTTGTGTGCTTCCCACAGCAACAAAAGAGGTAAGAAAGGGCATAGTCCTATACCTCTTTCTCTAAATCTATTTTCCTGCATACTAATCCTCCCATTTGCAACAGGCAGCTGGGTCCTAATATCCTCCTGGCATGCCAGAGCTGCAAGACTTCAGAAAAGCTCATCCTCTTTAGCAGCATGTGTGGAAACAGCGGTAATGTGGAGGTGCATTTCACACAAGCAGCAGGAGGGAAGGCAGGACAGTCACTTCTCTTACATGAAAGCCTTTTAGACCAAAGCATAAAGCAACAAAACAAGTTGACCTTCCACCAAAACTTTACACAATAAAAAAACTCAACCACTGATACAAAACAGATCCCCTGTTTCTGTGCATAGGTTAGTCATGGACACAGATCTCATGCCTGAGGTGTAAATTTGGCATTGGTTTTACATTGCTGACCTTCCCACAAAGGGCATTGGAGTTCTATGGATAAAAAGCACTACAGGGACAAAGTATAGCTTCAATAGTATTATAATCATAGCAGTAAGTCACAACTCATTCACATCAATGTGACTGTAAATCCATTCTTTTAAGTTTCACAGTAAAACAAAAGAGGAAGGTATTGCATATGAAGCAGAAAGAATATAAGATTGGGATGATTCAACAGTATTTTTGAATTATAATCACGCATGGAGAAAGTCAGCAAACAGATCCTCCAAAAATGAGTTCAAAAATCTATGTAGGATAGAAATACCTCAACTCCTAAATGGTACTTTTCTCTTTAATTTTGTTTCTCCTTTCAGGTGAATTTTGCAAACCCTCTTAACCTCTTGCTAGATTCCCCTACCAACAAAGTCACTGATGAATTCATGAAACATATCCAAACAAATTAACTGGAGCATTTATAGAAAGCTGCGAAGTAGATTCTGTAAAACAGCATTACTTCTACATAAGAGCTCTTTGTCCACTTCCCGTGGTCAAACAGTTTGATGGAAGATATAAGAACAATTACAGTGAATAAATGTTTATGCTTGTGCCCTTAAGCCAAGCTGCACCAAATATTGCCTGAATTTCTTCCCGAAAAGCTGACCACTTAGCCCACTTTCTGGAGCAAAAAGCCAACAAGAAAATAAGACTTGAATGACCTAGATCTGAGAAATTTTCTCAGCTGAAAATATTTAATGTGAATTTGTAGACACTGGCAAGTGGGACTAGCAATAAAGACAGAAAATCAGAGTATCAGCAAATCAGATTTCTCAGAGAAAGTGAATTCTCAGCTCCTTAAAGTTGACAAGATTTCTTAATTCAGTCTCACTCAAGATTAGGTGCTGTTCCTTTCTGCATTCTTATTTTTTGATTCACTGTTTGATTTGAATTATTAGCTCTACTGCCAGCCTTCTTCATTCATAATTCATCCCCTACTGACAAGATTGAAGAAGAACATTTTTAAAAGAGCTAGAGACTTACTGGTGTTAAGGATATTCAGCTGGGATACAGACAAGTCACCTTTGAGAAGCAGATCCTACAGTTATTTCATTATTTGCAAAGGAAGATCATTCTAGCAGGAGAGACTTCATGGTCAACACAGATGTTTGTCATGATATACCTAAGGCAGCCCCTGGCAGTTTCGTTATTCCTGCAAACCCAAGTGCTCCCATGTGCAATTTCCTCTGCTTGTCACAGATTTCAAAAAGTCTACCTTGGGGCTCAGAAAAGACAACTTCTGAACATTGGCTACATCAACACCACTCATTTACCCTCACAGGGATAGATTTCATCCCAAGACTGCAATTTTCACTTGCTTTGCTTACATTTAATAATTGTTACCAGTGCAACTGTATTAGCAAACAGCACCTCTGCAAGGTCTTAAAACAAGCAAATCCTTGGACTTACCCTGATACAACTTTTCCCCACAGCCTTTTTAAGAAAAGGCACTTAGCCCCATCTGCTGGGCTTGGAATATTTCTCTCTGCAGCTGAAGACCACACAATACAGATGGATTTATTTTCCCTTTGTTAAACATCTTGTATGCCTACAATAGGAGTCCAACTGCTGCTAAGTAGATACCTCCCAAAGTGCTGTAAAGGCATCGCTCCTACCTGAAGGTTCATTAATACAGCTCAATTCTGCCCTTAGGGGCAGCAACACCAGTCCTTGGCAAACCTCTCACCAATTCAGAAGTAATTTCTTATATTTTGCCCTGTTTGCTATGATAATTATAAACACAGAGGGCACTGAAGCTGGGCTGTCCAACCAGATTCAACTAACTATTTCAAACAGGTAAGCAAAAATCACTGGAGGAAAAAAAAAAAAAAAGCCTGACTAGCAAATGTTAACATGATCTTTCAATCTGAACCTGTAATACTATAAAAACCCACCCATTAATAACACTGCAGTGTTACGAGTAATTTTAGAAACGAGTGTTTTGCACCTGATGGGAAGCAAATTCTCTTAATAAAAGAATATCCTCATTTAAAGAAAACAACTTACAATGAGTTTAGAGGTTCCTAAACATATATACATTATTGCTTCTTCCCTTAGTATGCATTGTTTCAACTCATCAAATTCTGGATAGGCAGAATGGGATAGAGATTCATAATATTTCATTAAAATATATTTTTTAAAAACTATTTACAATTATAAAATTCTAAATCAGAATTTAGAAAGAGGGAAAAAAAGCATAAAAATATTTTCATCATCTGTCTGAGATGACTAGTGTAACTAATATATGGCTTACCTGTGTCAATGAAGCAGTCAGAATTGTATCAATAAAGCCTTTTTAAAAACTCAGTGGAACAAAACAACCCAAAACAAACACAAACACCAAACACTTTTATGTCCTATTCTTTTTACGGGCCTTGTTCTGATATTATTTTTACAAGTGTATTTTCTTTTATCTTAACAAAGCATGGCTAAATTTACACTGGAGTAATTCAAAGAAGAGCAGGGACTGCATGCTTGCAGACTGAGCTCTCTGTGTACTTCAGTGGGATTTTGTTTATCTAAGAGCAGGCACAAAATGTTTTTATAGCACAGTAGGTAGTTTAGTGGAAAAATAAAACCTTCTGAAACACTTTTGCTGTCAGTCGCCTACCTTTGGCTGTTTGTTACACTTTATTCCCCCTGAGAAAGTCACCAGAGGAGACACTGACTTTTCTTACACTCTCTCCTCCAGAACAAGATAAATTGAAACACCTACTTCGTACACAGAGGGCAAATCCAGGGGAAACAAGCCTTTTCCCCTTCCTATAATATACAGAATTTTTAATGCAAAACAATCTGAGATATATCCATTTTCCCAAAATAGGAAGGGATTTTTTTGCTTCTTTGTTTGCTTGGGGGTTATTTATTTTAATTAAAATAAAAATTAAAGCTACGTGGTTTGCAACTACATTTTCAGAAGTCCTTTGCTGCCCTCATGTGTTCCACGGGAAAAGTAACCCTTGAAGTCCACACACAAAACAAAACGGCTTCTCCAATCAAGAATACTGTTTGAAAAGGGCATAGTCTATAAAAATAATAACCAAAAAAACCTGAAAGTTAATGTCTTTGTTCTATTAAAGCTAAGTTGACCAGTTTAAAATTTAATGATGATACATTAAAAACAAGACAATGTATTCAGTTTGAGATAATCACAATCCCAAAACAACAGATTTCAAGGGCAGCATGCCAATTTAAAGAAAGTTGATCATGTTGGACTGGTGGAAAATCTTAAATTTTTAATGAAAAGTATGTTTTTAAATAAAGCATAATTTCAGCATCTTTTTGTTGCTTACACTTACTGGCAGAGTAACTTCTTTCCTGTTCCGTTATACTGCACCACAGAGAATACAACCATGTGACTGTTGCATTAAGGCTCAATGTACATTCAGTACAGCCAAAGCTATGGTGACCACAGCAAGCTTTCCTTTGACACTCCTGCCAGCCACTACACCCTGCACTTCTCATGAGGATCTCAGTGCTCAGTCACACTTTGATGGAATTTGCCTCAGAATTTGGCTGCTGAGGTTCAGACCATCCTCAAAAACATTTCACCACTCAGTTCTTCTGTTACTGTCTTCATCCTATTTAGTCGTCATGCTGATACCAGACCTCAATCTGTCAGCATGGGTTTGTAATAAATTGTAATAACTTCTCCAATGCCACTCCTGGGTTTACAATGATAAACTGTATCAGAACAACCAATAAAATCTGCCCAGCTAACAAGATCTTCCATACTCTGTCCATCAGCCATAAATAGCCCTCCTTGTAACAAAACTGGTGGCAGTTCAGCAATCCCCCAACAGCCATTCCATGGGAGAAGGAGAGCAAAGGCAAAGCTGGATCGTGATCCCCACAGGTTTGTTCCCCAAGCACAGTGCTGCCAGGTGTGCTACCGGCACCCCAGGCCAGGGGACCGGTGCCTTCAAGTTGTGTTAACAAGAGGGTGCGTGGGGAGAAAGCAGCAGAGAGAGCTGAAACGTACAGCAGGCTTAAAACATATAAATATCCTGTTTACAGGTACTGCGTAAAAATACCTGGTGATTGAAGTTAACTCATAATGGCCTAATGGAGCTTTTAAAAGCTGAACACTGTCCTTCTTGCTCAAGTACCAGTATGACCGGTCTCTGAGGAAAGTCATGGTTTCTCTCCGTGTGTTCTTTCAGCCCAACCAATCTCACTGGGACCCAGCGGCTGCGGGCACCGGCTGCGCAGCATCAGGCAGCGCCGCCCTCCCCACCCGTGCCTTCCCTTGCTAAAGCCTGTAACCTGCATTCCTGCTGCTTCACTCTCCTACTGGCAGCCCAGCTTGCAGGTACCAATTAACTTTCCTCTCGGAGAAGAGCTTGCACGAATTTATAACCTGGCAGATAACTGAACGCTCAGCATCCCTTTGCCCCTCCTTTGCAGCCCTGCGCGCCTGGAGCGCGTCTCCCACATGGAAAAACACCGCTAGAAACACGGCTTTGCCCAGGTGCCACGGAGCACGATCAAGCACAGCTCAGCCTCGCTGCCCCACCACCCCCGCTGGCAGAGCTTTCCCGGCCCTGGGCGGCGGGGCGGGGCGAGCGCTCCTGGATGCCCCGCCTGGCCCCGCCCCGCCGGGCCCGGCCCTGCGGGAAGCGGCAGCGGGCGCAGCCTCCGGCCACGGGCCGGGCAGGAAGGGTGTCAGGGCTCAGCCCCTTTCCCGCTCGGAAGCCGACGGGCCTCAGCTCCGCGGGTGCGGGTGCGTGCCCCGGCCAACCCCGCCATGACACGCTGGCCGATGCGGGTGCTGGCGCTGCTCCTCTGCCTGCTGCGGGCGGGCAGTGCCGCCCTCCCGGCACCTGCAGGCACCCGGCTTCGGGAGGAGGGCGGCGGCGGCGGTCGGGGCCGCCCTGCGTGGGATGGAGGCGGCCGGGAGCGAGAAGAAGCGGCGGCTGTGCGGGTGGGTGTCCCGGCCCGCACTTCGCTCGCCATCCGCGCCGCACCGCGGGGCTGGTGCGGGTTCTGCCGGAGGAGGAGGGCGGGCGAGGTGCCGCCGAGCCGCTGAGGGCCGGGTGATGGAGGCCGGGAGGCGGGGGCAGGCGGAGCTCCCCTCCCGCAGGGCCGGGACGCGCCCGCCCGCTGCTGCTTCCTGCGGGCGCTCCCTTCGTGCCAGCCCCGCGGGTCTCCGCCGGCCGCCAGAGCGGCTGCCCCGCGACACGGGACAGGCGGGCGAGGCGGGGAGGCCTCTAGGTCATTATGCTGTTCTTTTGCTTTATAAAGACATAAAGTGATGGGGTTAACTCTTGTCTGAAGACATTCTTGCATATCTCTGAACCACAAGGTTCGTTGTGCTTGTCAAAGAAGGACATCAGATGAGTTTGGCACTTGTTCTCAGCTTGCCTGTTTTGTCTGATTCATGTCAATTTCTTGCACTTAATAAATGCTTTTTTGGTATTTGTTGGAGTTTAAATTAGTCTAATGGCTTTCCTATTGGTTTGCTAGGGATACGGGATGAATTTGAGGTGAACAGTTCTTGTTATCTAATTTTGTGTTTACTGTTGCTAACCTTTTCTTTTTCTGCTCTTACGGTTTTGTCCCTGCTGCTAATTTAATAATGCCCACAATTATTTTTGTATTCCTTCAGGAAAGCGCTAAAAGAATTAGATTATTGAATTCATCATCAAAAGATAATACGACTGCTATCTATGGAATAAATCAGTTTTCTCACCTGTTTCCTGAAGAGTTCAAAGGTACATTTTCTGGTTGCTTCTAGTGCATTTTCTGTTATTTTTTTTTTTATTCTTTCCCAGAACCTTGTGTCTTTCACATTTACAGATTCTTCCTGTCCTGATAGTCAGCTAATTTACAATGGCTGGTACCAAACTGTAAGTACTTCTGGAGGATACAACAATCCTCTTCATGTTCTGTAGTCTTGCAAGGTTGAATTGCCCACAGCCTGAATATGTTTTAGTATTCAGGCAGTTCTATTTTTCCTTCTTTCTTCTGATGGTGCTTTAAAACTTTTTTCAGTTGCAACAGTTTTTAAAAAGTAAGTAAATTTCGAGTAAATTCTCAAGTAAATTCGTATTCCCTACCCCGGCACAAAATCTGACTACAGTCCAGACAATGCTTGGAGGTCCATGGCTGCACAATGACAGCTGTGGCTTTCTGGAGCAATATGACATACTTACTTCATTTTTTCTAGAAAATTGGTCTGATACCTGATCTAACCTTCCCTTCTTGCTGTTCATGTCTGTTGTTACATTTTCTATTCATCAAAGGATTTAACATTTTGTTTTAATTTTAAATAATTAAACAAATTTTTTTAGTGAAAAAACAGCAACTTGCAGGTATTCCAGAATCTTTACTTTATTCTCTTATTTTCTCCGTACATGGCTAAAAGAAAGTATTTTTTAAGTAAGTAAAATGTTTTGGAAATTTTCAAGTGAAATTTGTTTTGTGGAGTGGTTATGGTTATTGTTCAACTTCAGAAAATCCTCACACTTTTCTACCCACATTCCCTACATAGAGTGTTTTTGTTCTTTGTGGAACTGCAGAAATATTTACATTCATTCTGGAGTATAATGATTATTATAAAATACATGAATTTTCTATGGATTTTAGAATGAGATATAATCTCATGGTTGTAACTTTGTAGATCTTTGTAGATCAAAGTTACCTCTGAATTCTAGTAAAGTTGTTCATGGGATTTTTTCTGTTCATAGATTTATAGATGTTTGTATTCTGTGTTTAGCTATTTACTTGAGAAGCATACCTCACAAACTTCCCAGATACATAAAAGTGCCAAAGGGGAAGGAAAAACCTCTGCCAAAGAAGTTTGACTGGAGGGACAAGAAAGTCATTGCACAAGTGAGAAATCAGCAAACAGTAAGTCCTGGTGTTTTCTGTTCCTGGTTCTCAGCACATAGGCTGTAGAGCACAGTGGAAGCTTTGCAAGGTTTTGCTTGAAGATTCCTTGGAGCACTGGCACCAGAATGGCTGGTTGAATGTACACAAAGTCATGTAGCATTTTATGCCAGGTGGTATTAGACTTTAAAGTATGAGGTGTAGAAGTTGTGTATTTAGAAACTGTGTGTAATTTTTTTTTGATCTAGTTAACTAATTCAGCAAATATTTTGCACCATGTGCGTTTCGTATTTTTCTGAAGGAACCAAGGTAAGTTTAGTACTTAACCTCATCCCCCTGGTTCACGTGGATAGGTTTAGATCCTTTCCTGTTGTTTTTCTGCCATGACTGAATCCCCTTGGCTGGTCACCATCCATATCTTTACCAATGAACTCCTCAGGGGATGCATTTGTGATAGGAGAGTAAGCAGACCCCACACAATTGCAGTTTATCCCAAAGTGATTATGGTCACTGGTAAAAAACAAGCTGTTAAATCCCCAGTGTCTCCTTTCCATGCTTCACTTAGGACCTTGTGAGGAATAAATCGTGCTTCTTATTTTAAAGAGCTTAGAACTGCAGTATAGATTGTAATTGTCTAAGAATTTTTCTATAATGTTTAATTTACTTTATCATTTCTTAAACTGTAATCTGTTTCTACAAAATTTTAGAAAAACTTGCTAATGTGGTTAAAAACCAGTTTCATCCTGAGGCCACATTTTTCTTTGGAAAACAGATATCTCACAGTAAAAAGCATCCTCAGACCTATCTTCAAGAGCAAAATTTCATCAGGAAGGAGTCCTTAAAGTAAGACACCCATAATGCATTTCTAGTTTTCACAGAGCAGTACAGGGGGGAAAACAGTTCAGCATTTTAAATGGATTATTACATTTCTTATTGCCTAAAAAACAGAGTTCAAGGATGATGTATTAAATGAAGAGCATTGCAAGACTCCTTTGCCTCTTTTCTTCTTTTCATATCAGGCTTCAAAAACAAAGCTGACTTTTGCTTTCTCCCCCATTTCCCTTTTCTCTCTGTCAGTGTGGAGGCTGCTGGGCTTTCAGCGTTGTAGGTGGCATAGAGTCTGCCTATGCAATTAAAAGAAACACCCTGGAAGAGCTCAGTGTGCAGCAAGTTATTGACTGCTCATACAATAATTACGGCTGCAACGGGGGATCCACTGTTAGCGCTTTGAGCTGGCTGAACCAGGTCTGAAACTCTTCATGAAAGTCTCAAAAGACTTCATCAGCTTTCATATTACCATTCTTATTTATTGGAAAAAATTGATGGAGAAGGTGAAATGTACAGATTCTATTTTTTAAATGTGTGTGTGTGTGCATATATGCATACACATACGCATCAGTGTATAGGTATGTATGCTTATTTATTTAGTTTGGAACCAATAGAGAATTTGTTCAAGCAGAATTGAAATCTGATTGGAACTTTATGCTCCATATATGTTCTTGTGAACATAACAAATCAGTCCACAGGGGTTGAAAATAACATTCCTGAATTCATTTGTAGGCATACAAGTACCAGTGTAGACAGATTCACTTATGCATATGCCATTTTGTGTATTTGAGGCACCAGCATCTGGGGAAAAGGAAGGATCTTGACATTTTCTCTTTTCAAATCTCAGTAGTTTCTGTTGCAAACACTGTAAAATTATATAAAACCTCGGAATGAAATGAACTGCTTGTACCTTTGTTTCACTTGCAGCCAAAACCACTGAAAATGCAGACAAAGTTTCTACGTCAGTTGTTGCTAACACATTTCATTTAGTGAAAAATTCAAAAAATAACATAGGTAAACAAAAACATTTTGGTGTCTTTGAAATAAAAAGTACTCTCTTAGCCTGAATTACAAGAATATAAAAAGAATTCTTCAGTTTTTTGAACTAAAAAAAAACCCCTTATTTTAAGAGACTGTAATTCTATCCCTGAAGAGTAATATACCCATGGCTAATAAGTCTAGATGACTTGTTTAAGTTTGAATATCAAGAACAACAAAGGATACTCACCTTGATTCCTGTGAAGCAGAATTCCCTCTTGCTTGGCAGCAGCAGGACCACAGATGAATTAGACTGAGGAAATCACTGTCATAAACATACTGTACTGCAGAAGACATGGAAAGTATAAGAGGCTGATCATACATTATATACTAGCATGAGAGTTAGATGCTAAGAACAGAATTGGACTTTACAGTATTTTATGTAACTTTTTGGGATATTTGTGCCTCTTGAACTCTCCCAAGGAGAGGGTAATTTTGTGTGTGGAAGTCATTTGAAGAGAATGAATAGTCATTCATTGAATGAGTATCTCTGTGTCTTGAAATTGACAGGATTGCTTATGAGGATAGTTTAAACCAGAGATGCCTTTTAAATTTCATTCCTTATTTAAAGATTTCTGAATCCCTTCTGAAGCTGTCTCAGGGAACAAGGAAACTAGAGGTAGTAAATACTTATTTCACAGTGTCACATTCTTATTTCTAATCCTGCCCAACACACACTTAATTTTGAGTGGGTTATGTAGTAGTTTTCTATACTTTTTGAGCTGCATAGTAGTAAAGTCAAATGCATTAAATTCTTACTCAATTACCTTCTTGCAGACAAAAGTAAAACTCGTGAGAGATTCAGAATACACTTTTAAAGCTCAGACAGGACTGTGCCATTATTTTGATCGCTCAGATTTTGGAGTTTCAATAACAGGATTTGCTGCATATGACTTCAGGTAGCTATTATTGATTCTTTTTATTTGCTGTACTTTCCTTCTGTGTTCAGCAATCATGGAATAAGCTGGAGTGAATAGTGCATTGACCAGGCAAAGGTTATGAGGCTGATTACATCAGTTCTGTAGCTGTGTAGGATTAATGCATTGATTAACTCCTTGACAGTAATGGCATGGCACAATGAATCCACTCAACACTGCTATCACTAAGCCTGTTCAAATGAGAAAGCTTGTGTCTTGAAATTAGGTCTTTTAAATTGGCTATAAACTGGAACATAGAGTTAGTTACAGTTTTTAATAAATGAACATTATACTGCTATATTATCAGAAACAGTAAAGCCTACCGATAGTAACTGGAATTTATTGAAAAATTAAGAAGCATTCAGTTACTTCAGTACTCATGCATTTACATATCCACCCACATCTTCTCCAGCCCATGACTTTAGAAACAGTGTTACCAACTGAATTCTGTAGACTTCAGCATTTTAGGCTCTGTGTGAAGAAACTTTGTTTCTGAGTTTTAGCCGTACAATACATCTACATACTGGATAAAGACAAGAAATACTGTTCCAACTAGGAATTGTGTTACTGCTCGATATAAGTAACTAAAATCAATCATATCTTTGCCAATCTCTATTTGCCAAATTTAGTTATTGAACATAATCATGCAGTGATGAAAATTT